>NC_132849.1:61224480-61530075 GCF_048164855.1 Canis lupus baileyi | reverse complement strand
ACAAACTTGGGGACACGAAACAACCGAAGTTTATTCTCTCATAGTCCTGGAGACCAGATGTCTGAAATCAAGGAGTTGTGGGGTGTGCTCCCTCCAGCAGCTCTAGAGGAGAACCTGTTGTGTAGTCTCCTGTTAGCTTCTCCTGATGACCAGCAACCCTCAACATGCCTCGACTCACAGATTCATCACCCCCATCTCTGCCTCCTCGGTCACAGGGCCACCTTCTCCCTGTCGGTGTCTCTTCTCTTCTTATAAGGACATCAGTCGTATAGGATAAGACTAATGACTTGGCTCGATTACACCTTCCTAGATCCTATTTCTAAATAAGGCCACACTGGTGGGATTTCAGTGTATGTTTTTTTTTTTGGGGGGGGGTCACATTTCAACCCACAACAGTTAGTACCTCACTAGTCTCATCACAGATTCCAAGGAGAATTTCTTCTCCACCCGAAGAAGTTTGCCCTTGAAGCCATGCTGGGAATAGGACATGAACATTACCGGCGACAGGTGGTTCCACGCACCTTCTCAGGAAGGAAACTAAGAAAAGCTGGAATTTATAGCTCCCTGTGGAGCACTATTTCCTGTCATTTCTACTAAATTGTCACTCATAGGTGGTTTTAGGGCAGAAGGAAAGTCTCTGTCCAAAGCACACGCGTCTACCTTATCTGTAAGGTAGGTAGGATGTGTGACCGCTCTGAGCAGGATGGTGGGGTAACCCCGTGGGGCGATATAGAACTTTCACAGGTTTCTAGCATCTCTGAGCTTTGGGGAATGGACATCTGAGCGAGGAAGGGCACCATTGTTCTTTTATCCCGTAACTCAAAAAAAAAAAAAAACCAAACCAAACCAAAACAAACAGAAAAACAGAAAACCAACCTTAAACGTCCGTAGCTCCCCCCGCCAGCCTGCCTGCGATGCGACATCTCTGTGAACCGTAGTGAAGCAGGGCCTTGCGTCAGGACGTTACCGTTGTCACATGCTGAGCGTCGGTGTGCGATAATTACTTAATTCACAAACATCTACGGAGCGGCCAGCATGGAGCCACGGGGACTGCTGTCGCCATCGTGTCAACAGCCCCAGTGGACTGAAGAGTGGGGCCATACCTTGTTCTTCACGGCACCTGGTGTGGGGTCTTAGCACCCCGACACCATGAGTGTTTGCTGGACAAGTGAATAGATGAATCAGTGAATCAATAAATACATAATTTTAGAAAGATTTTATTTATTTATTTATTTATTTATTTATTTATTTATTTATGAGAGACACAGAGAGAGGCAGAGACAGGCAGAGGGAGAAGCAGGCTCCTTGTGGGGAGCCCGATGAAGGACTCAATCCCAGGACCCTGGGGTCACCCCCTGAGCCGAAGGTAGAAGCTCAACCGCTGAGCCTCCCAGGGGTCCTGATAAATAGATAATTTTCAAGAAGTGAAATGTTTGCTTTGATAAGATCCACTAGAGATAATTAGGTCAGATGCTCAGTTATGCTTCAACAAAACCAATAAAACCCAAGAACATAGTCTCCTAATAAGAGCGTTTCTGCCTTAACTAATGTTTTTTTTTTTTTTTTTCTTTAGAAAAACCATAAGGTAGGCAGGTTCAATCAATGAAATAGATATAGTGATGATGTTTTCCAAAACTGTTATCAGGATACAAATTTGACACAAGAGGTAGATTCCAAAATATAAATGCAGAAATTCTACTAATGCATACAAATTGTATCATGCAATCTTGGTGAAAGGCAATTTGGCTATCTGTACCAAAATCTATGGAAAATGTCAAACACTTTGACCTAATAATCGTACTGCTGGGAATCGACCCAAAGAAATAATCCAAAGTATTGAACATGCTTTGTGAACCAGTATTTATGATAACATTGTGTTTGACAGCGAAAAATTTGAAACAGTCTCACTGTCCAACAATAGGGGAATAACTAAGAAAATTATAGGACATGATTATAACAGTCTTTAAAATAATGTTTTTAATGAGCTTAGAATAATAATATGAAAGAATTTATATTACAATAAAAGAACAGGAGGCAAAATCATATCATGATGGTGTCTGTATTAAATATCAATAAATCCGCGCATAAAACTGAGTGGCAGTACACAAAAACGTCAATAGTTATTGTTTCTGGAGTGTGGAACTTGAGTGGTTTAAAATTTTCTTCTTCCTGCTTTTCTTTATTTTTCAAATTTATGGCACTGAGTATTTTGTAACGGGAAACATAATAAGCGCTTGGAAATAAAGGCACAAATGAGGTGAAAAATTAAATTACATTAAATGTTACATTTATGGAAAAGAATATCATAAAATTATCACTGCCTTGGAAAACTCGAAGAATGAGTTTACTGTGCATACGGGGGCTAAATTGAAATAATAAAACAGTTGGAGGCCACGATTTCTGAATGTTCGCAGGCTTTGACTAATTTGCAGAGGCAGACAGGGAGCCCTGGGCCTGACAGGCCACCTCCGGGGCCAGGCTGGTCAGTGCCCCGACCATCTCCGGGCCCTCCATCCCCTGTCCCCCACCCCCCGCCCGTGTTCAATCTGCCAACTGCCATGAGCTCCGACACCATAGATGCTGGCAGGAAAGAACGGCGCGGACAGACAGCCACTGCATTCAAACAGGTCACTTAGCAAGGAAGGGAGTCTGACGACATTCACATCAGAGCAGCCAGTCTAGGAGCCCGTCTCCCTCCTCGAGGGATGGGAGACACCTTCTCCGGTGTGGTATCCGGCGCTGAGTCCCGCCCCGGCCAACATCGCCCAGGGAGGCCGCACACACGCCTTACACTGGGGGTGTTTAAGAAAGAAGTCCGTTTTCTGCTGGGGGCTCACGATCAAAGAGAAATCCCCTCCTGTTCTCATCTGCTTTTTGTTAGAAGAGTCCAGCTACCGAATAGCAACAGGAGATCTCTAAATACGACTGTTAAAAAAAAAAAAAGAAAAAAAAAAAGAAAACCCCCGGGGCCTTCATTTGTCATGTTTGCACCCACCCCCTCCATGAGCTGATAACATTTATTTTATTATATTTTTTAATCAAAGGTCATTTGCTTTTCTGGGAAACTGAACACACACACACACACACACGCGCGTGCGAACAATTGGCCGGGCATTGTTCTGAGGATGGAAACAGCAACCACACGCGAGCTCATCCCGCTGCAGGACACTTCAGAGCATATTGGGGGGCCTTCACCAGGGGGGAGGCGAGGCAGCACAGGTAGAGAAAGGTCGCGCGTCTGGTGGCTTAGGACAGAGAGCCTGCGGTGATGTCTGACTTCTGGAGGGACGTACAGGTTAGGAATAAGAGTTTGGAAATGCTCGAGGCCTGAGTGCTCCCTTCGCCCGCCAGTGCTCTCTCCTCCCGCTGCTGGGCGCTGTGCAGTGAAAGCGGCCACGCAGCCCTGGGGAGCAATTCGCTTCCGACTTGTCTGCAGTTGTCCCGGAGTCACCTGGACAGAGGCAGTTTCCCCCCACACCTGTGACTCTTATCTTTGTCTGCACCGAGGGAGGCACCTGACGGGCTGAGCACTGGGTGCTACACTATATGCCGGCAAATCGAACTCCAATAATAATAATAATAATAATAATAATAATAATAATAATAAAATACATATAAAAAAACCTTGAGAATTCTTTGAATGTCAAGCCCCTGATTATCTTCCCGCATAATGAAGGTGGTTTTCTGTTTTGTATGGTTAAACCTCTACTTGCGTTTTGACAGGTTGTAACTTTCGGGGAAAAAAAAAATCTCTGCGTTAAGAGACGGTCAACAAGAAAGACATAGGAGGTATTTGGGTTGAGATTTTGCAAAATCGTGGCGGGTTACATGACCTTTTAATGAGCCAGCCGAGCTTTGCACGGATCATGGGCTCTCTGTCCACTTCTGCGAGTCTCCTCTGAGCCTCCTGGCTTCCTGGAGGGGCTCCTGCAGAAGGGGGTGGAGGGGCTGCAATGAGAAGTCGGGGCCCCACGTGTATGAGGCCTCCAAGATTTTTCTCCAAAGCTGGCTTCCTGCTGATTGATACCAAGGTCATTCATTATGCAGAATCATTAGTCACATCACATTACTTCTGCAATCAGGCTTTTGATGATCAGTCTTAAACTTAAAAAAAAAAAATCACAATTCTCAAAAGGCACAAAAGAGACGATACATTTGTCCAGCCCATTATACTTCCGTGGTGTTGCTCACTTGCCTGATCCTTTCTGTACCTAAAGCACTGCTCTGTTTTATGTCCTTGGCCTTTTTTTTCTTGGTCACTTAATTTGCCATCCTACGTGTAGGCCCAGTGTTTTCTGGAAGTATCTGGAGTCCTGACCGCGAGAACCGGGCACTTGCTCCACAGAATGGGCTGCTCAGACCCCATGCCCCTCATGTGGCAGTCGGTTCTCCCTCTGATTGTTTCCAGGAATGTTGTCTTCTCCCCGGAAGCCAGCTTCTCACGGGCGTGGGCTCCCTAGTGTCACGGGCTGCCTCCTCGGAGCCCCCCGCAGGGGCCTAGGATGAGACCCCGAGCTCCCGCAGCCCTGCTGCCCAGGGGAGGCTGGAAGCAGCGGTTTGCAATGTCATCTGCAAATGTTTGGGTTTGTCAGTGGGGGTGCATCAGCTGTGAGAGGAGATGCCCTCTGTACCCTAAAGGCCAAAGCCATTCAGCATCGTGGCTTTGGGGAGCTTGCGGCTCTGCACAGCCGTCGGGGCGGGGGGCCATCCGGGCTGCGGGGCAGGGTCCCTCCTGCACGGTGCGGCCACCGTGCACAGGCACAGAGCGACACCACCCTCGCTCCTTCATCCCCCTCCGCGCAGGAGGGACCCGGGCACGGGGAACAGAGAGAGGGGCCTGGCCTCGCCGTTGCCTTGGAGACGGGCTGGTGGGGCGTCTCTTCCCCCTCATTAACAGGCCCGTCCATTTGCAGCGGATTTTCTCCTCCATCCCTCCTGCTATTTGTGCCTCTTAAGCAGACCCTAAAAACCTTCCCCTATTTGTAAGGACAAATAAAAAATGACATTCTGCGAGGCCTTCGGCACTTAAAATCCGAACAGATAATGTGCAGTTTCGTTTGTGATGCCAATTCGCAAGGGCCCCCCAGCAGCCTGTTCTTGGGGTCCCCGTGGGGGGCGAGGCTTTGTGATGACATGCAGGCTGCTCTCCCGTCCCTGCATTTCCCCCTTTCCTCAAAGCTTTCCTGCCACTCGGCTTCTCTATCATCTCGGTGCTATGATCGGGTACCCCGATCCCTTCTGCGGGTGGAAGACCTCACCAGCACCCAGACTGGGGTTCACAGAGCTATCTCCCAACACGATACACGAGGAGAAAACGGGGCACGGAGGATGGTGCTTTTATACACGGTGAAGCGCAAGTTTTACTCGGGCAAGTGTTACAAGAAGAAAAACCTCCCGGTATTTCCCATACCTGAGACCCTTATGTTTCACAACAGAATATTGAACGCTTCGTTTATTTTTGAATATTTATTTATTTGAGAGAGAACGAGCAAGCGCACAGGGCGAGGGGTGGAGGAGGAGAGCCTCCATCAGACTCCCCGCTGAGCCCCACTCCTGCCCGAGTTGGGGCTCGATCCCGGGACGCTGAGATCATGACTCTGAGGCAAAATCAAGAGTCAGGCACGTGGCCAGCTGAGCCACTCGTGCGCCCCAAATATTGAACATCTTAAACGTGAGTTCCATGTCACCGAGCATGTTCCAGGCATTTATTTTATTTAGCCTCCTTCAACCCTCCCGCGTCTGGGGTGTCGAGACTCTTCCTTCCCGCACCCCTGGCGGCTGCTGTGACCACGGTGAGTGAGCAGGTGTCCAAACGGGTTCTAAGGGGATGGGGTGTCTGCCTCCCTGACCAAGCCGGGCCTACCACATGTCTCTCCCCCGCTGTGGGCTTCCCCGTGGGGACGGCGAGGCCCCAACCACGGTGAAATCATACGGTAGAAGGCCACTCCATCCCCTTCTCAGGTGGGTGACACGGCTCTGCCTGCTTCAGAAAGATGCTTGGCCCGGTGTCCGCTTCTCTGGCTCCGGAAGCAGGCCTGAGTCGAGGAGACACAGGTGGTAGGAGACAACGCCCTTCCTCTTGCAGGTAAGCGCTCCTGCTTGTATATTGGTTGGCTTTGTTTTCAGGCAGCATTCCCCCTAATTCAGCTGTACTTTTTCCCCTAGGCCAGCCAGTCCCCCACTGCTCACGGTAATTTTTTTTCTTTCTTTTTTTTTTTTTTTTTTCTGAAATGGCAAATCCTTAGTGTCTTGCTACCTTTCTACAGAGATAGGAGAGGCCAGAGAGGGGCGGACGAATGAGGCCTACGAGGCTGACTTGTCACCCCACCACCCAGGAGAGCTGTAACCACTGTCTTCCTTTCTACAAACCCACTGGACAGGTGTACGTTTGAGCCAACTTTGGTCGTTTGAGCCAATTTTGGTAAAATGAGGTCCCTGGGGCTGGAGGTGCCTCCTGCAGTTGGACAAAGAGTGTGGTCCAGCCCGTCGGCCCTGCCATTCTGTCACCCTGGAGACAGAAGGGGCAACAGCAGGACCAGGTCCCCAGAGCAGGGGGTGGGGGGAGCTCAGGAAAGGAGGAAGGCGCAGAGGTGGCGAGCCTGAGCTGGACCTCACACTGCCCACGGGCTCGCCATGCCTGATGGCTGCAGAGGGCTGCGGGTCCGAACCAGGAGCAGGTGCGCGGGAGGGAAGTGGGGGAGCAAAGCCTCGCAGGGGCGGACAGCAGGAGAGGAAGGGCCTGGATGGTGTCGGGGAAGGATGCTTGGCGATCGTCACCGGGCCGGGACTGTGCTGCCTTCACCTGAGCTGTCTTACGGCTTCACGGAGGAGAGAAGGAGCCCCCCAGCCCCACCATGGCTGCAGGAGGCTTTGAGCCATCAGCTGTCATGGGCCTCAAAAGACTGGAAGTTTCCGTTTGTTACACCTGTCGTTGGATGTGTTCCTCTAAGAGAAACACTTAACCAGGGCTGAATTAAGGCCAAGGAATGATGACATTACCCCAGGCCTGAAGAAGCTGTCACTCAAGATGCAGGCCTGGGCAGCTGGGAGACGAGGCTCCCTTCCCCAGAGCAGAGGGGTGCCCGGGCAGACAAGGTGGGTGCCGCCCCCACCGATCCCCTGCCTCAGCCTCAGCCCCAGGCTGGGCCCTGCTGACCAGCCACGAGGGGCCACCGGGGAAAAACCCTCTGGGGAGGGTGAGGAGATGGGGATGGCCAGGCAGATGGGTCGTCAAGACTTTGGAACTAGATAGAAGAAGCCCTTAGAGAACCTCAGATCTGACCCCAACTATTGCTTTCTGTAGGCAAGGAACCACCTGAGGACCACGCCCAGCCTTATGGACCTTGGCCAAGCCTTTCCATGTCCTTGAGCCTCCGGACCCTGATTCCTGGCCCAGCCCTCAGCCTGCCAGTGTGGTGCCTGTTACAGGGTTCGCAGAACACGGCACAGTTGCAGGTGGTGCTGTGCTGTCAGAGAAGGGTGACGGGTCCCCTCCAGGGGCTCTGGGACTCCTGTGGCCTGAGGGGAGGGCAGAGGAGAGGGTCCAGGTGAAAGAAACAGGGCAACAGAGCCTTCCTGGGTGGCCGCTGGCCTCTGAAGACAAGGCAAGGATCCTTGCTCCTTCTCCAACATCCCTGTGCCCTGGAGGATCTCTTGAGTTTAAAAAATGGAAGCTTTCCAAAAAAAAAAAAAAAAAAAAAGAAGCTTTCCCATCTCTTCCCTTTGTAAATAGAAGCTGAATTAACAATTAATCTTCTGGCCTGTTTCATTCTGGAACTACAGCTCTGTTTATGGGCGTGTCCCTGAGGATCTCCAGCAGGTAGAGCTAGGACAGCCATGGGCTTGCACGTCAGGCCCAGCAATGTGCAAGTCCGAACTGCACCATTGCAGAGACTTAGGGAAATCATTTTTTTTTTTTTTTCTCTCATGAGTTTGGGTTTTTGTGAGCTGTAAATGGTGACAGTGTTACAGATCTTATAGATGCTTTAATGGCTGATAGAATTAGTGCCTGTGGAATTGGTCCTCACTGATTCTGGGACATATTAGACACTCCCCAACTGTCAATGATATGTGGATCATTGCACAGTTACAGTTTTTATTTTTTCCTTCTAATGCTCACTACCTTGTTTGAAAACAGAAATTCTATTTCCTGTCATTTCCTGCAACATTCTGATCTATGCTCCTGAGCCTAGCACAGTAGGTGCTCAGAACACATGGTTGACGATGTATTTTGAGATGATAGCACTGAGAGCACCCCAGAAACTTTTCCTAACATGATTAATGCAGATGCAGATGTATAGCAGGGGAGTCATCCGGAAACAGCCCAAGGAGAGATGGAGCATCACCAGGAGGGGCCCAAGCTGAGGGGACGGAGTTCATCTCACCACCTCATACGGCTGCTCCAGCATCATGTGATTTACAAACGAAATACACATCTGCTATATGTTAGCAAATTGAACACCAATAAAAAATAAATTAAAAAAAAATAAAGAAATACAGATCTGTGGGGTAAACTGATAACCCAAACACAAAATGAGTCACTGCTCTATTGGGATCCCAAACCTCATTTACAAAACAATGACTTCCCTTTAAAATTAATAAGTACTTGGATAGAGTGTTCAATGTGTGATGATACAAGCATCACGTTTTCTAGAAAAAAAAAATCAGTGAGAAGGAAAAATAACAATTATTGTTGGTTCCAGATAGGAGCAGAGAAACAGTTTCTGATACTTTATCAGAAATTAATAACAAGATTTGGTTTGGCGTGTATGTGATTCATGTGCATTTTGAAAAGAATAATTCCTCCAAAGATGATTTAAAAACAAATATATTCAATTCACTAATAGTCACTGCTCGCCTATTATATTTCGGGTAATATGTTATATTTTATAAAAGACAAGATTTTTTTTTCTCCAAGTGCTACCAGTCTAGAGGAAGAAGCACACAAGAATAGTAACTCATCTTCCTAGTTTACAGAAACAGAAACGGCCTTCATAGGCCCAATGCCTCCCTGTGGGACCAGAAACCTGATATTGCAGGAGTAGGGAGGATCAGGACATGAGGAGGAAAGGGTGGTTTGAGGCAAAATCCAGATGGGCTTCAAGTCCACACTAAGGAGTTCTAGCTGTCAGCAAATATTTGGTTTCAGGTTCTGTCTTTTGATTCATGCAATTTTTTTTTTTTTTTTCCAAGAAGAAGCAGCTCTGTCATAGTCAGATGATGTATGAAGAGCACCGGGAAAGAGTGAAGAATTGACTTGCCCGTGGGGACCAGGGTACTGGGCAAGCACCTACCTGGGAAGCAGGGCTTGGGGGCCTACCTGGGTGCCTCTGGGCCTGCTCGTGCTCTTTCTGCCTTTCCCTCTCTGCGAGGTTCCCCACCGAGGGATAGCGCTGCGTTGGTGATGGAGTTCCCTGGAAGGGGTCTGGCGTGGGGCTGCGGCAGCACACGAGGGAGCGAGCCCTCTCCAGCGGGGCAGGGGAGAGGAATCTGCACTGTGCTGGAGGTGTAGATGGGGTGGGAGCTTGGGATCGATCAGGACCTTGACTTCCCACAGCCGTGTTTACTCGGGGGTGAAGAGCTGCCTCTTTTCAGATGCTGGGGTTGACGCCAAGGGTGACAAAAATGCAGGCCAACTTATAAAGGGGGCAGAAAGGGCTCGTGCCGGGTGCTGCAGTGCCTTCCGTGGGAAACAGTCCCTGTCCATACCCTCCTCCCTGCTTTCCTCGTCAGTTCTGCAGCAGGCCCCTGGTCTCCGCACGCAGTCTCCAGGGCAGCTTCCTAACTGGACATCCCTAGGAAGTCACTCCCCAGTTGAAGACATCTCAGTGTCTTGCTATGGCTCCAGAATAAGTGTCGGTCGACAAGCACCAGGCCCCAGGGCTTGAGCCCTTCTCTGTCTCATGTCCGATTTTCTCCCATCCACCAGGAATTCACCCTGATGCTCCCCGTCCCTGACTGATACATGTGGTCCCGTTAGCGGTGGCTTTGGGGACAGACCGTGACCCAGGTCTGGAGGTCAGTGTCAGCGCAGAGCCACCTCCAGGTCACTGCATTCCAGCCCCCAGGGGCCCGGCGTGTGGCCACCCTGGCCCTGTCTGAGCACTGCCATCCCGGTCATGAGAGGGCAGCCAACGTCCAGGAGACCCCACACTGCCACACTGCCCTGGTGCTGGGGTGGGCTCGCTTCTGAAGGTTCTGGCCCTGGATGCCAGCATCGGATGGGCGGGGACTCCTTGCTCATCCC
This sequence comes from Canis lupus baileyi, assembly GCF_048164855.1. Classification (NCBI taxonomy): domain Eukaryota; kingdom Metazoa; phylum Chordata; class Mammalia; order Carnivora; family Canidae; genus Canis; species Canis lupus. The sequence goes on along the minus strand of NC_132849.1, from coordinate 61,519,829 downwards.
ACATGTCTAAATAACCTAAACCTGAGGTCTCCCAATGTCATAGCTGAGCGTTAACACACCGCCGACTGTTTGCACCCCCTGGAAATGGAGCTGGTTTGGAGACATGTTGGGGATTTCCTAGGAAGGAAATGAGAAACATTCTTAGAAGGCTCAGTGACTATGAAATCATCACAGAGTTCTCCCCCTGCCTGTTGGGAGACCCAGGGAAGTTGTAGGGAATTGAGGCTTAGAGGGCCGTGGGCTGGTGGATGGGCACCCGCGGGGCTGATGGGAAGAGGTGGCACTGAGGTGTGACTCGGCCACCTGGAGAGCGGTCACTGCTAACTCTGGGAGCCTCCGAGGCCATCGATGCCCTGCCTGGTGCCAGAGATCCCGAATGTGACAGGGCTTCCATGTCCCCCAGTCACATATAGACCCAGGTGATTGTGACATGCACCCCCTGCCAGATAACAACCACTGTGAGAGGCAAGGCTGTCCACGCACAGAGCAGCACAACCAGAACGTTGTCAGTTCTCCACACCTTGCTCAGAAGCTCAGTAAAATAAAACAAATAAGACACAATAGGAAGTCCTTGAAGGATGGCGTTTGTCTGAGACCTTGTCCTGTTGTACTAATTCATCAGATGGGGCGTCAAGCATTTTAGTGATTAATAATGTGAAAAACATTAAAACTCAGGTCCAGGTGAGGAATGCACCCGTTACCTTATTCCAGAGCAGCGAGTGTGCCTCATAGCCCGGATTCTGGAACCCCCTCGTGTAATGCAACACATTGGAGCTTGGTTTCACAGGCAAGAACACCACTGCGGGCAAATTCTGAGAGTAGGTGTCTGAACGGTGCTTTGAGGACGGGTTAGTGTACCACGATGCTCCGTAAATCCGCCACTTGAAGACAATGAGCACAACCTGTAAATTAATTGAGAATCAGATGGAAACAGGGTTTACAGAGGAGGACGGTGAGGACAGGTGTGTGCTGCAGGGGTTGCGGCTTTCGTGACACTCCGTCTTGCAGCCTAAGATTCATAAAGCGCCAACAGGTGCCCGGAGAGCCCTTCCAGGGGCCGCTTTATCCTGACTGGTGCAGATCATTTCACGAGAGGTCAGCCACGACACGGAAGCATTCGATGAATCCTCTGGCTGCTTCTGAAGGTGCTGGTGTGTCTCACCTGCAAAGAGATTTGCTTCCTGGGAAAGGCTGCTCATGGAAACGTCCTCAGAGAAGCCCAGGCAAATAGGCAGCGCTCTCTGAATCCAGTGGGATAGTTCCTTCTTTCTTTCAAAATTCCCAAGGATTTAGATTATGTTTCTTGAAGAAGCCAGCTTTTATCAATATCTTTTATCCAGTTTGGCTTTCATAACACTGAGAACATGCTAAATGCCTTTTTGTTTTTTTCTGTTTTTAATTCAAAGGGTCAGAACTAATCAGGTCAGAAGTGTGTCTGTGCATCTGTGTGTGTTTGTGTGTATGTCTCTGCCAGTGTATGCGTCCCTGCGTGCATCTGCGTGTGTGCATGCACGAGTGTGTGTGTGTGGGATGGTACTCAGGAGAGGATGGGCAATACTTTGGTCTTGCCATATGGCTTGTATACAAATATAGATTGTAGAAACTTCCCCACACTAAATTAGGCATCTGTGCTTGACAATATTGCCTGAAGTTAGGCTTTCAAAATAAAGATAATCATATTAATGATTTTACATTAAGGCGTTCTGCTGACTTTTTGTTTGGCAAGTGGAATTTCCGAATTGTGTTCCTTGGGCTGGGACTGTGACTTCCCCTGCATTCACCCAGCAGTCCATAGGACCAGGGGCATGTTGGTCTTCTTCTCGACAGAGGTCAGATGTGTCATCTCTCTTTTCTGGACACTGCTGGGTTGCCCATATGATCCTATTTCCATGCCATTCCAAACTTCTGCCCCAGGAAGGGCTGGTGGAGCCCTTTCCCCAAACCTTTCATGCCCCAGAGATGAGAGATTCCAATCGCCATTGAACTCAGAATCCATTCACACTTGTGTCTGGGAACGAGAACCCCTGCCTCTCATCCTACTCTGTTTGCAAAGCGCAGATTCTTAGCCAGGTGGGCCTGGGGGGCGGGGGTGGGGGTTTTTAATTTCCCTTTTATTTGTGGCCACAGCTCATACAGCGTCTCTAGGATGGAAATGAAACAAGGACCATAATCACAGAGCACAACTAGGCCTTTTGTTGATTTGTTTGATCAGAGTCAGTACTCCGTTCTGCTCAGATCACCCTCAAGCAGCCACGCTGTCCTCCGGAGCTGAGGTAGCTACAAGTGCTTGCTCCCTCAAAGTCTCTCCTTTGTCATGTGTCTACACTTGCCTTTGGAAGATCAGGATTATCTATGTTTTCCGGTAGTGTTTCCTTGGGGAATTCTAGGGCGCAGTTGTACCTTAATAATAGTGCACTGTACATCCCCAGCGTCTGAAGGCACATGCCAGACATACCAGGGAAATAAATCATGCGTCTCTCTTCACTCTCAAAAAAGCCTGCTGCTCCATCAGCAGAGCCTAGCAGATACCCAGACGAGCTTTATGAGAGACCCGCAGGCAGAAAGCCCCCAGCAGACCGCAACGGAATTACCCCCGGCCTTCTGCATATGCTGGTTACAGATGGAAAGAAAGTGACCAGCAGTTGGCTTTGCTTTGAAAAGCCTAGGAGTTCAGGCAAGCGGCTGGTTAGCCTGGTCAACCAAATTCGAGCCCTAACATCTGGTATGAGTGTGGACGTCACTTCAGAGTATATATGGGGTTTAACATGCACGGAGGTGCTTCAGAGACCACAAACATTTGCCCTCAATACCATTTCACGGTGATCTTGAGCCTGACAGCAATCCTGTGAAGATTTTTTTTTTTTTTTTCCTAAAATTCCCCTACTTTGGAAGAAACGGGAGCTCAGCTCAGAAAAGTGATGTGGCCTGTGGCACACGGAGAGAAAGTGGCAGAGAAAGTGTGTAAATACACGAGTCTTGACTTTTTCCTTAGAACCGGTCGTGCTGTCCCATGTTGGGCAAGCAGAAGGCTCCATCCAGCACCAGGCCCCGAAGCTGGTCTTGGCAGGGACTCGGGTCCTGCCGCCTCAGGGCCATTAGCCTCCAACATGCAGCAGGAACTTAGTCACCCTGCCCGGGACAGTCGCTCTGGTCTAATGAGGCTCGCGGGTTGAGTCTGGCCATGGCAACCCAGAAGTGCTGCGATCCCATACTTCGCGCCTAAAACTGGTACAGACGTGGATGGGACAGCAGCTGGATCAGCCTGTAAGGAACGGCGTGTGAGACAGAGGACCGTGGCGATGGAAGCTTTTTGAATCGTGGTAACCATGTGCTTTGGGCTGTGGAATCCATATTGAGTGAAATTAATTGGAAGAAAACCAGGTAATCTTTTGTTAATCGCCTGTGACGTAGACAGGTCTGGCAAGGGGGAAGGACGCCCTTGTCTTTGCCCGCAGACATCTCCCACTTGGAGTATTTTCCGTCCCCAGCAACACCGACACTCTGGATTTCTCCACCAACTCAGTCCACACGGACACTTTCTATCTCGGAAAAACTGTTCTCATGTTACTATTGAAAGTAGAATTTAATTTGTCACGAGAGCTTATGCGCTGCCTCCCCAACCACCTTGTGAGTTAGTTCCACAAGGCTAGGCATTGGCATCTGTACGCGTGTATAGTATATTTTCGATTTCTTTTTGTTTCGGGTATCTTCCATATGCAAAAGGCAGTCCTGTAGAAGGTCGAATTCGCAGTAAATATGCAGTAGATGTGAGTAGTTGGGTAGTGTGCTCCGTCCCCCGTCAGTTTGTCCTGGAACTACCTGATGATAATATCAGATCAGCAGATTTTTATGGGACAAACCATTTTTCAGACTTAATTAACACTTGAGTTTTGGGGAGGAGGTGACATATTCAACAATAAAAACTGATATGTAATCTTGGAGTGTCCAAACAATCCAAACTAAGGAGTTGTAATGTTCTCCACAAGAAAGTTCAATTAAGTAGTCATTTTGATGTGACACCTAGTCAACCTGCTCCCAGGTGATTTTTCACCCCAACTTTATTTATCTACCCACACATCCGTGTATCCATCTATCATCCATCCATCAATTCACTCTTTCAACAAATATCTATTTCTTTTTTTACATCAGACAGCATCCTACACTATTAGGATGTAATGTTGAAAAAGACACACAAAGCGGGCTAATGAAATGACAAGAAATCAGAATGGTGAGACAGAAAGCAGAAGGACTGTAAAGAAACCAGGAAAATATCCCGTAACAGTAACTATCATGCAGAAATCGAATAAGGTCCCAGGCAGAGCAAAAGCCAATGCCAGTGTCCGAGGAGGGGGTGAGCTTAGTAATGTTGTCAAGTGCCTGGAGGAGCCAGCGTGCCTGGAGTGGGAAGTGAGAGGGCCGGAGCAGGAGGGCCGCTCTGCGGAGCTCAGAAGGCTTGTAAGGAACCCATGAGGAGGGCTTTATGCACCAGGTTGAAGAATTTGCATTTTATTCCACATGAGGCAGGAAACAAAGGAAGGTTGAAGGTTCTAAGTTGGTGTGTGTGTGTCAGGATGGTGGTTGCTATCATATGCTCTGCGTTTTTAAAAGATCACTCTGACATGTGCCAACCAATTGATGATCTGGAAAGAAAGGAAACAAGGATGTCCATTGGGATATATATATATTTTTTAGCTTGACTTAGGGATGACGGGATATGGAGGTGACCTGCACAGTTGCAGCTGATATAGAAATAAGTGAACACGCTTTGTGGGTCTAATAACCCGGACTTCTTGGTGAGTTAGATGTGACGCGGTGGCAAGGAGGGGAAAGACAATAATTTCTATTAGAACAGGGAAGAAAACTCACAAGCATCCCAAAAACAAAGACTGACGGTGACCTCCTGTGCCGTCGTGGTGGGACTTTCCAAGACCGGAAGGCAGGTGGAAGAGGGCAGAGAAATGTGTCTGTTGACCAGTATGCACGCAGGATCTGGAGACAGAAAATCTGTATTTGCATTTAAGAAATTTTTCAACCGGCTCCATCTCCTTTCTGAGGCAGAGCACCCAGCTCTGTGCCCACCTGAAAACCCAACCAGCGGAACGGGCTTGGAGCAGAGTGCCCTTTCCTCCCACATCCCTTAGTTTCCCCATTGTGCTTCCACAGAAGGACTACAATCCTGAGGACTCACGGACAGAAGGCAGACGATGACTGCATATTTGCAGGTATGTTCCTGACGGGGAGGGAGGTGGGAACAAGAAGAACGTGGGCCAGCAGGGGTGCAGATAGATCTTCTTTAAAAACCTCCTCCCCTCCAGATCATACAATGGTGAGCATTCAGCCCTCGCTCCCTCTGCCCGAAGCAGAGCTGCTAACTGCCCATTGCATGTCCACCGGCTCGGCCTGGCCCTGGCTCACTGCCCCCTTTTCTCCTCAGCATGCTTTCTGGCAATGATGACGAACCGGCTGAGTCATCCAGAGAGGCTGAATTTCATTTGCCATCCTGGATGTGGAGCGAGGCAGTGAGACTCACAGCTCGAGCCTCAGTGGAACAGAAGCGACCAGGGGAAATCTTACCAGACACTTGAAATTGGGCCAGATATTGTCTGCAACTTGCCCTGTGGCTCTCTCTCTGAGAACGGATTGGGTCATCAACCAAGGAGAGATTAGTTGGAGCCTAAGCAACAGCTAATCTCTCGGAGTCAGCAAAAGGAAAAGCAACTTCGTGGTTTTGATTAAAAAAAAAAAAAATCCAGGGATCAAGGATGTGACTTTAAAACTTAAAGGAAGAAAATATGGGTAGAATATGAAAAATGTGCTTAGCATCCCCAGTAGCCCACAAGAAACTATATACCTTATAAAGAACAAAAGGACAAATGGATAAATCAGAGAGGGAGACACAGCGCTGAGCCATCTCGTCCTCATCCATGGGGCACAGCAGCGGCACTATGAACAGTCTCACTTCTTTGGCTTCTGGACATGGCAGGCGGAGGGCATTTCTTGCTCATGGCACACCCCGTCTCAGTCTTTGGTGGTACCTCCTCACTTCCCTGACTTTTGAACACTGGGATTCCCAAGGATTCAATGTTTGGACCTCTTCCCTCTTGGTGATCCCCTTCGTTAAATGTTACCTCCATACCGATCTCACCCAAACCCCTTTCTCCAGTCCTGGCCCCATTCTAGAACTCCAGACTCATATATTCATCTGCTCATACCTCCATCTACGTGCTCACAGTATCCACTCGATGTCTCCTGGATGTGGAAACCTTCGCTGCCACCCACTGAGCTCCAGATAAAGCCCCTTCTCACTGCTCCGTCCACTTCCCAATCCCTGGCAGTAAGGAAGTCCAGTCTTCCCAAAACGCTGAAGCCAAAAATTGTGGATTCATTTTTTACTCCTCATGGCTCACTTCACAACCAATCCAGCAGCAAACCCCACTGGCTATACCTTCAAGACATATTCAGAATTGCTCATTGTCTTGACTGTTCCTCCATGGTCTAAGCCACCCTCGTGTTTTACAGGGATCACTGCTCTGATTCCTCAACTTCTGCTCCTCTGCACCTGCACTCTGTTTGCAGGCCCCAGCTGATCTTCCCTATCCCCCCAAGCCTGTGGTGTCTTCTTCCATGGTTTTCTTTCTTCTATAACCGCATTGGCCTTGCTGCTCCTCAAGTGAGCCAGATGCGGGCTGTGCTAAGACTTTTGCTTTTCCAGAGCTCTCTGCCTACCATTCATGGCTCGCTCATTACTCCCTTCTCAGTGATGTCTTTCTCCAAGGTAATTATCACTGTCTGATGATAAAGTCCTATCTGATGATACATTTGTTGGTTGGGTTGGTTAAATATCTGTCCTCTACATGAGGACATCAGCTCCAGGAAGACAGGGATCTCTGTCTGTCTTATCGATTGCTGAATTCCCTGTGCCTAGAACAGTACCTGGCACATAGCAGGCACGGGGTAAATGTTTGCTGGATGAATTAATAGATTAGTGAATATAAAGACCCTATGGAGATAGGAAAAGGAAATTGAATGCATGAGGTAAAAGAAAAGGAAGAGAAAAATCAACAGTGGAACCAAAGGCTACATGGCATGCACTAAAAAGGAGTTGATATATAAAAATAGAATTTATGATTTGATGATTAATTTTAAACCCCTTCCAGAATGAATCAGAAAAACCAAAGAAAAGTAAATGAAGATGAAGAAGACACTATTCAAGGTGAAAAGAGACTAGCCATCTCATCTTAAAATTATGATGCTATTCAAATTAATCTAGAAAAATCAGTGTAGAGCAAATAATCAAAGGCATCACTGGAGAAAATACTCATATATAAGAATAAAATACAAAGAAATTAATATGTGAATTAATTAGGTTTATTATATTTTAGATAAGATCAATAAAATAATGCCTAGACAGAGTCTGAATTATTTGTTTGTTTGTTTTTCATTTATTTGCTAGGTTTTAGTTTTTTGTCATGTTCATTTTTTTGTTGCAGTGGTAACATCCTCTGGGTTTTTCATACACACACACACACACAAATAGATTGATACCAGTCCTTATCATTGCAACAGTTAATGGTCAAGACAATAGAGCATTTCAGTTCCAAGACCAAATTAATTACAACACAACTTCTGAACAGGACAGACAGGGTTGGGACATTGCAGATGACACTTCCTCAGTGGGCACAGAAAGTGATGGACATTGTCCACGTCCCAGACAGGCAGTGCTACAGAAGGACTTCAAATGAGGCTTCTGAGCCTCTACTCCCCAGGTTCTGACGGCAGCTCCTGCACTCCCTCGCTGCGCAGTGTCCCATCATGTCTCTGCTGCATCTGTGTTTTGTCTTCCGATTCCATAATCTTGGTCATTTCTGGGTGTCTTCCTACGGTTGCTGTTTCTCCTGGTTATGAGTCATAGTTCCCTGCTTCTTTTACACTTCTGATCATTTCTTATAAGATGCTGGAAAGAGTCAGTCTTATTGATTCTTGGATTTTGTTGTATCCTTCAGAGCATTGGGGTTTGTTTTGTGACACAGAGAAGTTACTTTACATCAGTTGGACCATTTCAAGGCTTGCTTTTACAATATGTCAGAGCGGGTCTGGTAAAGCTTTAGATGAGTCCTAATTACCCTCTGGGATTCTCCTGGATGCCCCTCATGATTTCTACTCTGGCTTGTGGGACACCAACTCTTGTGGGAGCTGCCCACTTTTTGGTGGTTCTTCCCAGTCCCCGAGGGTTTCCTGTCATGCACACACAGGTCTGGACTCAACCAGAGACTCCGAGGGACCGTGTAGGCCTCTGGGTCTCTTTTTTTGTGTAGCTATCACCTCCCCAACACTTCTGCTCCATCAGCGTTAGCTGCAGTAGCCTCTGCAGCACCGGATCTCTGCTTCCTCAGCTAAGTGGAGATTCTGAGCTCTGCGTGCTCCCGGTTGCACCAGTATGAATGCACTTAGCACAAGTTTCCTTCCGTCACACTGTCCTCAAGTGTGTCATCACTTTTGGATCACATCGCCTCAACCATCCAAACCATGGCTCATCAGATCTTTATCTCCACTTCCATAATTCCTATACATAGTATGTAACACATAGATGTTGGTCAGATGAATAGTTCCCTCTAGATACAATAAACTTTCTTCCTTAAAGAAAACCATACTGGATAAATTTAAATAGTTCTGGAGCCACCACATTTAAGCACAGATCATATTCCTATTTTGGGAGGAGGCTAGAACCCATTATTGACAAGGAGTCTGGGGAAAGGAATTGACAATCCTGATATCATTCCACTCATTATCTCACGCTACATTCTTTTTCTCACCAAAACTATTGTGTTTCCATAGCAGCAGTAGGAAGAAATCAAATTGATTTCAGAAATAAAATGCTATTGTACCTAGGAAAATACATACTTCAGTGAACTTTAATATAAAGAACGCAGGTTCCTTTCTATTATGGGCAAGTGAAACAGACACACACAGTGGCTCTGGCACACGTGCCAAGGGGTGTGTTTTGTGCAGATAGGAGCCTATAGATATGCAGGCTTGGGTTTTCCTCTAGAGTATATCATTCTTAAAGGTAAAAAAAAAATGTGAGCAAATAATTAGCACATAGAATAGTCTATGGGACTAAATGTAGGCAAGTGGGAAAATGTTTTGCTAAGACAGACAAATCAGTGGTTACTTACAGAATCTGGGGCAGTCTCTGGAGAAGGTGGCCTTTGAATTGAATCTTGAAGAGTGATAGGGATGTGACCAACTTTCCCCAGTGGGAAAGGGACAGAGCATATGCACTCAAAGTCAGGACGATGTGGCTCAGTGCCCTCCTTCCCCAATGTCTAGGACCTCAATACACTTGCTGCCCTTCCCGAGGCTGGGCTTCCTCTGGCATACAGTGGGGACAGTGATGCACAACCCACAGGGTTGTGGGAACATTTTTGGAATCTGTGTGACCAATAATGTCAGGAATTGAATTCTGTCCCCTTAGAAGGATATGTTGAAGTCCTAACCCCAAGTACCTTGGAATGTCACTTTATTTGGAAACAGGGAGTCCTTAAAATGAGTTCCCTTGGTGGCCCTCACCTGATAGGACTAGTGCTCTTATCAAACAGGGACATTTAGACACTGAGGTGACATGCATAGAGGGAAGGGGCAGGGGGGAAATGCCATGGGAGTGCAGGGACACGGCCACAGTCACCCAGCCCCGAGGAGTGCTGAGAGCTGTCAGAGGAAGCAGAGCCTTGCTCACAGCTTGATTTTGGACATTTGCTTCCAGAACCGTGAGACAGTAACATTCAGCTGTTTTTTGGCACCTGCTCTGTGGTGCTTTGTCGTGGTGGCCGTAGGGAACTCACGCAGCTGGTTCAGGTGGGGAAGTGGGCCCGTGAGGGAGACACAGTGAGGCGTGGAGGGGCCCTGGTCTCCGGACACCATGGAGAGACTTGTGTAGACGAGCAAGAGGCCATCCGTGGGGAGAGGGGAAGGAGGAGAGGGCCACAGTGAGGCCCCTGCCTGCTGCCTAAGCTCAGGATTTCAAGTCACTGGACAAGTCAAACTGCTTTGATCAGTTCAAGAAGTAGACATTGGGTAGGAAAGTGTTGGGCTCCATGGTCCTCCCCATCCACTTTCCATTGCCGAGTTCTCCTTCATCACCAGTGTCTTCTAGGGTGGCCCCACACGGCAACCCTGCGCTGGGTAAGGATCCATAGACTCAGATGGCAGTTCATGTTTGTGGGTTGGAGCCCACCACCGGTCCCCAGGCACCACGGAGGGCCAGAGCCCTGGTGCAGTCCGTCACGAGTGCCCAGGGCAGCAGGATGCCGGCCCACAATGTGCTCTTCATCCTCCCCCTGCAAAGCCCAGGCTCATGACAAGAGACCCCTGGTGACGATGAGTGGGACCCCTTGGCTTGGTGGGTGGCGGGGAGGCTGTTCCCCTCCAGGCTCTGGCCAGGTGGCACCGCAGGCCACTGTCCACAGGCGCCCTGGCGGCAGCTGCAGAGGTGTCCCTGGGTGCCTTACCAAGGCTGTGTGGGTGGCACCAGGGCATGGAAATAGCTGGAATCCAACGGGCGTGTGTTCTTCCGGCGGCTGGCCTGTGGCTCTGTCTGTTGTTGGGGTTGGAGGGGATGGCACCTCGGAAAAGCCAGTCTGGTTTCGAAAGAGCCAGCGCAGGGAAGAGCGGGCGGTGGCAGGCTGAGGTGGACGAGGGCTGTCGTGCGGGCCCCAGCTGCCCCCTCCTGTACACAGAGACACGCGGGCCCCAATGGAGGAGCCAGCACCCCGCGGTCAGGAGAACGGGGGGTGGAGGTGGATGCCGAGCTCACTGGGCACAGGTCTTTCTGGATAAACTGCCATTTGTATTAAAGCTAACCATACAGCCAGTCTCCCCAGTACTCCGCTTCCCTTCTGCTCCTCAGCATCAGACTTCACAAAGATCTCCTTTCCTTCGCCTCGTTCTTTGCTGTGTGATGCTTCCAGAACAGCCAACCATGAAGACGGGTGGGGTGACCCCACAAGGCAAGGCCTCCCTCCCTCCTCAGTGCCTAAAGGCAGGTGAGGGGTTCCTTTGAGATCGGCTCAAAGCATACAACTCCAGCACCGTTCCTTTAGATACAGCCACCCCACCACAGACACTTCCAGAAGCTTTTCGTGTGGACAGCCAACCCCCTTGTGGCCTTCCCAGTGGCCCTGGAATCACACACAAACTGTGTGCATCTGCACAAAGTCCTGAAACTGAAGTCACCATTGGCCCAACGCATCCGTTTAGCTTGCGGAGGACAGACGTGTGCAACTTGTGCTCGGTCTGTGGAGGGTGGGTGAGGAGCGGCCCCGGGGGCTGCCTGTGAAGGCCGGGGATCGTCTCCTTCTGCAACGCAACAGTGGGCTGCGGTTCCATCCTCTGCCATGGTTCGGAGGGGGGACCTGGTGCCACCGTCTCTCAGCACCAGGGATGTTGACTCTGGAGGAGCCAATGTTGCTCATTCTGAGAAACTGAGGCAGCCTGGCTCCTCATGTATGTGAGGGCACTGCTCTGGTTGATCAACGTGTGTAGACACAAGTTGGGGACACACCCAAGAGCCATTTGTCCTGAAGGCCTCCCTGCCCAGCAGGGATGTATGGGTGTGGGGCAGGGCCAGCCCCACTGGGGCCAGGGAGCCCCCTCCTCCTCTCCCTGCCCAGGCGGGGAAGGGTCCTGTAGAGAGTCCATGCGCGGTGACAGCGGGGCAGTGTGACATGCGGAGCTCCCAGCCAGGCCTGCCCCGGGCTCAGGCGACGTGCCAGGCTACCAGAAGTGGCCCCTGAGGCTTCCTGTCGAGCCCAAGGGGGAAGAAAGGGACTGTGGGGTGGTGATCGGTGTGGTGGGACATGCATTCTGGAACCCTGCGGCCGGGTGACAGTCGGAGCTGCCAAGGCCCGAGACTCGCTGGGGACCCCCCAGGGTGGGCCCGGGAGCAGCTGCTGCCACAGCCCGGCCACTTCCCTCCAGGGGGGCACAGCTGCGTTCTTGAGTGGGTCCCCGGCCCTCGGCATCCCCAGCTCCTGTCGCAGGGCCGAGGTCTGGATCCCCCAACTGCTTGGGCTCCGCCCCCCAGAAAACCCCCAGGCGTGGCCGCCCCTGGGGACCACGTGCCCGGACACCCTCGCCTCGGGACGCCTCCCAGCACTCGGAGCAGGAGGGCCATGTGACCTCTGGCGGCTGCTGTGGACAGGAGTCCCGGACTTGTCTCCCCTCTGCGCTCCCCCCAATCCTTTGTTCTTCTGTATTTCCTTTCCTCCCATTGGAGAGGCTGCAGAACTGCAGGGATATTAGGGACCGTCGCGGTGACTCCCTTTGCTTCCTTCCATCCTAAGCAGAGAGATGAGCCCCGGGGTGCAGGGGTGCGAGGGGTGCAGGGGTGTAGGGCAGCAGGTGTCCAGGTCACCAAAAGGGAAGCCTGGAGCCTTGGCCCTGCTCAGGGCAGCACGGAGTGCCTCACCTCCTACCTGAAGCCCTCCCCTCCTCACACGCACACGCTTCCACCTTCTACAGGCAAAGTGGGGCGGCCCACTGGCTTCCCCGCATTCCCATCCGCACCCCAGGGAGGTGGGCGTTCAGGTCTGACTTGCAGGTTTTCGCCGCATCGTCAAACAGCACAAAGTGACGCTGGGTTTGCAGTTCTGGGCTGTGGAACCGTCTCTGCTCCTGGGGACGCCGCTCAGGTCTGTGAGCCCTCACTCTGGGCCTTTCTGCTCATCCGGACCGAGACATCTCATCATCTTTCCGATGAGGTCCGCTGCATCCGATGGCTTGGAGGATGGGGCGGGGGGAGCAGGGTGCATCAGAGCGCCCCTCTGCCCAGCCCACAAAGTGAGGACATGTACCCAGCGTCCTGAGAGTTGCCTCTTCTAGGATCTGCTACAGAGTGAGGCTCGTGACACTCTACTGCCCACCGTGTCTGCCCCCCCCACCCCACCGGGTCACACTCGTGTCTGCTGGCCCCTGAACCACTGTCAGAGCGGGAAGCCAAGGCTGGTTGTCTCTGTGGCCACCTGCTGCGCTGCTCTCGCTCACCTCCAGGCGCGGTCCCCTGAAGGCCAAGCCTCTCACCCACATCTTACGGGCAAAGGATTCTCTCTCTCATATATGACAGTTCTAGGCCTTGGGTCAGTTTTCATTTCTGCCTTTTTACCTCCTTTTTTCCCGCTAGTCTCACATTTACAACAACTGATAAAGGTAAGGGCTTTGCCATGGGAGCACGCAGGCAGCCGGAGCCTGATGGGAGGGCCTCGGACCCCACCGACTATCTCACTCAAATGCCCTTGCTGCTTAATCATGGGCGATGCCGGGGAAGCCAGAGACTTTCTGGTTTCTGCTCAAGACCCTGACCTTGTCAGGCGGCCTTCTGGGGGATGGTTCACCATGCCAGGACTGAAGGCCAGGATGTCAGTCAGGGTTGGCTGCAGGTCTCTGAGGGTCTCTGGCCCCCAGAAAAGCCAGTACATTTTTTCCAGCCTCACCCCGACCCTTGGCCTGAACTCTCTGCTTAGTCGGTCACATCTCTGTTTTATTCTGTTTCTGTCTTATAGGAAGACCGTCATCTGCAGAACCTGACGCACCTGAATTCGAATCTTTCTCAGCCACTTGGCACAGGCCTGTGGCCGTGGTGTGTCAGACATGCTCGCTTACACTCCCACTCCCAGACCTTAAAACACAGCCGCTGCCCGTCTCCATGCGTGGTCATCCTGCCGGTCAGATGGGGCTTGTGACAGTGGACGATGGTGGAAAGGACCCGACATGGAACATCGGCCTCTACCGCCTTGGAACCCTTGTGACTCCGAATGAGCCTCCCAATGTCATCATTAGAAAAGTGGCTATATTCACCCTGTGGGGGTCGCTGGGTCGTTATGCTTAAGTGATCCGAGTTGATACTGCAAATAATTATAACAGCTGATGTTTCATTTACTATTTTATCCGTATTTCATATTTGCAAGTACGTCATGTGTGCCCAATGTTCAGCACATTTCCTCCTCGGGAGCATACCTGCTGGTTATCTCGTAGAGCCTCGGTGTTTTACACGAGCAGCCCGAGGCACGGAGAAGTGAGGTAAGCCCGCAGGGTCACAGAGAACACGGAAGGCAGTCCACAGACTGAGTGTGCGCTGCCCTGAAACACCTGCCACGTTACAAACCCCCCTAAATGTGCCACTGGGGCTGGAATGCACGGAGCTGCAGGATGTTTCACCAACATGCCTGTTGTAGACGGTGCCCTCGCACCTCCACCCGGAAGCCCCAGCCTCTCCGAGCGCAAATTCCGTTGCTCTCTTTGGTTTTCTAATCTTCCAGGTGTCTAGGCAACCAGTGATAAATGATTTACAGATTTACCAGGCCGGTTGTTTCCACTTCTGCTCCTTGAGGTCTCTCGGGATTGAGAATAACATGCATGTGGTTCCAACTCTGCTACAGTGAACAGAGAGCAGCCTAGGAGATAGATCTTCAGGCCTGGGGCTGGGCCAGGCCTTTCTGTCCCAACTTGTGTCCTCTTCAGGCCCAGGGCCCCTTGATGGAACGGCCTCTGCCAAGCCGCGATTGCTCTGGAATGGTGAGAGCGAGCATTCCCCAAGCTTAGAGGACTCTAAGACAGTTATTTCCAGAAATGAACCAAACTCATGAATGTAGATTCAGTTCTCTATAATAAGAATCCGTTAGCACAACAAATTCTCTTGGAGGTGGTGTCCTTACATCTGAGCAAGTTTTACGAATCCTTCCAAGCAAGGAGCCACATGATATAGTCTTGGTTGGCCTGCGTCTGCTTCACCTGGAGTCCTGATCATTTATGACATAGAACCAGCGCTCCATGCGTAAAGTTATATGGAGATGAGTAATTAGCGAAATTACCATGTGCAAAAATCCACACAACATTACTTATGACAACGAGCCCACCCATCCTGGGTGACTTGGGGCTGCATCCCTTCTGCACCAGCCACCACTGACCCTGGCTATCTTCTTTGTACAGATACAACTGCTCCTAGCCCAGCCTCCCAGCCTTGCCTGGAATCTACTTTCAGGGCTGAATGTTAGAAGTGGCTTAGACTTCTCCTTGCTGGGCTGCATCACAGCAGAACTTTAACTTCTACCTTTGGCTGGCACAGGTCTAGCTTTCTTGTTACCATGGCCTATGATCAGGGGACCGACAAGAATTCAGAAGTGGTTGACCCCTCTATCCTCACCCAAAGGAAATACAGTACACAAAAAAGTCAAAGGATTTGGTCTGTTTTGTTGAAGTGGGAACTTAAAAATTTTTTTCCCCTCTTTTCTCTAGTGCCCTTGAGACCTTAGAGTCAGTCCGTCACAGTAAACTAGAGCAGGGATTCCCAAATTCTGTTCTCTCAGCTGGCATTGGTTCATAATCCTACATTCTTGTCTGCGCCTGTGTTCCTCAGTTGGAAGAACTGCTATTTACTTTTAAAATGATTTTCCTGGGACACCTGGGTAGCTCAGTGGTTTGGCTCAGGATGTGATCCCAGGATCTGGGATCAAGTCCCACATCAGGCTCCCTGCATGGAGCCTGCTTCTCCCTCTGTCTGTGTCTCTACTTCTCTCTCTGTGTATCTCTCATGAATAAATAAATAAAATCTTAAAAAAATAAATGATTTTCCCTAGTTTGTAATGCTAAAGTTTCCGTGTGAACTGGTGGTATTGAAATGTTTTGCTTTGTTTTTGATTTGTAGTCCTATATAAATCTCAAATCTGGAAAGCACTCGCATTAGACTGCTGTGTATCATTGATTAAAAAGTACACTCTTCCTGCCCCATCTTACTATTTCTGAAAGTAGGGTACAACTTACGCTCTGTGATATCTTAGATTCAGTATAAGGGAGCTATATGGAGCTATGACTATAGGGTACTTTCCCATTAATTTTTATACTGCCCAGGAACATGCTCTCTGAATGGCATTAAAATATTTTGAGTGGTTGTCATGGACTAAATTTTGTCCCCATCCAAGTAGAAGTCCTACTGTATTTGGAGGTGACTGTATTTGGAGATAGAGCCTTTAAGAAGGCAAACTAGGTTAAGTGGGGTCAAAAGAGTGGGTCCTAATCCCATAGGCCTGGTATTTTTATGAGAAGAGGGAGAGACCCAGGGTGTGCACACACAGAGGGAAGACCGCAGGAGGACGTAGTGAGAGGCAGATGTCTGAAAGCCAAAGAGAGAGAATCCAACCCTTTGAACAGTTTGATCTTGGGCTTCCAGCCCCCAGAATTATGAGAAAAGAAATTTCTGTTGTTTCAGCTGCCCAGTCCATGGTACTTTGTTTGCAGCTCCTGCTGACGAATATGAGGTGAAAGAAGAGACCAGTGTTGTCATCATAATATTTTGGAGTAGTTTTGTGAATGAACTGCAAGCTTAGCTGAACAGACCATGGTATACAAACAAAAGATTATTAGATCTGAGCTCATTTAAATGTCTTCCATAGGTGTATGTATGTTCAGCACTAAAATTATAGAGACTAGTAGAAAACAAAGGAAAATCTGCAGCTTGGAGGGAGGCAGAGAATTCTTAGGACAAAAAACATAGAAAGGATTAAAGTGTATAAATTTATCTTCCTCAAAGTCAAAAGCTTCTACTCTTTAAACAACACAGCTAAGAAAATTAGAAGACAAGCCATTGACTGGGAGGAAGCATTCTCAGTGTACGTAACTGGAAAGGAGTTTCTATCTAAATCACATAAAGAATTCGTACAACTCAATATTAACGGGGGAAAAAAGTTCAACATATACAGGCATAAGACTTAAATAGAATCTGCATAAAAGAAGATGCACCAACATCCAAAAGCCTCTGGAAGACTGTTCTACATCATTAGTTGTAAGGGGAATGTAAATTAGACCCACCATGTGGTACAAAGACACGCTCACTTGAATGGATAGAAAGAGAGGATGTACCTACCAAGTGTTTAAGGATTCACGTTGGCTCTCCTAAAGACAAAGATAAACTCTTGCTTTTTTTTTTTCCATAATTCTGTAGTACAAGGTGAAAATTACATTTAGCCCATAATTTATTTTTGAATGCTTAATTTTTAAAAGTGGTTGGAGTGAATCAGATCCATGTGTCTGTTTTTCACCAAATTGCGGAGTATAGAGTTCAGTGTTGATGAGGTAAGGCTATACTGTAGCTTCCAGAGAACTGCATTGCGAACATCTATGATGTATTCTAACTTGTAGACTTAAGCTTATGTTTCCTTGTGGAAACAGAAGACCATACTGTGAATACTAAGTAGTTTTGTGTTGCTTAAAAAGCCTTTGGATACGATTCAAGGTATTGACTTCACAAGTATTAAGAAGGAGACTTTTTTAGTATGCATTCTTATTAAGGCTATTTAATACTAATGAACATGAACCACAGGGGTAATCACTTATTTCCCCTTCTTTGCTCCTTTTTTAATTGAAAGGAGGCAAACCTTAACCACCATTTCTAAACTAACTCATCCTTTTAGGTCCATGACAATATTTATCCAAACTTAAAAAAGAATCAATGCAAAATGTCTCTCTAATGAATCACTTGCCTCTTAATTATTGAGAGTAAGAGTAAATTTTATCTATAAGATTTTGGGAGATCAAAAGCTATATTTGTTGTCCTCGCTTTCCTAGTACTCGTAGAAGGGTTTAGAAGACTGCAGCAAACGTACAATAATGAAACATTATTATCTCATGTCTTACTCAAGAACTATTGGTGTTGACCCCAATAGAAATCTTGCTATTTTAAAACACAATTCCAAATAGTTGTAATTTCTGCTTTCATTAAGAACTAATTATGACTGTCTCCACAGTACCTTACAAACAGATTGTCAAATTTAGGGTTTCAGTTGTTGAGAATCTTCTTCATCGACCAAGTTTCAGTCTTCTTTATTGCCCAGAGCCCAGCTACTCCAAGAGACCTTCCAAATCCCTCCTGTTCTCTTTCAAGCACCTGTGGACAATATTTTGGGATATTTGCTTAGCTTTAGGATCTGTAGAATTGCCTTTCACTGTTAGTTCTAATGAAATAAGTGTGTATCAGGAACCTCACCGTTAAGAGGAGCCTTACTGTGTGTTTATTTCCAACACCCCAAACCATTATTCCTTTGCAATGTGACTACCCTCTGATGATTCTCAGTGAGAGAGAACAAAGTTATTCAAAAAGCCATTGTTGGATAATCTAAGCTATTAAATTTTTCCTTAAAATATGAAAGTATCAACACTGTGGATCAAACAAATCAAAATTGTTAATACCTGTTGTCACAGCGTGCCTTAGACTCTTCTGTATTGATTGAATTTATTCCAATGGATGTTTATTAGATCTATAACTCAACTAACCATAATAGGGACAATAAATTCTCCTTATGTTATTTGGAAGATAATATGATAAGCCAAAGATTCACTGCATGTGGTCACAGAGAACAAGCTTCACATGTTTGTCTTTCCTGCTTGTCCAATTCCTCAAGATGCTTGTCAGCTAGTCAGGCCTGTCTTCATCCTTCTCTCAAGACTTCTCCACATTAAATATTTCAGGTCCTTTGAAGATAGTGTCGAGATCCTTGAAGTTAAGAGGTATGCTTACTTATATTTGTGCCTCAACAATTTAGACAATATTTGATGTGAATTTGGTCTGGGCTCAACTAATATTAGTGGAATATGTGAATGACATGAATTTATTTGCTCTCACCAAAATGGTTACTTTTCTCTGAAAAAAACATGACTTTGACTCTTTCTCCCAGAGCAGCACCAAATTGGCTTCTGACCAATGTCCAGCATGATATGCTTTTTTTTTCTTTTCTCCTTCTTCTTCTTTCTTCTTCTTCTTCTTCTTCTTCTTCTTCTTCTTCTTCTTCTTCTTCTTCTTCTTCTTCTTCTTTCTTCTCTTTCTCCTTCTTCTTTAATGGAACCTGAGGTTGCTTGTGTGTCTAGGGAGCCACATGATTCCTGTGGAGTCATTTACTAATAGAATATTAAGTTCTTTACATGGTTTTACTCTGACATTCTCTACAGCTCAAGCAGTGTTGATGTCACTCACTTAGGTCATGGTATCTAGTTCATCATAATGTCAGTAATATGTGCGTGGAATAGTTCTAAGACATTTCCTTTTTTTTATATATTAATAGAAGCTCTGCGAGAACTCATTTTTACTATAAGCATTTCAGCTGCTTAAATGATAAAATTTAAATCAGAAAGTACTGCCACAAAAATAAGGATTAAGAGATTCTTAAATTTCTGGAAAATGTGAATTAACAATGTACAGAGCACGTTGCTACCCAAAGTACAGCTTAAGACCAGTAGTATTGCCTGGGAGCTCGGTAGATACACAAATTCTCAGATCTTGCTCCAGATATGCATTGGGATCTGTGATTTGGCAAGATTATCATTTCATTCCTAGGCACATACAGGCATGAGAAGCAGGGGTTCAGTGGAAGGTGGTGTCCCGAGAGGGAAGTGCTGCCTGAAGCCCTAGCACCATCCATGTTCCTTGTCACAAACTCTCCATTAATAAATAAATAAATAAATAAACAAATAAATAAATGTATATACCATCTGCCTCAGAGTTGTAGTTTAAAATAAACTAGATTAAATATATGCATGGAATCAACCCAGCACCCAGAATGTCACTGATATCTTTAACATATTTACTGAATCCAAATATGATACTTTAAAACAAGGCTTTCTCTTCTTCTGACCTAAAAAATCAATACATGTTCATTGTGGAAAATTGGTAAAATGCATTCTTAATGTGCAGTTTTATTTCAGTTTAAATCTGGATAAAAGCTAGGATGTCTATGGGTATTACCTCAAATTAAGTGGAGGTTATAAAAAAATACTTGCACTGCACTTTAGGAAATCAGGTTCTATTTTCTTAAAATCTATTATAACAAGAACATAATGTAAATAAATGCATCTCTCAAAGCCAAAAACCCCACAAAATACAACTTTCATAAGAGGTAGAGCTCAGGAGAAAGAGGCCAGGCTTTTGAATGGGGCGGTCAAGTCTGGATCCAGGACGCTCCATTTAATAGAGGAATACCAATAGAATATAATCAGGCAAGACCTTTAAGTCATGTGAACCTCAGCGTCTTTGTTAATAAGTTTGCTATGAGACTTTCACTGAGGGGAGAGACCTGACTCAGGGGCTGGCATGGAGCATCCTTAGGCGCTAGATAAACGGTGGTCATCTTGGAGACCAGGTTTCAAGGGGCTCCTTTTTTGACAGCCCCTTTGAATAGAGACTTGGTACAGGGTTTAACCTCAGTGTGGAACCCAAACTAGCTTCCAGGCAGGTGAGAGTGGGGTGGAGAGCCGCTCCCTCCAATGGAGGGTAAAGGCTAACATGGCCAAGGGGGCAGGTTTCTCATCAAAACAGCTGAAGCCACAGCTCTGTGCCAGTGGTGATGTCACAAGGTCTGCTGATCATCTGCATGATGCTAATGCTCTTTAAGAGGGGGAGCAAAGGGGCTGAAGACAACAGGCTGAGAACTGAGGTTCTGCTGCTCCAGTGGATTTTGCCCAGAAGGGTAGGCAGCTGCACATGTTTCCAATTTGTCTTCAAATTTCTTTCCCTGTTCTGTGGTCTTTCAGAATCAGTGAGAGTGAAGCAATTGGAAGAATAATCAGTTCATCAACAAAGGACGAAGATGACGGTGGAGAAGCAGGATACATAGTTTAGCTTACAAAATCTGTTTTAAAATCTTCTGTTGTAAATACTGTGAGGTAGCAGGCCAGGTGAAGTTGACAAGCTCATTTTGTCACAGGGAGGGAGTCTGAACTGAGTTGCCAGGGAATCACAGCCAAGGAGCTACATAATATACCTCACTTCTTCCCCTGCCCTGCAATGTTTAGCTGCAAAATGCAGCCTGGGTATGGCTGGGAGGATGTGGGCTGTGCCAAGTGAGAGGATTCTGCTTAATGAAGCAAGTTTTCAGAACTCTGCATCAGTGTCCAACCTGTCTACCAAGTTATTGGGCTTGTGGGGGGCTCCATACACAGTCCAATGAGTGTTCGTGGACCTTCTAGCTATTTCCAGCATGAAAGGTTGTGGCCTGTCCACTTGGTTGTTTTCCCTTCACTCACCTGAGAAATGTCTACTTTCACACGGTTCTTGGACTTTTAATGGAAGCTGAACAACAAAGGAGCCGTGAAGAAAAACGATGCACAGAGCAAAGGCAAGAATATTTCCTGCGTGCATTTTCGAGAAAAATGTATGTTGGCGGACCCCTTCCTAATTGTGCTAGTTCACCTGGAATACAGCCCTTGACCTTGCCATCTTTGAATTGACCAACGTGGGTATGACTTCCTAGTTGGCAAAAGTTTGTTGAAATGTTCTTTGGTAGAAGTCACTGTTGGGTGATCTCATGAAATGGAATGCAGAGCTGTAAAGGCCAATCATTGGCCAGGAAAAGTGAACACCCAGGAGGGAACCCAAGGCAAACACGGGTGCAAGGAAACAAAACCAACAGGACAAGTGATGTCACAAGGCAGCGTGTGACTGAGGGATACATGAAGAACATGGGAGAAGGCTGACTTCCAGCTGAGGGATACGATGTGTTCCCAGAGGAGAGTAGAAGTGTGCAGAGGACAAATCCTCAGAGTCTTTTTCTGAAAGGTGGGAAGATTCCAGATACAAAAAGAAAAGGGCAAGGGCATGGCAGGAAATAAGCTATAGCTGTAGAAGGGGCTAGATTTTGTCCTAGAAATTTTGACTTTTTGTTCCCTGTTTTCTTTCTTTCTTTCTTTCTTTCTTTCTTTCTTTCTTTCTTTCTTTCTTTCTTTCTTTCTTTCTTTCTTTCTTTCTTTCTTTCTTTTCTTTCTTTCTTTCTTTCTTTCTCTCTTTCTTTTTTTTAAAATTTAAATTTATTTTTATTTTTTTATTTTTATTTTTTTCTTTTTCTTTCTCCATATATACATACATATAGATAGATATACACATGTATATTACATAATTACATATATATATATATATATATATTACAAAATTGTGTTAAAACTTGTTTAGAATCTATTTACCAAATAACTTTCTATACTAATTTTGGATTGGAAACACACCCCGCAACGCTCAAGAATTTCTTTTGTTTTGTTTTGTTTTTAATGGCCAAAATAAATATCAGCTGACCTGAGAAGACATTTGAAAAATCCTTGGGCCATCTTAACTCTCTAAAATCAAATATTTACCTCCCTGCAGTTCTCAAAAGAAAAGCTTCTGCTTGAAAGTGCTTGCCAGCGAAACAAATGTTTGCTGCAGAATTGCTACAGTTGGACTGTTGAGGCATTACTAAATAAATTGCTTGATCGCCAAATCATACTTTTTGTTTGGAAAATCACGAAGGCTGGTCATATGCCCTAAAAATTAAGGTTAGCTTTTTATAGATGAGTAATAGTGTGGGATGCCTTGAAACAAGGAGCGATGGTAGAGAAAGTAATGTTCACTTTATGGATAATACGCATTTCGAAAGGGCTGTGAAGCTCACACACAAAGGCAACTAACTACTTGCCCCTGAAATAAATGCTGGTTAAAAGGCTCACACTTCACGTCAGTGTGCCTAATAGGAGGCCGGTCCATCTATGATCTCAGACTTTTGTAAGTGTTTACAAAGAGATTTTGTTGTAGACAGCAACCTCCATCAAGTGAACTTCACTCATTTGGAATTTATAATATTGCTTGTAAAAATTGTTTGAAGTTCTTCTTTTAAGATAAAAGAGTAAATGTAATTGGAGGGCATTTTTTTTTTTTTTAAAGCAGTTCAGCAGATCAAACTATTTTGAAGCACCTTGGGAAGGATTCATTTGCATGTGAATATTGTATGAGCTTTTCTGCAAATCACTGCAACCAATGTCTCTAAGCAAGTTTCATCCAGATCTTCTTAGGCACATGAACTTTTAGCCACTGAGAGTTTTATTGTTAGTGTTCTCTTTCATCTATATATCCTTAAAAATGCTAAAGCTGCAGGCATTTGATATCGTTCCAATTTTATCTTTTCTACTCAATTTCTATGAATTGGTGAGGTTTGCTTTGGATAACTTCTTTGCCATCTAGCTAGGAAATCAGGTAGTGTTTCTTCTTACATCCATGTTAGCTGTAAGACACAGGTACATCTGGGACATGGAAGCCCACAACTCTTAAAATTTGGGGGGCTTCTACAAAATTCAGAATTCTCCTGCATATCATTGCATATGGTATTAACACCTGATGTTAATAATGGTTGTGTATTGGCTCACTTACTGCATTTTGACAATAGAAAGAGTATCCACTGCCCCAGAAACTTAAAATAAATTATCCAACATAATTGATAAAATAAGCAAACAAAAATAACTGATGCATAGAAGAGTGAAAAAAAGCCAGTCTACTATGCATGGCTTTGTAAGTATATTAGCTAATGTTGAACATGGCATCTGAATTGAATAGAGCTCCCATCATGGAAAGATCATAAGCTTTACATTACACAATCTGGAGGGGACATTCACTTTTTTACATGTTAGAACTTGTGAAAAATGGACATGCCAAGTCTCAATCTTAGATATTTTTTTTTTTAAGGAGTAACAGCATTGGCAGTAGAACTGGCAACTTCATGTTCCTCAGTGAAGTGTTTTTTTTGAGATTTTATTTATTTATTCATGAGAGGCACACACACACACACACACACACAGAGAGAGAGAGAGAGAGAGGCAGGCTCCATGCAGGGAGCCCGATGTGGGACTCGATCCCAGGTCTCCAGGATCACACCCTGGGCTGAAGGCGGTGCTAAACTGCTGAGCCACCGGAGCTGCCTTTAGAGATTTTGACAGAGTGGAGTTGGGCTGGGGTCTGACCGGGAATTTTTTAAAAGCTTTACAGATGAGGGGCACCTCGGTGGTGCAGTCAGTTGGACGTTTGACTCTTGGTTTCGGATCAGGTCATGATCTCGGAGTCATGAGACTGAGCCCCTCGTAGGGCTCTGCACTCAGCACGGAGTCTGATTGGGATTCTCTCTCTTCTTCTTCCTCTGCCCCTCCCACTCGTGCTGTCTATCTCTTTCTTTTTCTTTCTCTAGAATAAATAAATAACATCTTTTCAACAAAGAAAAGTAAAACTTTACAGATGATTCTGATGCTATTGGCCAGAACACAGAAGCAATATTAACTAGAAGTTTGGGAATCTGAGTGCTAGTTTTGACACTCACTCACCAGGCACAGAAGTTATGAAGTTACTGGTGGTCAGTGAGATATGGGTTATTTATACAATGCGATGCTCTTAACAACAGCCTAGAGAGTAGGTAAGGAAGGATGCAGGAAATGGGAATCCTTTGTAAAAATGTATGAGCTGCTTATTTTGAGAGACTAGTTGTTTGGGTAAATTAAGTTTTTTTTTTATGTGGAGAATATTTTAGCACGTTTTATCAAGCTGGTTTGCTCCAAATAATACCTTCTGAAGCCCTAATTAGAGCTCTACATTAAACCATGTATTTAGTTCATGGATTGACCAAGTGGTTCCTTGTGGCTTGATGAAACTGGACAACCCAGGAAGTAGACGTGCTCCCAAATAGCAGCGTGTGTCACTTGCCTGGCTGTGTCACTGAAAGAAGACCACCAGTGGGTTTGAGTACTGAGGTGTTTGTAAGCTCAAAAAGGTAGAGGAAAGATGATGCATTTTAAGAAGAGACATGGAAGGTATAAACATGGTCTAAGGTGACCTGTGGATGAAAACCGTATCTCCTGAGATTAAAAAAATACATCAGGGAGAATTAATGCAAATTAGATATTGTCAAATAAATGATTAGTATCATGAGGACATAGCAATGGAAGCTAACCAAAACAGAAAGAGAATTGGCTGAAAAAAAAGCAATAATGCTCAGAGAGATTTGGAACAACATAAAACAGCCTAATATACCTATAATTGGCATTCTGAAGGCTGAGGGAAGACCAAGCAGAGACAAACTTTCAAAGATATAAATAACGGCTTTGACTTCTCCGAACTTCATGAAAACTTTAGACTCAGAGATTCAAGAAACTCAAAGCCAGGAAACTCTACATGTAGCAAAAATGAGAACTATATCATAATCAAATTGCTTAAAAAACAGTGATAAATAGAAAATATTCAAAGTTTCCAGACTGCCAAAAAAAAATCATGTAAATAGGAATAAAGATAAAGATAACAGCACATATCTGGTCAGAAATAATGGAAAGCAGAAGATAGGAGAGTAGCATCTTTAAAATACTGAAGGAAAAAAGATATGTCAACCTTGAATTCTAGAATTCTATGCTCAGTACTTGACGTCAAGACTTTTTATATAGATAAAACAATAACCTTTAAATTATAAGGATAGGCGTACAGATCAATGGAAATGATCTGAGAAGCTAAAAATAGGTATACACAAAAGGTCAATTGATCTTTAACACATGTGCTCAAGTAATTCAATGGGAAAGAATTCTTTTCAATAAATGGTAGTAGACCTAGGGAACATTCATATGCAAAACAGTAAACTTCAACTCTCACTTTGCACCATACACAAAAATATAAGTCAATAAGGACTGAATATAAAAGATAAAACTATAAAACTTATGGAAGAAAAGAGAAAATTTTATAACAATGGATTAGATAAATATTTCTTCACAATTACATCAAAAGGATGAATGATTTTTAAAAAATGTTGATCAACTGGAATTCTTCAAAATCGAAGAGATTTTTTTTTCTGTTCAAAGGACTTTGATAATTTTCATTGAAAGACAAGCCACACACTGAGAGTAAACATTTGCAAAACACACACTAAAGAACCTGTATCCAGATTATATCTTACAATTAAGTAATATGAAGATAATTACATAAACAAAAGGGAGAAAATATGTGAATGGATACTCCATCAAAGAAGATATGAAGATGGTAAATAAACATATGAAGGACGCTCATAATCAATAGTCAGTGGGGGGGAAATTAAAAACACTATGGGATACCATGACCACGGCTAGGAGGGATAAACTTTAAGAGATTGATAATGCCAAGTGTTTATAAGGATGAAAGCCACTGTCACACTCACGTTGCTATACGAGCAGGAATTCAATGGTACACACACTTTGGCAACCAGTTTGATAGTTTCTTATAATGTTAAAATAGATGCACCATATGTAGTAGTTTCCTAGGGCTGCCATAACAAAGTCACCCAAACTGGGTGGCTTAAACAACAGAAGTGTATTGTCTTACAGTTCTGGAAGCTGGAAGTCTGAAATGAAGGTGTCAGCTGTGAGGGAGAATCTGTTGTGGCCTTTCTTCCCTGGGTCCTGACGGTTCCTTGGCAATCTTTGTCACTCCTCCACTTGTAGATGCATCGCCCCATCTCTGCCTTCACCTTCACGTGGTGATCTCTCTGTGAGCACCTGTGTCCACCTGGGTCCTTCGGTTAAGGACCCAGTCCTATTTCATTAGGGCCTATCCTTAACTGGATCAATTGTAAGAACTCAACTTGAAAATAAGGCCTTATTCACAGATTAGGGTTAGAACCTCAACAATTTTTTATGGGACACAATTCAACCCACAATATCCTAGGACCTAATGATCCCACACATAGGTGTTTTCCCTCGAAGGTGTTTTACATATTTCTTTTTTAAAATATTTTGTTTATTTATTTGAGAGAGAGAGAGAAAGAAAGAACATGCTTGAAGAGAGGGCAGAGGGATGAGCGGGGAGGGAGAGGGAAGAGGGAAAGGTAGAGAATCTCAAGCAGACTCTGCATCAATTGCAAGGCCTGACTTGGAGCTCAAACTCAGGACCCTGAGATCATGAGCTGAGACAAAACCAAGAATTGGAGGCTTACCCAACTGAGCCACTCAGGCATCCTTCTTCAAAGGGTTTTATGAATATTATATGAAATTTAAATATAAGTTAGTCTGACAGTTTTAATGTAAGTTTTACTATACTGAATCCAGTCCTTTATTTCCTGCATGCAGGTTGGGTGTGAAGGGAAAATTCATTTATTCTACGCTTCAGCACATGTACACAACACAAAATGCATTAATTGTGCAAAATCCTGCTCTTGAGGAGCTTACACCCCAGTGGAAGACATAAAATGGGACTTTCCAAACTTGTAAGGGTGGGTGGTCCTGCCTTATACTGGGAAAATTGCAGAAAAGTATTCTCATAAACTTAGGAGGGCCAGCAACTTCTTTCATTTGGAAAAGGTCAGAGATGGTGTCATTGGGGAAGTGGGAATTGACCTCATCCTCAAAGTTCTGGACAAGTGGGTGGAAGGAAAGACAGTCCAGGCAGGGAGGACACCAAAGCCAGGTGATGGGGCTGGGAGTGGGCACACGTAAGCAAGGAGCAGGAGGTCACTGACACGTAGGTGAAGTGGGCCTCGTAGCAGTGGGTGGGAGTCAGCCCCAACAGCCCAGGAGGCCAGTGCAGAGGATAGTCTGTTCTGGAGGCCACAGAGATGTAATGACACATTTGAACACAAAAATGACAGGATTGGTGCTTTTTCAGCAGGTTGTATCCTGAGTTGGGTGCTGAGTGGTCAGAAAGGGAAGCGTCACATGGGGCCCACATGGTGTGCAGATAGTGGAGGAGAGGCCTTCCAAACGGGCTGTCTTTCCTCTATTTGGGGAGGTTTCCTGTTCATCTACCTTGCCGATGTCTATCACGTAGCTTTCTACGAAAACCAGTCCAGAGGAGATGTAAGTAAATAGTGGAGGAGCTGCCGCTCTTTTGGCTGAAAGAGCCGTGACTTATAGGATGCTGCTGCTGTCCCTCCTCCTATGAGGGGAAAAGCCCTCAAAGACATAATCCTACCACAAGGTTGCAACACTTGGCTTGATTTGTGTGGAAAGAGCGGGATAATTTTCCTCATTATCAGATCTCCGAATCATCAGCATTAAAGACAAATCCAATGCTGCGCTTTTTAACAGGTTACTTTTTAAGTTACTAGAGGAGGAAGTCCTGAGCATTCAGGGATAGAGCTCACATGTGCGGATTTCCAAATGCCCCCATGTGGCATGATATTTCAAGGTCAATGGCCAGAGACACAGTCCCCATGAGAGAGCCTGAGAATGGCCCAACCTCACTGTGAACACACACGATGGCTATCTGGGGGAGCAAAGGCAAAGTTCTCTACCCATCCTTGCGTGTCCTTGGAGAGGTGGACCTTGGCATCCTCATCTCACAGAATGCATCGGGAGACTCATCGCTCACCTGAATGTCTCATCTCCTCCCTCCGCCCCCCCCCCCCCAAGTTAGGTACGACTGCAGGTCGCTGCAGCTGGAGCAGAGCTGTATCCCTTAGAGCAAGCTCAGTGACGGTGAGGTGGAACTCAACCTTGGGGAGGGGGCTTCAGGTCTCCCCAGACGGCTTGGAGATGGCGGGTGTGCTCAGCCAGACTTTGCACATATGCAACTCTGCAGGAAAGTGCAGGCTCCCCCAGGAAGGCAAGTCCGGATGCCAATCTGTCACTGGAGCACAACAGAATGAGTTTAGGAACAATTGAGTTGAATGCACACATGTACTATCTCCATGAGTTCCCCAGAGGGCATTTTAAGCAGGAAGCAAGATGTTTATTACTATGTAAAGCTCCGAGTTTCCTGGATAAGAAATCTGTTCTTGTATTTCTTTATTTATGCCTGTACTTCATATATATCCACAGCGAAGAGGAAAATATTTTAGGCAGGAGCATCCCTGGATGGCAGGCTTGCACGTATAAGGAAGAATGTCTGGAAGTTAGTGGGTGATCTGAGGGCCAAAGGAGTCTGCGGCTCAGTGCAAAATGTGGCTGGAAGTCAAAGCAACTCAATAATTTCCAAGATCCCGCACTGTTATTGACTGAATTGAAAAGTGAGTCCTTATCTCTTGATTCCTTGTTCCCACTACCTACTCCTATATAACAAATCACCCCAAAATTCAGTGGCTTAAAAAGGCAGCAATGATTTCTATTTTTAACTAATGAGTTTGGGCCAGTTATGGACAGCACGCCTGTTTTGTGCAAGGCTCAGAGTGTTGGCTCTCTGGAACAGGGGTGGCGGGGTGCGTCTGCCTCCAGGAAGGCTCCCCTCTCAGACAGGCCGGTGGGCCATGGCTATTTATGGGGACTGTATTCAGAAACCTCATTACCTCTTAATGGGGGTGTCAACATCTCTGTCTTCCTTATAGCATGGGGGTACACAGGGTTTGTTTATTGTTTATTTGTTTTATTTTGTGTTTTTAGAGACTTTATTCATTTGAGAGAGAGAAAGAGAGAGATCATGAGCGTGGAGGCGGGCACAAGAAGAGGGAAAAACAGACTCCTCGCCGGGGAGGGGCCTGACCCGGGGCTTGATCCCAGGATTCAGGATCATGACCAGAGCTGAAGGCAGATAATTAACCAATTGATCCACCTAGGCATCCTGTTTATTTGTTTTATAGCCTTTATTTTTTAGAGCAGGTTAAGGTTCACAGCAAAATTGAGGAACAGGTAGAGAGATTTCCCAGATACACCCTACCCACGTGTACACACAGACTTTCCCTTATCACATTCCCCACCGAGCGATCCATACATCTGTTACGAGTGGTGAACCTACACGGACACATTAGAATCAGCCAGAGCCCATAATTTACCTTATTGTCCCCTCCTGGTGCTCTATATGCTCTGGGTTTGGAGAAATGT
This sequence comes from Canis lupus baileyi, assembly GCF_048164855.1. NCBI lineage: Eukaryota > Metazoa > Chordata > Mammalia > Carnivora > Canidae > Canis > Canis lupus. Next base: position 61,490,243 of record NC_132849.1, on the reverse strand, counting down.
ATCATGACATGTGTTGTCCAAAATGGATCCTGCAGAGTGGTTTCACGGCCCTAAAACCCCTCTGCGCTCTGTTTATGCATCCCTCCCTCTACCCTTGGCAACCACGGGTCTTTGTCCTGTCTCACTCGTTTTGCCTTTTACAGACTGTCCTACAGTTGAATCTTACACGATGTAGCCTTGGCAGGTCGGCTTCCTTCACTTGGGAATATGCACTTGAGTGTCTCCCATGTCTTTTCACGCCTTGATGGTTCATCACTATTTAGTGCTGAATAATACTCCACTGTCTGGATGGACCGCAGTTAACTCATCCACTTACCTCCACCTTGGTTGCTTCCAACTTCTGATGAGATGTATGTGTGTGTTTTTGTGTGTGTGTGTGTATGTGCACGTGCACTACTGCTATAGACATCTACATGCAGATTTTGTGTGGATATGGCTTTTCACCTCCTTTGGGTAACTACAGTTTACCCAATTTTACCCAAAGAAGGACAATTGCTGGTTTTTGATTGCAGGATCATGCGATGGGCTTTGTAAGAAGTCAGTAGACTGTCTTCCAAAGTGGCCATAACATTTTGCCTTTCCCCCCAGCAATGAGTGAGAATGCCTATTGCTTCACACCCTTGCCAGCATTTGGTGTCGTCAGTGGTCCAGATTTTGGCCATTCTCATAGGTGGCACCGTGTTTTAATTTGTATTGCCTCGATGATATGTAATGTGAAGCGTCTTTTCCTGTGCTTATAAGCCATCTGTGTATCTTCTTTGGTGAGTGTCTGTTTTTTTTTTTTTTTAAAGATTTTATTAATTTATTCATGAGAGACACAGAGGAGAGATATGCAGAGACACAGGCAGAGGGAGAAGCAGGCTCCATGCAGGGAGCCTGATGTGGGACTCGATCCTGGGTTTCCAGGATCATGCCCTGGGCCAAAGGCAGGCGCCAAACCACTGAGCCACACAGGGATCCCGATGGTGAGTGTCTGTTGAGGTCTTTGACCTAGTTTTGAATTGGATTGTCTGTTTTCTGATCGAGTTTTAAGGGTATTTTGTATATTTTAGATAACGGTCCTTTATCAGATGTGTCTTTTGCAAATATTTCCTCCCACTCTGCGGCTTGTCTTCTAATTATGTTGACACTGTCTTTTACAGAACAGAAGCTTTTAATGTCAATGAAGTCCAGCGTATCAATGATTTCTTTCATGGCTTGTGCCTTTGGTGTTGGATCTGAGAAGGCATCGCCATACCCAAGGTCACATAGGTTTTCTGCTATGTTCTCTTCTAAGAGTTTTATAGTTCTGCATTTTACATTTAGGCCTGTGATCTATTTTCAATTAGTCTTTGTGGTGAGTGTGAGATCTGTGTCTAGATTCATTTTGGGGGCACGTGGATGCCCAGGTGTCCCAGCACCATTTGCTGAGAGGCCTAACTTTGCTCCATTGTATTTCCTTTATCCCTTTGTCAAAGATCAATTAATTATATTTATGTGGGTGTATTTCTGGGCTCTCTGTTCTGTTCCATTGATCTATTTTACCAATACCACACTGCCCTGATTACTAGAACTTTGTAGTAAGTCTCGAGCTCAGGTAGTGGCCGTCTCCACCTCTGTTCCCCTTCAATACTGTGTTGGATATTCTGGGTCATACTTTTCTCGAGGCCTGAAAGAATTTTGCCTCCGGAAGCTCATGGAATCTTTCCCATTCCCTTAGTATCTGAGTTTTAAAGCCTTTTTAGATCCTCACAAGTGAAAATTGCACAAGTCAGGTTTTGTTCCCAGCTGTGCTGTTGTTTTGATATGCAGCCCCGTAACGAGCTCTGTGTTATAGTTGCTAATATACGCCTGTGATTGTGCCATTGTTTATGTTGCTGTGGTCGCTTTATTTACATGTTTGGGCCCGTGGCATTATAAGGCCTGCAATATGATATTCTTGTGTCATCTCGAGATGTAGAAATGTTGTTTTCATTAGTGTGGTTTGAGAAACAACCCCAGTGTATAGAACACTTTCAAAGAACGCCTACTCCCGATCAACTTTAAGTAAGAATAACACATCTGTATTCATGGCGATTTTTGAAATGTGATTCTCTGGGTTAAATGTCCTATCCATACATTATCTACTTTTAGGATAAACACAGCATTTAACTTTGATTAAATAGGGAGTAGATGCGAATTTAAACGAGTGGAACTCAATTATTGGACTGATTACACAAGAAATATATGTTGTCTATTTTAATCTGCTTAATTACTGAAACAAGCTTTTCTTTTAAAATTACTCCATTAGTCCAAGGAACAAAATCAATGCATATTCAATTAATATTAATTATACAACAAATGCAAAGTTGAGTCAGGTTTAGCACAGCCCGATACTGTGATTTTCTTATTGGTAAATTGAAAATTCATTTACTGAAAGAGAGAAGCAAGAGTGTTTCTGACTACATTTAGAATCAGCATGAGTGCCAAATTCTAAATGTCAAACCGATCTCAGACCTGTAGGGGTTTGTGTAAGTGAAGGCAGGGATGGGGTGGCAGGGGCACACCATGGTCCTGCTTCCTCTGTTTCTGGTGCAGAAACTTGGAAAGACCTGGAAAATGAACTTGTAAGGTTTCTGGACATGAAATTACTTGTGCAAAACAATGTTTTTTTAGTGGTTGTAGAATAACGGATCAGATGATGGCAAATGAATTTTCCTGAATCTGTGTACAGGTTAACAAACAAAGGAGCAAAGCTCTGGCGAGAAGGGTCTGTGCTGCTGGTGCACAACTCTCCGGGGGTGGGGGGACTGCCCAACACAACTCACTATTCCAGAAAGAAAGAATCATGCACAGCTAGCTCGTTTTGTAAGCAAAATCCACTGGTCATTGAGGAAGGAAGGGAGAGATGAGAGGACCCTGGAGGGTTGTTCTTCCCAAGTTTGATTGGAACTCTCCTGGTTATGTTTGCACTACACTGCATATCTATCAAGAGCAGATGTGGTTTAGGAGGAACACCTTGTGTATAAGTACCTCTTTCCCTTTTACAAAGCTTTTTAAAATTTTTTAATTTTTTTTTAACTTTTGTGACACCTCTACTAGGCATACATATATATATATATATATACATATATATGTATATGCAGATATATATGAAGTATATATATATACACACACACATAAAGTTAAATGTTAACAAGTCATTGTAGTATATAATTAACATATGTAAATTAAATTTACAATTTTAAATATATGCACACATGTGCAATTATTATTATTCTCCACCTGTAAACTAGTAATCAGAGTCAGACAGGTGAGATACCGGCATCGAATACCTTATGAACAACACAGCTGGAATTTGAGAGTGCATTCTCAAAACCTACTTCTCTTGCCGCTGTGCCAGAGCTTCCATTCAATAAACTGAGTTGTTTGTTGATGAAAACAGAGGAAGACAAAATGACACCCAAATATACTTCCGGGGTCACGGAGATGTTTTTGCCTATGCTGGTCAAGTTAACTTCAAACCACTGGTCCGCTTCTCAGCATGTTGTTAATCTGTAGCCTAGATCACTAAGCACGGGACTTAGGTGTTCGATTAATTCACTCACTCAATTGTTCACTGACTGGACAGGTACTTGTGATTGCTCGTGATGCACGAGGCTCTGTGCTGGTCCCTGGAAATACAGTAGTATAAATACAGCAGTGTAAGACGCTGATCTAGCTCCCCCCTTTATGGAGTTGGGAGAGAACTGGACTAATGTCCAGGAATTGGACTCCCATAAAGTAGATGCTAGAGGGACCACCAGGGACCTATGGCACCCAGTGAAAGGAGGGCCCAAAGAGTCAGAGAAAACCCAGGTGGCATTTCTAAGACTAGCTTTATAAGTACAAATTAACATGGCAAAGTTGAAGCTGGAAGGATTGGGGAGAAAAAAATAATGTTCTTGACAGAATGAATAGCAAATGTCAAGGACCCAGGGCCTAATCTAGTTTGATTCTTTCAACAATCCCGTGAGGACACTATATTGCCAGAAATACACATACTTCTCAGTGGGCACCCCAGTCTGATCAGGGTGGATGCCAGGGCTCAGGAAGGCAAAATAATGTATCCTTTCCTGGAAAATAAGAGAGTTAGACTTACTTTTTCTTTTCATAATTCTACATTGTAATTACCGTGGTTTGTATCAAAATTCCCAAGGCACACTTGGCCCTTAAATACGGAGAAGATAAGAGCCCTTGCTGTGGCCAATTAGATTAGATATTAGCATTACAAAAATGGGTCCTGACCATAGCGATGGCCACACAATCACACTATTTCCATGGTTTCTGTGTCATTGAGTCTGGAAGTGGAATAGAGCTTATGCGGTCAAGAGACAAGTTTCCATTCTGGGTGTCATCAGGCTCAACTTACACCAGTTTCACCCTTTCTAATTCACTGTGCTCTTACCTAATGCTGAATGGCCAGAAAGAAAGATGATGAGTCTACCATGACTTTCGGGTGTTTTGGGAGCTCCACACCTCTATGTGGAAACAGATAGAGGGCTTCTGACCTACTTCCTATTTTCTTCCCTCTCTCTCCGGCTTTCCTGTGCACAGGTGAGCAAGAATGCGTCCCTTCAACCCAAATCACCAAATCATGTAAAAGTTAACATGTATACTCTAAAAATCAGCCCTTAGAAATAAGCAATTAAGATAGAAGGACAGCAATATGGCTGGTGTGGCATTTAGGTCACGTTCCATGCCTCCCACACAAACGTCTACCGAGTGATCCCCGCTTCGGGAAACCCCTTGTGTGTGCTTCCCTCTTTGTGAGCCGTCTGCTTGGCAACCTGACGGACACGCCTACCTTCGTTTTCTGTCTCCGTGCTTCTAGATCCAGCTCATGCATCATTTATCTTTGGCTTCCCAATATCTATTCAAACTTCTTCTAGTAAAACAAGAGTGTGGGTTTGGGTGGGAGTGGGGGGGGGAGGTGGGGAAGGGGGTGCTTTTCCAGGGCCCCTAAGCCATTGTGGGCCGGATGGAGTTGGCTTCCCCTGCAGGCCCTGTGGTGGGCGGCCGCTAGCTGGCCTGCTGGGAAGAAGGCATTCCTCTGAACTCGTTCAGAACCAGTAGGATACAAAATGACTTCTGCCTTCTGCTGGGTCTTCACAAAACATGCAGGTGTTACGCATGCCAGTCTCGAACTTGGAAGAAAGGCTGCCGTCATGCCCCAACACATGGTCCGAAAATGAAGCCACCCCTCACACCTGGAAAACTCACCCAAGAGAGAATGGGGCAAAGTAGAGTCTGGTGAAATCAGCTGAGTCCCTGAACTGCATCCTACCCCTGCCAGGGGACTAGTGTCCCTGCTTCATCGATACACCCTTATTCTCTAAGCAAGTTTGGGTTGTGTTTTGGCCATTTTCCACTGAAAGAACATTAAGTGATATGCTTTGCCAACCCTGCCATGCAGAAGAGATTGCGCCCTCCTCTGCATTCTCAAAACGCTTTGTTTATAGCCCTATTACATCCCTTATCAAATGGTTTATAGTTGGTTCTATGTGTCTGTCAGCCTCTGGAGGGCATTAACCATGGCTAATTCCTCTTTACATCTCCCCAGATTTAAGCACAGTGCCTGGCACATGGTAGGTGCTCAATGAGGGTTTGTTCAATTAACTAACAAGTTTACTGCTCTTCTGCTGGCTTCAAATTGCTTTCCCTCTCTGTGTTTACAGGCTTCAGCTCCCACAGAATGCGAATGTGGCAGTGCAATGTTTTAATGATTAAAATAATTAAAAGGCAATAGAGTTACATTATCTTGACAACCTCCTCAAAGGTGAACCAAGTTAAACACAGTTAACTAATTACCATCAGAGGGAAACCAAATGTAGGAAATTGTCAATTGTTTGCAGAGAAATGTCACCACTGTTTCAAAAGCATATTTTTCCAGGCTTATGTTATTTCAGTCCTTCTAGAGGCACCGGAGACCTTTGAAAAAGAAAGTGTGGCGTTGTATGGGTGAAAAGATAACCTTTCAGGGATTTTAGAAGAGAAGAAATAGCTATCCCCGAGAGTGTCTTCCAAAGCCTTATAAAAATGCTACCAGCTGAATTATGACGGTATTTCTACTTTGTTTCAGAAAATCCACCCTGCCAGGATTGAAAAATACCAGCCAATTAGCCATCCAGACAGCATGAGTGCTTTCATTAGCCTTCAGATGTTTGCTGAATCTCTTTCTTGTACCCATACTGAGCAAAAAGCTCACTCATGGATCCCAAGTGAATGTAATCAATAGACCAGATCCATCGCATTTTTACTCTGGTTGCCTGGCAAATCTGTGCATGGTGAGTTCACTGCCACTGCCCTAATATTGTTTTCGTGCAGTTTTCACAGTAATCCTTTCCCCTCCTTAAATGGAAGGGAAGACTGTGTTAGACTCTTATCGATCATTTCTTGCCTGAAATAGAGTTCCAGGTAGCTAAAGCCTACGCATGCTGCTTCTGGCTTTCCATAAATTACTCGCACATCTGTCATTACTTGGCTTTAGCAGTGCTTTTTACCAGTAGGTAACAATGCTCTTGAATTTCCCCTGAAAAGTGTCGTTCTGGAAACAGGAACGTAGCAGCAGGGTGGATGTTAGGACAACAGACTACTTCTACCTCTGGGCTCACGGTTCTCTGTGACTTGTGAAAATAAATAAATAAATAAGTAAATAAGTAAATAAGTAAATAAATAAATAAATAAATAAATAAATAAATAAATAAATCACTTCTCTTCTCCTGACCTTACAGGCTCACAAAAGAAAAGAAATTGGTATCGGCACTCTGTAAGGATCATGAAGATCTTAAAATTTTCTGATTATATATTACATTCTTTGAGAGGGTAGCATGCCAGTTAATCTACATGAAGTGTAAACACCACTTGGAGAATGCACTCAGAATTTCTTGTTTCTCTTTTGCAATACTTATTGTTTCTCCCTTCAAGTTTCTTTGCTCGGTTGTTAACAGGCAAGCATATGCTCTTGGAGAGGTCTCTTTCTTGTTGTGGAAAGCAAGAAATGTAATCATCTGCGAGAAAAAGAAATAAGAGCTCCAATTATCTTTTACATCACAAAGAATCGTGCAAAGAATGGCCTCTCTGAATATTGTTGAATTTGGAAAGTGTTTCTACATCAGGGGCTCTTCTCTCTCTATTTGCTGATACTTTCACTCAAATATCCTGATCCTGAGAATTTCCAATACTGTGTAAATCCCACTCAGGCCCTATCTGCTCCAGGAAGCCTTGGATAGACACACCTTCTCATGCTCTCCTGCACACATATTGGTCACTCCACACTGTCTTTGCAGTGCTTTAAGTTAGAAAAGTGTTCTGCACTTAGAATCCCTTGAAGGCCACAACCCCCTGGTATGCCCAGGACCCAGCCAAACTGGCAGTGCATTACAGAAATCACAGTCAACGTATGAAAAGAAAGTTGAGATAAAATTCATTAACGAGAGCTATAAGCAATAAGGACAAACTTAAATAGCAATGTAAGAGAATTCTCAGAAATGTGTATGATAGATAGGAAATGGATTGACCGGGCCTGGAAAGACATAGAGGAGATGAAATGTCATGTCCACATCAGAAAAAGAATAGCATGAATAAATATGAAAAGGAGGTAATGTACTTTTTGTGTTTCAGAACCGTAATTAGTCCAATATGGCTAAGGAATGTTAGAGAGTTAGGTTGAGAGGAAATTGCAAAAAGCTTTGAAGGTCAGGCTAAGACTTTGTGAAAATAGTCTGTGGACCAGGCTAAGATTTTCATGAATATATTCTGTAGGCAATCCCACCAGGCATATGCATTATCAAGACAGAAGTTATGCCCCTGGGCTTCAGTTTCTTCACATGAAATTCAAGGGGTTAGATTCACAGGCGATCTCTAGGGTTCATAATCATCTATAACCTATGTTGTAGAGCCTGGCTCACTCACCCTACATAAGCAGTGTTCTGCGAAGTGTTCTCCTCATTTGGTCTGCTCACATGAGCCCAGGATAATAAATAACTGCAGTGGTCGGTTTGGCCTACTCATTTTGGCTTCCTTCCCTAACCATCTTGAAGACAATTCTTAAACTCAAAACTTTATAAACACAAGATATGTAGTGAAAAAGAAGCAAATCCATTTTTTATTCAAGAGAGACAGCTTATCACCCTGGGGAGTGCTCTTCTGCAGAGGAAGGATAGAGCTGAATCAGAAACCACCCAGAACCAGAGCGGAGTTGACTTCATATTGAGAAAAGCTGAAGGATTCAGAAAAGGAACCAGAAGCGGAAGCCAGAACACCCAGGCAGGTCGCTTAGGCATGGGCTGGCCAGAGCAGGGAAAGTCTCGAATGCTGAAATCACCGTGCCTGGGCTGAGAGGTCCAAAGTGCCTCACAAGGACCCAATGGAACCGGTGTGGCTACCTTGCTATGGAAACATAAGCTTGTATTTCTATCCAGTATTCATGGAAGTTTCCACCTATGCCCTCCACCCCTCAGAGAAAATAAAGATTTCAAGTTACACAGTTTGAAAGCAAACTGACTCATTAGAAGCTTGGATTAATTATAATACCTTGTACAGTAATAGATTATAACTACACTTATCATGATGATCACTTTATAATGTGTATCAATGTTGAAACATTATTTTACATTCCTGAAACTAATATCAAATAAACTAATATTGTATGTTAACTACTCTTGAAAGAAGCTCAGATTGGCCTGAATGAAGGCTCTTTGGCAAATAATTCAGAAACTACACTGAGTACCAACAATTAGAACCAATTTGCATGGCTTTGTGGCAAAAGAAAAAAAAAATCTATTTTGGATGTTTGTTGTAAAACTATGTTGCCTACTATAATTTGGATTTCAAAAAACAAACAAACAAACCAAACCAAACCAAACCTTATATGTGGTGCGTTCCCTTGACTGCTTCCTCTTATAAGATGTCTTGGTTCAATCTTTTATTCACATATGTGGGATAAAATGCTACCCAAATGTATGAGGTTAAGGTTTTTGAGCTCATGACATTTTACAGGAACAATGAGAATAATAAAACCACATATATATATGCTACTTGGGTAGCATTTTATCCACACATATGTGTTTTTGTCCAGAACTTTATATAAACCCATATATATATATATAGAGAGAGAGAGAGAGTCACCTTCATAAGCTTACAATCTGTGCAATCTCACTCAGGCTACATCTTGAAATTCTTGATAAATTTTGTAAAAAGATCAGTATTTGTATTTTGTACGGGGTCCTACAAATTATGTAGTCAGTCCTGTATGTAGATAGATGGTCGACGGGTAAATAGATAGATAGATAGATAGATAGATAGATAGATAGAAGCAGATGAGGAGAGAGACAGAGAGAAAGAACTTAACCTTGGGATGGGGAACACTCTCTACCATATGTTGACTGCCCAAACAATTATTTTTCTGCAAACTCACTCTCTCTGCCTTATTTACATCCTATCTAGAGAGATTTCCATTTGATTATTAATAGAGAATTTAAATGCTCTAAGTACCTATTTTTTTATGAGTTTCACTAAGATTAGCTTGCACGCTTCATTAAATGGAGTTAATGTTATTTACGCAGCTACCTTAAAAGACATTAGAAAGCCACTCTTTCCACAAAAGGCAGTGAATTTGTCAACAACTTTCCCTTTCTCTGTGTCATAGCTTCATGCCTATGGACCAGCTAATCCTCATTGAAAAATACACCTCATATGCCGTCACCTTGAACATCACCTAGCATCAAGTTGATTCAAAACATGTAGTCGGGAGATTTTCGGGCTGAATTACATGGTGACTAAGTCTCATGCTGGTGTAATTGCAAACAGGCCTGATGTGAAAGCCTCCCTTGCGGGACAGCTGGATGGCATCTTGAAGACACCATAGATAAGTGGACTGACCTAGGGAATTCTAATGCTTTCTAATTCCACTCAAATAGGGAGACATGCTCACAGTGACAAGATGGAACTCTTCTGAAACATAAATTGTTACAAACCCTCTGAAGCTCAGTGTTAATCCCCATTGCGTTATTTTGATTGTTACATATTAGTGGTTTCCTGCCTTTCCATCATTCCATTATTCTATATTTGGGCTTGCTTTTTAAATTATACATTTTCTTTCTGGGTTAGGAAAATCACTGATTTCTGGACTATGGGAGCCAGAAGAACCATTTGGGATTATCAACTTCACTGTTTTACAATTTCCAAGTATTTGGGCATTAGCTTCAATTTTTAATTTTTTTTTTTTTGCCATGACCTCGTTCCCCATATATAGTACCACTACTTGTAAACACTACTTAAAATCAGCTCACTTTTTATGTTTAATAAAAAAAAAATAAATTTAAAAAATGATGAAATAAAAAAGTCTCACATTAAGCAATAATATCCATTAAACTCTATATTTATTAAGTTAGTTTCATGCTTTCAAAACATACATAAACATGTGTGTAACTACTCTTTCCTAAAGTTTGTCTATGACCCCCTAAAATGGTTTATGTATCTCTAATACACATACCGCAATTTGAGGTATGGACATATGATCCAAACTTCTCTTGGTACAGATGAGCCAATGAAAGCAGAGCGAGCTTATTAAAATAAAGAAAAGATTATCCCGTGGTCCAGTGGAAAACCACAGGGTTAAAAAAAAATAAATCTTAGAATCCTTACCTCGCAGTTTCTTACATCTACCTTTTTTGGATAAGTTCCTTAAAAGCCCCGAAGCTCAGTTTTCTCCTATGTAGAACTGGATTCACCCAGCAACACAGCTCCTAGGATGTTCCTGAGCACTAAGTGAGCCCAAGGAGCAGGGTTTGCAGTGGGGGAGGTGAGTCGCGGTGACAGGTGACGTGTGACCTGGTTGAGACTGTGAGTATTATTCAGAAGCCACTACCAGGGTCACAGAGGTAGTTACCGACAGACCTCAAACAAAACCGAGCTTTTGTAACTCGGTGCAATAACTTTGGTGCAGAATGAAATAAGCTGAGTAGATGCTGAATAAACTTCACAAGCATCCTCCCTCCCTCCAAAGCATTAGGTTTTTACAAGGCTGTGTCTTGCCAATGATGTCCATGGAGCACTGGTCACTTTTCTTCCGATGAAATTCTATGAATACAGTATTGCATAAGGATCACTGTTTCCCTAATTTTTTTTTTTTTTTTTTTGTCTGACATGGTTGCTTCCTTGCAATTTATCTCTTTAGCAAAAGGTAGAACGATTGGTTTGTTTCTGATTTTTCCTTTCAATCGAACATATGGTTCTGTTTAAATGTGTCCATGTTTGCAACTTACAGTTGACGTTTTTGGCACTCAGAATAGTATCTTGCAATTATACTTCGTTTAGAAAGAAGGGTTTGCTTTAACAGCAGAATGCATGAAATAAAAAAGTTCAAGTCAAATTTATTGGCTGCTGAGAACCTTCGAGAATGCAGACGTCTGGTCTGGGGGAACTCAATGGATTTCTGTTCTTGGTACATGCACCCACTTATGTGTTCATGTCCCGCCCCCATCCTCATGGCCATTACATGAAAGCATCTGAGTGTTGTACAAGGCTAAGGCTTTTTGTGTTAATCTATCCCATATGGAGTAGGTATTAAACAGACAGCGAATTCACTCAAGGCCTGGGGGCAAGCATGTATTTGCAACATGGGGACTCTGTCGAGGCATTCGCGTAGCAAAGAATGGAGAAAAGAAAACAGAAAAGGGTACAAGAAACATTAAAAAAAAAAAAAAAAGAAAAAAGTGTGCTTTCCTGGCTAAGCTCAGCCTGAACGTAATCGTTTGTGAAGACTACAAACCTCCTTCTCAGCACTAGCACTTCACTAGTGGACCTTCACTAGCACTCGAAGGAACCAGGGGAGGGAGGGCGCTCCGCCGGTCGCCTTGCCTGCCCCGGAGACACGCATTTACCCTATCTGCGGGTCCCACGGCAGAAATTAGACCCAGAAATAGCAGAGATTCAGTGAAACTCAATAGCATCTCAGCACCACATCTGAGACACATGGAAATTAATGAATCACAGGAGTTCAGCACAAGTGATAGAAACGCACATGTAGAACCCCTTGAAATTTCAGCAAGATTTTCTGTGTCGGGTACTGAATTTTTAGCAAATGAGAGAGATGGTGGGATGCTCGGAGGCTAGGATAGCTCTCCTGAGAACAGGAAAGAATCGGGCCAGGTCACCAGGTGTCAACAGACAGTAGAAATCCGAGGTGGATCCAGGGAAACAGAATGTCCGAAGCAAACCAGGGGAGAGACACTGTGCAGCGTCCCCTGCCTGACGGACAGATTGATTCCCTGGCAGGCGGGAGTCGGAAGGTAATACAAAAACACCAATTAGACTGGTTTATTTCTGTAATTTTGTACGTATGTTTCCCCTTGCTTATTTGATTTAAAATAGCTTATCCTGAAATGTGGATATATTTCTTCCGGGCGATTTTACCCTTCATTTGTCCTACAGACTCTTTGGGGGTGATGTAAGCTTTATCAACTATTAATGTAGATCTCTTGCACAGTATGAGCCCAAGCGAAGCCTGGAGGACCATTTACCAAGTGGAGTGCATGCCCTAGTAGGTTTGCAAAGAGAGGGAGTTTTCAGTTCAACGGTGTCTAAAATCTCTTTTAGCTCTGAGACTACTATTCTCTGAAAGGTCCCTGGCTTCCAAAAGCCCAGCAAACACTCCTACCCTGCTGCCCGGGTGGGAACAGCCATCTGAGTCATTCAGATCAATGCTCTTCTAGTTAGCAAATTCCTGGTCCACAAATACGGCGGACCTACTATGAGCCAGGCCCACCTCCATACACGCTAAGGATCCACAAGTGAGGAAAACCGAGATAACCTCTGCTCCCAGGGGGTTGACAGCTGAGGTGACCAGAGGAAACATGTAAGTCTAAGAAGCCGGGAGGAAAAGAACATGATCCTGTGCAAAGCACGGTACAGGGCTGGACAGTCAGGGAAAGGTTCCTGGGAATGATATTTGAGCCCAAATCTAAAAAAAAAAAAAAAAAAAAAAAAACACCCAGGGGAGTTAATGAGAATACGTGGGGGAGGACATAGCTCTGCCCAGGGAAGGAGTGAGACATTAAAACAAAACAAAAGAAGGCCAGTGCTCAGAGGAGAAAGAAGGAGGGCTCTCCGAGGGACGTGTCTTGGGCACCCAGCGGCAGGGCTGAGGATTGTGCCCTTGATCCTAAAGGATCATGGGACACACAGAGAGTTTAAGCTAAAGGTTGACATGATTGGATTTGAATTGGAAAGCACCAATTTGGCATCTGCTTACCTGGAAACAACCAAACAAAAGCAGTTTTTAAATCAATACAGACTTAGACCCCCGTCAGTAGACAATTCTCCAACACAAAAACCCTTCCTTGCTCAGGTGCTGACGGTGCACATCAGTGACTCGGTTGCTTGCACCCTGTGTGTAGCTAAGACCCGGTGGGCTCTGAGAACCTTCGAGAGCCCACCATTCTGGGTGATGAGCCCCTTTAGTTCCCTTGTGAAGTTTGGGTGTGGGTGGGCGCCGGGGGTGGATCCAGGAGTGGTGATGCACCTGCTCCCAGAGTCGGATTCGTCCATTTGTGCAAAACACGTGGCCTTTCTTTTCTTTTTCTTTTCTTTTTTACATTTTCTTATTTAAATTCAACTTGCCACCACATAGTATAATGCCCAGTGCTCATCCCATCACGTGCCCTCCTCAGTGCCCGTCCCCCAGGTGCCCCATCCGACCCACCTCCCCTTCTGCAACCCTTTGTGTGTTTCCCAGAGTCAGGAGTCTCCCACGGTTTGTCTCCCTCTCTAATTTTCCCCATTCAGGGCCCCTCCATGTGGCCCTTCCTGTTTTATTTACTTATTTTCATTTTTAATTAATTAATTAATTTTTTGCCCTTCCTGTTTTAAAAGACACACCCCTGCACCACACCTTGAGCTAAGCTCCAGGCGTGCAGAAAAGATGTGTGGGGCCAGCCTTCAGGTCACCAGTGCTGTCCCCGCGGAGGGGGGACCCCAGTGTGCAGGGGGTCCTGGCGGAGGTCTAGACGCCAGGGCTGGCGCTCTGCGATGCCTTCCGGGATTCACCCCTCGTCCCCACTGGCTGAGGTCACCAGCCTAAAAGCCCCTGTTTAGGGATGAGGGAAATAGGACTCACAGAAACACCCAACCCAAGCCGGGCTGTCGGTCCGTGGGAGAGCCCACAGATGACTGGGAGCCCTCGTCCTCCCCACTGGAAGGCCCTGGGGGCCAGGACTCACACAACTGGGCGACAGGTGCCCCGGGAGGCGGGGAGGAGGACTCGGGTGCAGAGGGTGCAGGGCCCTGGGCACAGCTCCCGCGGCTTCCAGGCATCGCCTGAGGATCAGAGCCGCCAGGGCCCGCAGTGTCTGGGATCTAGAAAGTGCTACATAAATCTAACAGGTCCCTGTCACCTGCACGATCTGTCGGCTGTGCCAGGTGCTGTCAGGGTGAGGAGGACAGACAGGGACGACGGCTACTCTCCAGGTATCTCCAGGACATTCTTGGCATTGGCTAAGCTGCGTAGTGAGCCAGCCACCACCTCTCCCCGCTGCAGGGCTGCGCAGGGCTGTCACCCGCCTGCTGGCAGGGTGCTGGGGTCTCTCTCGGGGCGGAGAGGGGGAGCCAGGCTGGGCCCAGAGAGCCTGGGAGCTCGTCCCTCCCCAGGGCCCCGGCCAGGAGGCCCTAAGTGGCTCCAGCTCCCCGTGGAGGCCTGCACCCTGGAGTGGGGGGCTGGGGACGAGCCGTGAGGTGACAGGGTGCCCCGGCCTCCTGGGCAGGGTCCCGCCCCGTAGAGGTGGACTGCGGGAGTGACCAGCGGCTGGGAGCCTGAGCGCCAAGTCCTCGGGGACTGTGAGGCCGCTCCGGTCACCCCGGGGGAGGGTCTGCAGGGGGCACGTCTGCCTGGGCAGCAGCAGCGAAAGGCCTCTGGGACCCCTGCAGACCCAGCCACCAACTCCTGACACCAGGGAGCCTTTTTTTCTGCTTTGTGTTTGAGCTTTTGTGGCAAAAAGCAAACAAACAAACAAACAAGAAAACATGGAGAGAGGCAGGCAGCTGGAAAAGAGGATGAGGCTGGAGGTGAAGATCTGCAGAATGTGCTGAGGGAGGAGGGGGAGGATGGAGAGGAGATGAGGCGGGGGGAGGAGAGAGGGAGGGAAGATCTGCAAAGAGTGCTGAGGGAGGAAGGGAAAGGGGAAGAGGGGTGGTAGGGGGGAGGGAGAGGGGGAGGAGGCCAGGAAGGAGGGAGAGGAATGGGGGGAGGAGGAGGGGAAAGAGGAGGATGAGAGGGGAAGGGAGGGAGAGGGGGAGGGGAAGGGGAAGGAGGCCAGGAAGGAAGGAGAAGAAGGGGGAAGGTGAGGAAGGAGGAGGAGGAGAGGAGGAGGGGAGGTGGGGGAGGGGAGGGGGAGGAGGCTAGGAAGGAAGGAGAGGAAGGAGAGGAGGAGGGGAAAGAGGAGGAGGTGATGAAGAGCATTTGCAGAGTGCTGAGGCAGGAGGGGGAGGCCGAGGAGGAGGGAAGGGGAGGAGGGGGACCGGGAGGGGGACAGGACTTTGGGACCGAGGGAGCAGCCTCCGGAGGTGCAAGACATAGGGGTTTCAAGGAGGCTCGGAGGCTCAGAATGGCTCTGCGGGTTAAAGAAATACCGAAGCGGGGCCAAGAGGGACGTGTCGGGACTGCCCCTGGGGACGTGTTTTCTCCTTGAGGGGTTCAGGCAGGGATGGCCCTCTGCTGTCACACCCGGTTGCTCAGCTGTCCTCCTGGGATGTGGCGCAGCCTGCGGGGCAGCCCCTGGGCCTGCGGGTTCAGAGTGTGCATGGGCGTGGCACGGTTGGGGCAAAGAACTCCGCGTGCTGGTGAGCAATTGCTGCCGTGAAAATAAACCAAGACAGTGGGAACAAAAAAATCCCATCGTTGATCCAAGTATTTCAGCAAAACGGCGGCGCGTGTTTCAATTTGTCAGAGGCCTCGCGGGTGGCAGGATGCCCCCGGCCTGGAAGGGACCCTTCCCACTGACAGCGTCTGCGCAGAGAAGACATTCTAACCCAGCACGCCGGGGTTCTCTGGGAGGAGGCTGCAGACTGTCACCTCCCAGGGGATGGCAGCGACCTCAAGCCGCTGATCTGAGGAGTGTCCGCACCCGCACAGCTCACGTCTGCAAGAGCTGCGACCTTGGGCTAATTTATGAAAGTCACCAGAGATCTTTCCTTTGTACACTTGCAAGGACCGTGGGGTCGCGGACAAAGGGTTATTTTCACGTCTGTCTTCAGCATTATTATTATAAGAAATTAATATCATCCACCTTATCTAGGAATGTTTGAGGGTCACGACCCGACCTGAACCGTGAACCCAAAACTGAACTAAACCACGTTAATTTGCAAAACCATCCGCTGAAACTGAAACCGCGTAGTGATTTTAGCTGAAATGTATCCTGAAACCGTGTCTTCTAAAAACTTGGCTTGATGTATTTTGAGAGCAAACGAAGGTACGTTGAAAACGTCTCTGAATGACGGGCCATCAGAGTTTCATTTGTAATCGGAGTCAAAGCACATGCGGTGTGACCAAAATAATTAAAGGAGAGAAGACCCACGCCAGACCTGAGCGTGCTTGAGCTATCGGCTTTCCAGACTCTTCCTGGTGGGAGAGGCAGGGGCGGAGCTGGAGCGGGTGAGGATGCAGCGGGCCCAGGAGTCTGGCCTAGGGGGCATCTGCCCGAGGAGGAGCGGGGTCGGGAGCAGCTGTGGGGTCAGGCTCCTCCTGTGGGGTCAAGGAGAGACGACTTCTGAGGGTTCAGCAAACTGTTTGAACATTTTCCACAACCGGTGGCAAGAAACCTGCGGATCCTAAGTGACCCCTTTGCACTGACTGAAAATGAGTTAGAAGCCTCCTTGGGTTCACTCCACTTTGGCACGCTGCTGGCAGTTCAGCATTTAAATAAATTTGCTCAGTCTTCCAGATTGGGGCTGGGGGAGGACAAGGAGGAAAAGGAAAGAAGGTAAATGCCTGTTTTCCGTTAGTGGTGCAGGTGCAAACCGCCTAGGGCGCAGCCTGCGGGCCTGGCCTGTCTGAGGACCCGAGCTCTCGCCCCGGGCGGCCCACCTGCAGACTCGCGGTTCTTCCAGTAGCAGCTTCTCCCACCGGGTCGGTACCCACAGGGGGAGGGGGGGAGTGCGGAAAGGGAACCCAGAGGCCACCTCTCCATCCGCATCCGACGAGCCCCCACCATGTGTGCGTGGCCCTCTGTGGCCCGCAGCACGGCCAGGTGCCCGCTGCATCCTGCCTCTCTGCCGTCAAATAACCCTTTCCTTCAGAACATCCCTCTTCTTCATGTTCTCATTTTAGTTTTCCTCTTATTTTAGCAGCTGTATTAGTTCCCTAGGGCTGCCATAACAAACGGTTACCCCTACCGGCCTAAAACAACAGAAATTTATTTTCTCACAGTTTGGGAAGCTAGGGGCCGCGATCGAGGTGTTGGCGGGGGTCACGCTCCGCCTCTGAACCCTTGGGACACGTGGCGGTGTGTGTTGAATTGCATCCGCTCAAGTTTGTGTGTTGAGGTCCTAACGCTGGGTCCCGCTGAATGTGACTTTATTTGGAAATAAGATCACGGCAGGTGCAGTTGCATGAAAGGGAGGTCATGCTGGCGGGGATGGGCCCACCACGGTGGCCTGGGTCCTCCTAAAGGGGACATTGGATATGGAGAGCACCACCTGAAGGCGAAGGCAGAGGCTCCCCTAAGCCTCCCGAGGGAGCGTGTCCCCTGAGACAGCACACCTGCCAGCCCGCAGAACTGCGACCCCATCATTTCCGTGCTCGGAACGGCTCCATTTGCGGTGCTTCATTAGGGCCGCGCTAGTGGAGCGACACGGGGACAATCTTCATGGCATCTCCCGAGGAGTCTGGTGGCTGCTGGCAATCCTTGGCATCCCCTGGTCTGCAGCTGCACGCTCCCACCCCGGCCTCCAGCTCTCGTGCCTTGTCCCTGTGCATCTGTGCCCAGGGATCCTTCCCATGAGGTCTCACCCTAATGGCTTCGTCCTAAGTGCATTATGTCTGCAAAGACCCCATTTCCAAATAAGATCCCATTCACAGGTCCCGGGGATGTGGACTTCGGTATCTTTCTTGGGGACACAATTCAATGCAAACTCCTTGAATGCGTGAAGCCTGCTCATCGTGCCTTCCTCAGATCCCAGCCACTGCCCATCTGCTCCCTCGCCTCCTGCTTCAGATGGCCCTGGGTGCCAGCTTTCCCCTTGCCACCCTGCTATCCAGGGTTCTCGTCTGTGCCCTAACATCGATAAGGTTGCCCGCGTCCTCCCAACCACCCGCAATAAAGGCCTGCCCTGTCCATCTTCGTGGGCGGTGACACGTAGATTCTTGGACACACTCTCCTCTCTCACCTTCCAGAAAGCTTCTCAGGTTCCCAACTCTTTCCCGGGATCCCCTGTTCCTTTGATGCTGGCGCTGCTGGGCCTTCCGGGCAGGTGCGCCCTGTGGTCACTTCCTGTACCTGGCTCACTGCACACCCAAGGGGCCAGCCACCCTGTGCTCTGTGCTCCTGTGAGCACCGTGACCACGGAAGTTATGCGTCACTAGGTCTGGCACAGAATAAGCAGCCGGCCCTTGAATGACTGGATGACTGAGTGAATGCTTGCATGTTTGGGACCTTGTGGCTTTTCAGAAGTGGAGAGTGAAGGAGGGCATGGGTAGTCTTTTTATCTCTTCTCGGGAGCTGGGCCCAGAGAGACATGCACCAAGCTCTGCCTCAGCTATACCATCAGTAAAAAGAAAATTAGGGGGCAGGAAGTGGTGTCCAGGGGCACAAGCTGATCCCCAGCTCCCCGCTGACCCTGACTACATGGGGTTGGTGCTGCGGGGAGGCTGGGCCCCAGCGGTCAGCACACTGTGTTGCTCTCACTGAGCCCCCTCCACCTGTAAAATGATAATACAACCCAGGACAACCGTCTTCCTTCAAGGGGACGTGATGGGAACCAATAGAAGGCTTTTGTGTTTTTATTTTTTTAATTTTTTTAAAAGATTTTATTTCTTTATTCATGAGAGACACACAGAGAGAGGCTGAGACACAGGCGGGGGAGAAGCAGGCTCCACGCAGGGAGCCCCGTGCGGGACTCGATCTCAGGACTCGGGGGTCACGTCCTGAGCCCAAGGCAAATGCTCAAACACTGAGCCCCCCAGGTGTCCCGGCATTCCATTTAAAAATAGGTTATGCCCAGAATGTGCAACCCCCCGCGTGTCCGTACACATCCAGGGGGGGCCACAGCGGATCAGCTGGGCTTGAATCCCACCTCTTGCACTTTTCAGCTGCATGACAGTGGATGCCTTGCTTAACCCCTCTGGATCTTAGTTTACTGGTGTGTAACATGTATGTTGTGACAAATACCTCACAGGCTCTTGCTACGAGGCTTCCGGGCAGCCTGTGGTACCACACTTGGCGCAGTGCTGGCCAGATGATCTGTGTTCAGCATTTTTAATCTGCATATGACTTCAGACAGGGGTGGGTGGGCGGGGAGGAGCCAGAAAGAGAAATAGCTCACTGAAAATTAAAATCAGCTGGCCGGGACCTCACCCCCAAATTCTAGGAATTCCGTGCTTTGCCACATTAATTTCATTAAATATTCATGGACATTGTGCATCTCTTCTGAATCGGCCTGGGAAGCCCAGGAGGAAAAAAAGCACATCCTGTGTCCTTTGCAGGGTTATGCTGAGCGAGCCGATGTGCTCGGGTGCCGCTGGTGGGCCATCGAAGGGCAGGTGATGTCTGAGTGAAAAATGAGGAAGGCCGGGGGGAAAAGCAGGTCACTTCGAGGGCAGAACCTGGCTCCTGCACCATGGCAGCCAGGGGCGCGTCCTGGGCCCGCCAACCCCAGTCTGCGCGGTCTGCTTTCTTGTAAGTGGGGGGGACCCCTGAGAGCCCCGGTCCCTAGGATCACGGGCAGGCACTGCAGCACCTTTCCTGCAGCCCGCCCCCAGGTGCACTACGTGGGGAGAGAGCCACACGTAGCACTTGCAGCATCCGCAGGCTGCGGACCATCCTAGGTCAAGGTATCCAGGCTTCCAAAGACAGTCTCAGCCATACGGAAACCACAAATATCTGAACAACGTAGAGTTACCAGGGGCGCATAGTTTTGCTGCCTTTTGAGGTTCCTTCATGAATCCTTGTACTCAAGGGCTCAAGTGGGACCTGCTGCTGGGAGGGGAAACCGAGCTGAGAGCCCGTGGCCGCACCGGTCTGCGGGGGCCCCTGCTCGGCTGAAGATCTCTGCTGATTTCTGCTGCGTGGAGATTTACGCTTTGCAAACCTCACTTAGCAGGGCTAGCTCATTCTGTCCAAATTAGGGTATCATTTTGCCTTCGCGAGAGGATTGGGAAAATACAGAGTTGAAATAATATTTGCAAGACATTTATTTTTCATTTCTCAGGGAGGAGACTGATTCAGAGGAGGCAGTGGGGGTGGGGTGGGCAAAGCACCCCCGGCGTGCCCCTGCACCTGTTGTCTGCTGGACACTGGGGCAGGTGCGCTGTGTACGAGTTCTCATCTAATACTTTTTTAAAAAAATATTTAATTTATTTATTCATGAGAGACACACACAGAGAGAGAGAGAGAGAGAGGCAGAGACACAGGCAGAGGGAGACGCAGGCTCCATGCTGGGTGCCCAATGCGGGACTCAATCCCGCGACTCCAGGACTGCGCCCCAGGCCAAAGGCAGGCGCCAAACCGTTGAGCCACCCAGGGATCCCCCTCATCTAATACTTTTAACAGCCGTGCGTGTGTGCACATGTGTGTGTGCGCGCGGTGGGGGTATTATTTTTCATTCCATAGATGAGGAAACGGAGGTTTATGTGGTTTAAGTGATACACCAAAGACTATACGGTTAGTTTACAGTGGAGCGGAGATCTAAACTTAAATTCTCTTTCTTTTTTTTTTTTTTTTTGAGATTTTATTTATGTATTGGACACAGAGAGAGCAACGATGAGCCCTTTGCTGGACTTTACTGTGTGGCTTTGAGACGAGGACCCCGGGCTGGACAAGGAGGAAGGCTGGGGCCATTTGGAATTGTCTCCCGGTTCCCAGAGCCTCGGCCCAGCCCTCAGGGGCAGCACCGTTCAGCTCAGCACTGAGGGGATTGGGGGCATTTCAGGCTGTCCCTTGGCCTCAGGGAGTTTACATCCTCCATCCACCCGAATGGGAACACGCACGGTTCAGCGAGATGGCTTTACGGGGACCGTGGTTGACAGCACCATTGAAAAGGCACTCCTTCTCATCTTTGCCTGCTTTACTTGATGCAATGTGATACGATCTTTGAAATAGAATGTGAACTATTACTTATTACATTGATGTTAAAATGAAATAGGGCCCCCAAGCAGGATATGCCTAAATGGTGTCCAGTTATGCACAGTATTTCATACACGTGTCTCAGTTCACCAATCCAATCCGGATGTCCGTGAAACGTTCATTTCTTTATTGTCCACAACATGACTGATTGAGAGTTGTGTCCCCAGGGTCATAGAACACAGGCTCTAGCCTTCAGGAGCCTGCTCCTCTTTGTACTTTGCAACAGTTTCAGCATCTTGCCGAGGTTTTGGGGGTGATGCAGAGCACAGGTCAGGGTCATTGCCCCACAAAGCTGTCGCTGAGATGTGAACGCAACACCAGGAGTTTCACACCAGTGGGGCCCTCTGCCACTTGGGGTCTCGTGCAAGACAGAAGTGCCCGGGTGCACAGGTTGGACACATCATGGGGTGGCCTTTCCCTGAGGACTTGGACTGTGCTCGGGTTGTTACGTTAGGGGCCAAGGCACAGAGCCCATAGATCTCTTCTTTTCTCACTTCTTTTTTTCTTTTTCATTGTTTGGGGGAAATTGTCTTCCATCCATGCTCCTGGCCAAGGCACTTTGTATGAACATTGTATATCCCATCCCTTCTAACGTGACTTGGGCATTTGGAAAGACCACCCAGGAAAGAGCTCTGTGGGGGCTACTCAGAGCCCTCTAGTGACGTCATCGCACAACCAAACCCCCTAATGAACAGGGAAACTAGAAAAGAAGGAAATACAGAAATCATATAGGTTAGTACCTACAGCTCTGTGTTTAAAAGTCTGTAGAGCTGCATTTCCATGCACCTCTGGCTTGCTCTCCGTATTTATCTTGAAGAAAATACACGAAACCTTGCACAAACTACTCAGAGTACCCTTGTGCACCCGCTACCCCTGTGGGAATATCTCTCCAATCTAGATGATATGGTCAGGGTTACTGTGGCTTGTAACAAACCACCCCAAAGCACGACAACATTTATTTTGCTTGCAAATCTGCAACGTGGGCAGGACTTGGCAGGAATAATCCTCCTCTGTTCCACCGAGCCGCAGTCGGGGTGACTCGAAGGCTGGCCTCCTTGAAAAGCTCATGCACACTCACAGGTCTGGTGACTAATGTGACCCCTGGCCACGACCTCGGCTGGGCTGTCCACCTGGGCCACGCTGTATCTCCTGAACGTCCATTCAATACGGCGCTGGCTGCGTGCCTGGGTCTCAACCTGGGGAGAAGCAAGCAGAGTGT
Source organism: Canis lupus baileyi (assembly GCF_048164855.1). NCBI lineage: Eukaryota > Metazoa > Chordata > Mammalia > Carnivora > Canidae > Canis > Canis lupus. The sequence goes on along the minus strand of NC_132849.1, from coordinate 61,467,692 downwards.
CTTTGTCTTGAGGCCCTTGTCCCATGAGTCACACGGTGCCTCTTCTGCTACCTTCCCTTAGAAATGTGTCGCTAACTCCAACTCATATCCAACAGGAGGTGAATCAGACTCCACGTTTTATGAGCCGAGTATCAAAGAACTTATGAGCATGTGCTGAAATCACCATGAATATCCCCCTAATCCGTGTGCACCCACCCAAGAGCCCCGTGGCCTGCCTTACTTCCATGATAATACTCTTCCTCATTTCTCATTTTGTGTCTTAGCTCTTCTAGATTGTTAGCTACGTGAGATGGTACCAATTTTGCTCGGTATCATATTACCAGCGTGCAGCAGCACTCTGCCTAAATATTTATTGCAAGAATGAATAACGTTTTATTGCCCCCATTTGTTTGCTGGGATTTTCTCCGACCCCTACTGCCTAAAGGCAGCGATTGGGTCTTCTACAGCTTCATAATCCATGCACTGGGCACGGTAGTGTCCGACCCAGAGCAGAAACAATAGTTATTTGTGAAAGGAATCAATCAATATGTGAACTGACGATAGATAATGTTTGTTGGCTGGGAATACGTGTGTATTTGCCCATGCAGGTGTTTTTGAAAGACTTTTTCATTTGCTAACCTTGGTGACAATAGACAATTATTTTCTTGTGGCTTTATATTCAGGGCTAGGAAAGTACTAAAAAAAAAAAAAAAAAAAAAAGTGTCCAGGATATTCATTAATTTTCCTAACAAGTAAATGAAGGAATGACTTTGTAGTTTGCTCTTTTTTTTTTTTTTGTGATAGTCACACAAAGAGAGAGAGAGAGAGGCAGAGACACAGGCAGAGGGAGAAGCAGGCTCCATGCACCGGGAGCCCGACGTGGGATTCGATCCCGAGTCTCCAAGATCGCGCCCTGGGCCAAAGGCAGGCGCCAAACTGCTGCGCCACCCAGGGATCCCTAGTTTGCTCTTTTATATAGAAATACATAGAAAGATATCAGTTGTTCCATGGCTGCTTGTTATGTTACGTCGAATGCATTCTATCATAATGTGATTATTTCTCTAACAACTTTTTTTTTTTTTTTTTTAACATTAGCTCTAACCCAGTAATCAGAGCAGGGCAGCGTTTTTTCAAGCGAGGTTGATTTTGCCCCCAGGAGGCATTTGGCAATGTCTGGAGATGGCTCTGGTTGTCTCAATGGGGAGGATGCTACTTGCATCTAGTGAGTGGAAGCCGGGCGCTATGGGCGCTCAGGACAGCCCTCGCCCACCCAGAGGAGAGATCCCCGGTCACCCGTCTCGACAGGGCAGAGATCAGATGAGGAAGACACAGCTTTGTCCCTCAGGAACCATGGAAAAGTAGGTGTGTGAAGGAGTGATCACATCAGGTGGCTTGGTCATGATGCCAGAGGTGTGTGGACCAAACAGAAATGGGGCAGGTTGGGATGTCCTTAGCTGACCTGAACTCATTGTTACACAAGAAGGAGCCTGTGTGGAGTCCTAGGAGGACACTTTGCAATACCCAGAACCCCAGGACGGACTGGAAGATGGTGAAGGTCCTGGCGCACAGGACCTTCTGGGGGCTGGAGAAGATGCTCGGCATGGCCCCCTGCGTGCGGGATGCACCTCACCAGGTTTTTGATGTAATGAACAACTGGGGGTGGGAAGCGGGGCTTTCCTTGTTACTGTCGTTCTTTTCCCTTCTTTTCTGTCCTTCAGCACAAGCCTCCGAGGCTGGCAGTGGACTGTGTCTGTCCTGGGGAGCTGGGCACACCCTCCTCTCTGCTCACCTGCATCTCCTTTCTCCTCCTGTGCTCCCTTGGCATGAAAGGTGGGCTGTCTGGTGTCTGTCCCTTGGCTCCAAGCCCACTCTTCCACCCTGCTCTGTGTTACTGGCGCTGCACCTGGACCCGGGCTGGGCATGAGGCCTCATCCACAGAGACCACTGCGGGGACCCCCCAGAGTGCTGGCGGCAGGAGGATGCTTGCCTCCCAGGTTGGTCCTCATCTGCTGTTGTTGCTGTCATTTATCATCCATCAGTGTAGGACATCCATCCATCTATCTATTATCTATCTATCTATCTATCTATCTATCTATCTATCTATCTATCTATCATTTATCTAATTCATACGGCAATAAATGTTTTGAGGTCCTTACTCACAAGCTGTTGATGAATAACTGTACCAATACACTCCTGGAGATCCCAGTTACACAAGAAAACAGAATGGCTGGGGAGAAAAAGGCAGACCTCCTCCTCCTCCCACGTCAAGCCTCACCCCCGTTTCTCAGTCCTGTTGGAAAGCCTCCTTTCCTCTGTGATCTGTGTGATGAATGACTCCTGCTCTTCACGTGGGCTTGCAGCAGGAATTCCGGGGTTCCCGTCCGTCCTGGACTCGCCACTGATTACATCTATTGCTTCGGGCAAGTTGAATAAGCTTTCTACATTAGTGTTGGCCTGTTTGATGATTGGGGCCGTTTTAAATGGTTATTTAACGGAAAGCACTTTCCCATGGTACCCTGAAACACAACAGTTAACAGAGGAAAAGGACTTTACAGAAGCCCCCGTGTACGGTAAATGCTCAGGAAAATGGTTTTGTTTTTGTCTTGCGAAGGCCAGCCCCCGCCTCCTAAACACAGAGGTGTGGCCGTATCTTCGCAAGCATCAGCAGAGCCCCCTCTGGGTGAGACTCGGGCTCTCGGGCTCTCGAGCTTGTGCAAGAGACGCGCACACAACTCAGAGAGCTGTGGCCCCTGACCCGTGGGCCCAGCACCACTCTAGGTGGTTTTGCAAGAAGCAACGACCCATTTGGTCCTTAGAGGAGCCGCATCAGCCCAGGGACAGGCTCCGTTGTCCCATCTTGTAGATGAAGAGGCCGAGGCATCGTCTTCTCTGACTTCCGTCCGAATCACGGAGCTAGAAGGGGCAGGGCTGGGAGTCCAAGCCCGGGAATCCTCAGTGAATCCAAAGACTACCCCGTCCAAAAACTGCTAGTAGAGAGCTTTTCTCTTCCCGGCTCTAGATATGAAGGACTAGCGGGTGGTGACGCCAGAAGTGACGCCGGCGCTCAGGGAGCCTAAATGCTCGCAAGCCTGGCAGGGGCGTGACGCCCGGGAACCAGGCACTTGCACAAATCCGCATAGCTCGGCGAGTGTCAGGTTTGGGACTGGAACCGGGGTCTCTCTGGTGTCAATCCTGTGCTCTTTCCTCCGTCCCTTCCATTCCCCTCACGACATAATCCATAGCCTAACCTGCATTATTAATTTCTTATGCGATTACATTTTTTTTTAAATATCCATGTCTCCCCAGTCAACCATATCCTTTCCATATGGAATTGCGAGTCCTATAAATTAAATGAGAACAGCATGTCACACAGGAACGAAGGAGTGTTTGTTGGATTTTTTTTTTTTTTTAAGAACACGATGACTTCGACCTGTAGGTATTTATGGAAAAACACTAGAATATTTACAAATGTCTAATGCTGAAAATGCATTTTAATTGGCCTCACAAAAGAAAAGGACTTCAACAGAAGCCCTAGGATTAATAATTACTCTGCTGAAAATGATGAATCCTTGGGCAGCATCTTTTGCAAGGGTTGGGTTTGTGAGCCCCTGCAAGGCTGGGGCCCTGGCAGACAGAAGCCCGGGGCGGCGGAGCAGTGGCATCGCAGGAGGAGCATCGCAGAGAGACACGAGGGCTCTGAGCTTGGGGACGAGACAGTTAAAGCCTCCCCGTGCGAGCCAGTTATATCACACAGCGCCGGTGCCAGGTCAGCAGTCTGGCTGGAGCTCGGACGTGGCTGGCTGTGCCAGGCAGTGCCAGGCGCCCCGGGGAGCCCTGAAGAGGATTCCCCAAAGGGGATTCGTTCTGCAGCCCGGAGGATGCTTTGACGACTGCCTCCCGCGAGGAAACAGGGGCTGCATGGCTGCTTCACAGACAAGCCTGTTGGAGCACGGACCTCCCCGGCTGGGAGCCCGCTGCTGTGACAAAGGCAGCCCGGCTGGCTGAGAACCTGCACAGGTGAGGGGAGCCGGGGCCGCTGCTGCCCGGGGTCCGGCCTCGGCGGTGGGCGTGGGGCAGCCTGCCTGCCCGGCGAGGTGCTGCTCCCAGACAGATTGATTGCTGCATGCTTTTTGCCGCTTCCCTAATTTCTTTCCAAGGAGCACGAGTGGGCTGATCGCGCACTTTGTTCAGGAAGCCACCTCTAAAATCAGGGAGACGCTTTCCAAGAGCATTGAGCGGGTGGGGGATTCGAGCTCGAGGCTCCTGGGTGACAGCAGCAGAGGGGCCTGATTAGCAAGTCCCCAGAGGTGGTTTCTCGCAGCTTCTCCGGATCCACACAGGGCTAGTGAGCACGGAGCGTGTCAGGGCGCCTGGCGAGCTGAGTTCAAATTCAGAGGCTGCCCTGCAGTGAGCAGGAAGCCGTGTGGTGTTGGGGGAGCCGCGTGACCCTGGGGCGGGTCGGCCCCTTTTCGGAAAAGCTGGTTAAATACTTGCTGCGACAGGTTTGAGCTGCTCCGGGCACAAATCTGTGTCCTGTTTACCTTTGTTGCCTGAGTCCTCGGCGCGGGGTCTGGTGCTCAGCATGTCTACACACCGTCCACCCACTGACCGTGGTTTGGGACAGAAAAAAAATGACAGCAAAATATGGGTGCAAACTTGGAAGAGCCATGAAATCTAAGCTCTAGCCTCAGGGGAGCTGTTAGCCTCTCAGAGCATTTTAGAAAGGACAGGGCACAGTCTTGTGCGGTGATGGGTACGGGAGTGAGTTAAGGTCCCAACCACCATTAGATTAATGTGGGTGCTGGAGCAGGTGCTGTGGCCATGGAGGCCTGAGGGAGCTTTGGGTGAAGCAAGACCCCACTGGCAGGTCTGAGGCACCGACAGCAGATGGGAGGGAGCCGGGGGCTGTGGGATGAGGGCATTTCGGGAACAGTCTGGACGAATGGGTCTCAGGGGCTGACTGGCTATGAAGACCATAACCTACACCCGGGTTGGGGTCCACCTCCCCATGTCCGATCCACTGGGTAGGCTCTGGCTCTAGGTCCTGGTCATGATGAGGCAAATATTCTGGTGTCTGAAACCAGAAGATTCATCCAAATTGTGCCTCCAACCGAACTCTCCGAAGAGCAAAGAGGACTCACTTTCCTGATAAAATCGCTTTAACTCCTCCTCTGTGCCTTCACGGTTACATTCAGGATTCTTCCGAGGACCGTCTGGGCTGATTCCAGCCCCCCCAACCCCCCCAACCCCAGCTTCCTTTCCAGAGACTTCCAGCTTCATGCTTCACACAGCAGGTGCTCACTGCTCAGATTTTCGTCCTGGTTCCCTAATGTCATCCTCCCGTCTCTGGGCTGAACCTTCAGCCTGTAGCACCCACTCCGGCCAAATGAATATACGACCTCTACTCATTGCGTTAGACTCAGTTTAGCCGTAGTTTCTTCCCAAAAGCATCCTGGGGCGCCCATCCTTACCCTGAAAGCTGCCTGTTTTATTTCTATTACGGAGAATTGTATTATCATGGCTCGCACCCTCCCCCCACCCCAACCTGGGAGGCGGGAGCTGTGCCTCCCCAAGTCCGGGACACGGTGGGAGAGCCCTGGTCTGCTGCAGCAGAGTAAGGGAGCATCTGTGCTCTGGAAGAGGCTCCCAGGCCCCCGAGAGGTGTGTGGTCCTCCACGGGCCTGGGCCACAGCCTCCGAGACTGAGTGCAACAGGTACGGGGGGCGGGGGAGAGCTACCCTGCAGCCCCGAGCAGGCCCCTGTCCCCAGAGGGCTCCGGGCCGAGGCTCAGGGTGGCACTCACCCCGACCTGCACACACTCTGCAACATAAGTCACATCCTCTCTAGTTTCCTTTGCAGCTTGGCTTTGCTCTCACGTGATCGCGCGCTGCAAGCACGCTCCGGGAGTTTGCAGACAGGCCTAAGGCTCTCCCTCGGCCCCAGAACCAAAGTCCCTCAGCGCAGAGACGGTCCCTGGGGGACCCGTGCGCTCAGCACCCAGCCTGACCTGCCCTGCTGCATGCACGCCGCTGCCCTGGCACCCGCACCTGCTGGTCCATCGTGTGGGGTGGGGGGCGCCCTGGGAAGACAAGGCTGGGGTGCAGACAAGCTGCGCGTGTGTCTGAATCTTCGCACCGGGACCAATGCATCTCAGACTGTTTTAGACAAGGAAGGGAATTTGTTGGGTCAGGAGACCAGAAGGGTCAAAATGTGGTTTTGCTTCTGTGCCAGCTGGACACTGGGGTTCAGTGAAGTCCACAGAAGTCAGTGGGCGTTTATGTTTGGCTTGTTTTTTAAAAATTTTCTGTTTCTCAAGCCCGTTTGCTCTTTTCTGGGTTGATTTTTTCCATGAAGAAGCATTCCCTGTGAGGGGCACAGATGATACTTCGGATACTTCTCCTCCTCCTCCTCCTCCTCCTCCTCCTCCTCCTCCTCCTCCTCCTCCTTCCTCCTCCTCCTCTTCCTCCTCCTCTTCCTCCTCCTCTTCCTCCTCCTCTTCCTCCTCCTCCTCCTCCTTCCTCCTCCACCTCCTCCTTCCTCCTCCTTCCTCCTCCCTCCTCCTTCCTCCTCCTTCCTCCTTCTCCTTCTCCTTCTTCTCCTTTCTTCTTTTTTTTTAATGTGTTTATTTGAGAGACAGAGACAGTGTGAGAGAGCGACCAGGGCAGGGGGAGGGTCAGAGGCAGAGGGAGAAGCAGGTTCTTCGCTGAGCAGAGAGCCTGACTCTGGGTTGGATCCCAGGACCCCGGGATCACGACCTGAACCCAAGGCAGATGCCCAACCGACTGAGCCACCCTGGCACCCTGATTCCTCCAACAGTTCTGATGGGTAAGCTCCAAGATGAAAGTCCTCCTTCCCCAGAGTCTAAGAAAAATCCCAGTGTTTTTTTTTTTTTTTTTGGAGTGGGGGGTCCCATATGGCTCTCAAGGTCATTCCTCAGTGTGGCCGGGATGGAGGGAGTGCGGTGTTTGAGGGGCCGCCCCCAGTCCGGTCTGTCCCCACACGGGCCGTGCTGAGAAGCACTTCCACACCGATCCGCGATCACCGCTGACTCTGGAGGTGGCCGTCACAGGCTGTCAGGGCAAGAAGGGAGCTTAGCAGTTACCTGCTTAGCTTTCTTCAGTTCAATTTCTTAGGGGCGAAGGGGCTGTGAAAATATGACGCATCTAATGATCACGGCTTCGAGAACAAAGGAAAAGATGAACCTAAAAGCCATGCGTCATCCCCAGTGTACACATAGGAAGTCTCATTCATGATTTCCCCAATTGAAAAGTTTTCTACACAATTTAAAGCATATGTATATTATATTTTAAAGTCTTGACTTCTTACCATCATCCTTGTCTCGTGTCACTGAAATTTTTTACGAACTATACTTAAACGGCAGCATGACCTTCCCAGACACGAGCATTCACATTCACCTAGAATGCTTTGGCCTAGAATCAATCACTTCTTTTTATAGGTGAGGAAATTAAGACGGCAAGAAGGGAGTAATTTTTCCAGATTTGTAGCGGCCCTGAGACGAGTTGCTAGGTCCTTTGATCCTGGTCCTCGAGGTTTCATTTGCCTGTGGTGTTTACCTTCACGTCTCTTAGGGGAATGAAGGATTTGTTTGTGTATTTATTTATTATTTTGTTTTGCGACTTTGGGAACGAGTGGGGAGACATTGCAACGTTGCAGAGACACATCTTCACTGAGGAAAAGGACCCCCCCTCCCAACTCCCCCAATCTGCAGAGACTGCATGGGCTCCGAGCAAGGCCGCGTCCTGCAGGGGCCCAACTGGGGTGGCAGGTAGAAGACAGTATCTAATGGGGGCGGCGAGCCTGGAGTTTTCTAAATTTTGTAAAGGTGGGGGCTCTCTTGCAAACGCGTGCTCTTTCTAGGGCAGCGTGTGTGCCGGAAGGCTCTAAGTCTCACTTCTGCCTCCATCGTTTCATTCATCTAACGGACGTTTGTTGTACACCTGCTCCAGGTCAGGCACTATTCTAAGCACAGAGAACAAAACCGTGGAAAATAAGTAAGGGCTGTGCTCTTGGGGAGCTCGTATGCCACCACGGCGGGGGCATGGGACAGAAAATTAAACAAAGAATCAAAGGAAAATGAAGAGTATCAGATGCTGATGAACAAGGAGCAGGAAATCGAAATGGGGGGCTCTGATAAGGACCAGGGGGTTGATTTTGGACCAAGCTGTCAGGAAAGGCTACTTAAGATGTGAAGGCTGGGTCGAGGAGAGGCGAGAGTCAGTGCCAAGGTCCTGGGGTGGCCTCTGTAGGTCAGGATGGAGGCGTAGAAGGAAGGCCAGCCAGCCTGGCCTAAAGAGGGGACTGTGGATCAGGAGTTTGGTTTTGGTAAAATTGAGGGGCTGCCAGGAAGTTTTGGAGCCGGGCTGGGCTGTGATGATCTGATTCATGTTTGGAAGATCACACGGGCTTCTGAGGGAGAAGGGATCTTGCAGGTCAGGAATGGAAGCAGGGATTCTGGTGGACGGTCAGACGTGAAAGGGTGGCCCCCTGAATTGAAGGAGGAGAAGCATCTGGAACTGACCTGTTCTGGAGGCCACAGGAGTGGGCGAATGGAGCCGAGCCTGGGATGGGGAGCGGTGGTGTGTTTAGGGAACAAGGAGTCTCAAAGGCCATCCCTACAATGTTTAACACTCATGAAAACCTAAGACCTTATTTATCGCAGTCCCCCACTTTTCTACTTTGCTCTGGAAGAAAAATGTGGCCACGTGGAAGATATTCAGTTTCCAATAGTCCCACCTTCTTCAGGTTGCCTGCAACCCCAGAAATGCTCCCTGTGGGTTGCTCCTCGGCCACAGTGAGGGAGTGGGCTCTGCTTCTCTACAAATGAGGCAGGGGGCCCAGATACTCCATCCCTGGTGCACAAAGGCTCAGGAGAGGTTACATGGGCTCTCAACCATCTGTGGCATTTGCATGCAGGGGGCATGGGACCTGCTGCCAGAATAATCCGTGAGCCATTGCCCTCATGTGCAGAGTGGACGTATCCTGTCACTGTGTGGCCCAGGCACTTTGTGATCTGACTGGTCCTGGGCCCGAGGCTGCAGGGATATCCGCCCCCCCAACCTTCAGGCCTAGGTCCTCTGACCCCCTCCCATTGGCCACGGGATGACCTGTAAACAAGCAGCTAGGTGCACGAGGGGCTCAGGTCAAGGAAGGCCAGGAGGTGACCTAAGAGCCCCCACGTGGGCTGAGTTAGTGAGAAGTCCATTTTAGCAAACCTCCTCCAGGGTAGCTCCCAGCACCGGGTAGGGGAGGGTGCCGGCCTGTGAGACCAGGTTGTGTGTTAGACACAGTTTGAGGGGGACCCTAACATTACAGCGCTGAGATTGGCGGCCTTCGGCCTGAGTTACTGCCCGCCCCTGCCCCCCCACTCGGACCTAGCCTCCCTTCCCGGATCCCCAATGTCCGGCCTCCACCTGGACGTCCTCCCTCCTCCTCCGGGCTCGGGGCCCACGCCCTGGTGCTCGGGGAGCTGACGTTGTCCTGCTCCCTGCTGCGGAGAGTCTCTTCCTCCTCTGAATTCTACAGCATTGTTTATTTATCCTCTCTGTTGCACACATTTCTACCATCTAAGGTTGGAGGACACTTGCTGGTATACAAAACAAACATTTGCATGCACCACAAAGAGAAAGCACAGCGTGTCATCTTTACAGCCAGGGGCTCCGTGTCAGGCACGAGGCCACAGTGGGGGAATTTGAAGATGAGCCCTGGGGTCTCTGTGGCTCATGGTTTTTGGTGCGTGGGCATCCACCACACAGGCTCTAGTTCTTTGTCGGTATTTTACAAGAGATTCAAAGGGGCGACCTAAATGCTTTTGTGGAATATTCCGTCATAGAATTAGAAACCCATTAAACATAGACTGTGCAACGGCAATATTGATTTCAACACCAGTGCCAAACCCAGGATGAGCGGACGCAGTGTGTTCAGGATTGGAACAGGATATGAGCTTATAGAGAGAGATGCTGTGGTCATGTCTAAGGTGAAGATGCTCTCGGGTCATCCCACCTCAGTTCAAACAACATCAGCACTAAGTGAAAGAAATTTTTCTATGTCTGGAACATTTGTCATGTAACTAAGATCAAGCTTATGGAGTAGGGCAATTCATACTTGGCTTGTTTTAAAGTTTTATTCTAAGAATGACAATTTCAAATATTAAATATTCATGACAGCGTCTTTCTTTTTTTTTTTTTAAAGATTTTGTTTATTTATTCATGATAGACAGAGAGAGAGAGAGAGGCAGAGACACAGGCAGAGGGAGAAGCAGGCTCCATGCACCGGGAGCCCGATGTGGGATTCAATCCCGGGTCTCCAGGATCACGCCCTGGGCCAAAGGCAGGCGCCAAACCGCTGCACCACCCAGGGATCCCGCGTCTTTCATTTTTAAAGTGATTTTTATTGGGCATTTATTTTGTGTTCCTGTATCTTTGTTTTGCGTTTTTTATTATCAAATATTTATATTAGGAGGAGATCATTTTTTCTTGTTATTGGAATATCTACTCTTTCCCATCATATGACTTCATCGTAATAAATCATGTGCTTACTGTAATACATATTTAACAGAAAGTCTCTCTTAATATAACCCCCAATCACAGAAAACGGATTCGCTATGTATTATTTTGGACGTTCATTGAAAACCACATGAATACAGTGTTGCAAAAAAAGAAAAATACAGAATAAATTATGGTTTCAGGAATACTTTAGTTTTCCTAGAAATTACATACCTCTTTCCTGAATCCATAAGATTTACGTCCCATGGGAATTCGGAAGCACTAAAATGTACTCGTGCCACAGAGTGAGGGATCTGTTACAAACCCAAGAGCTGACAGCTGCGGGAGCGTGGGGGCGAGACCCAGTGGTGTCGCCTGAGGTCCGCGGTGAGGGGATACTAGAGACGATGTGTAATTTAAGACGGGTTTTGAAGGACCAGTAGTTGCTCATTAGGCGGAAAAGAAGAGAAGGATGTTCCATCCTGTGCACCCTGCACAAGCACAAAAGCCTGAACAACAACAACAACAACAAAAAGAAAAAGTGCAGCACAAAACAGTAGAAATGAGAAGTAAAAACAGAACCGTCCGTGCAGTGTTTCACGACTCTCAGGCCTAGAGGGAGGGTCACACTGATAAGCGTGGAGGAGACAAGGAAGGTGGGCAAAGCCATCAGAATAGCGTTTGAGGCCTCGCTCCCCTCTGTTGTCTCCCACGCAGGCTCTCCTCCTCTTCCCAGGCCCAACCCCACCCTCCTGCTCACACCTCCTCCAGGAAGCCCCCTGGCTCTCCAGCTCCCAGGGGTCCATTCTTCTCAAACATCTTAGCACGTCCTCCTCATCTGAGTGCTGCGCTGTCTCCTGCAGCCCAAAACTGCCACTGGAAGTGTGGTCCTCAGACCAGCAGATAGGCATCGCCCAGGAGCTGGATGGAAATGCAGATTCTCAGGCTCTGAGACTTAACGGAATCACAGCCCACAGTCTCGTACGATTCTTGGGTGACTTGAAAGCATGTGGAAGTTGGGGAAGCTGGGCCAGCCCCCAACCCCCACCCCTCCTTTCCTGGGTAAAGCTGATCCAGGCACAGGCAGGGTGGGGGGCCTGCCAGGGAGGCCGGGACATGGATGGGCTGCAATCCGGCATAGATGGTGACACAGGAATTGCCTGGGGGATACTGATGCTGCACCTCTTTCTCAGAGATCTGATGGGAACGGTCTACACAAACATGAACTTTTAGTTTCCAGGTGACTATAATGTGCAGCCTTAGGAGGGTGGACCTACCTCCTTGTTGCCATAGCACAGAATGTTCTCATCCCCAAGTGGATCAAAGGATGAGGAGCCCATGCCCGGATGGCCTGGTCCTGCAGTCAGCGGAGTGGAGGGTATCAAAGGCCCCAGAGCCCGTGGGTCTCTGGGGTCCCTCTGGTGGAAGCCAGGCCCAGCGAATAGCTTCTAAGGGGATTCACCTCTCCAGGAATAGCCCTCGGGCATGGCAGGAATGACCCTTTTTCCTCTGTGTAAGGACCCCAGCCCCGTGGGTGCAGGAAGCCCACCCGAGGGCTCGGGCAGTTGGCTGGGAGCTGCGGCCTGGGTGGCAAGCGGGAGGCCCCCAGGTCAAGCACAGGGGAGGGTTCTGCTTCCCAGAGTCACAGCTGCTTTCCTTGGGAGATCAGGTCTCTGTGGCCTGGCCCTGCTTCTCGCGCCTCGGCTTCGCCATTCTTTGTCTCACCGCACGTGTGACGGTTTTCTTCCTTGGGCTGTTTTCATGCACCTCTGCCGGCTTAGGCGGCTGACCCTTATCATCCCACTGCAGTTGGAGGCCCAAACGCATGAAATGCCTTCACTGTCTGTCAGGATTTCTCTCTCCACCCAGTCTGGGCTCACCATACTTCCTCTGTGCCATCAAATCTCCCAGTTGCACCCTGCATGAGGCTTTCAGTGTGCTCCTCGAAACTGCCTGTCGCCATGCCTCCCTCCCCTAACCTATGTGCTCCTCACCATCTTGGTGGTGTCTACACCAGCTCTGCAGCATCTGCATCACCTCTGCAGCATCTGCAGTGCCCCTAGAGTACCTGCACCACCTCTGCAGCATCTGCACCACTTCTGCAGTATGTGCACCCTCTGTACAGCATCCACACCGCCTATGCAGCATCTACACCAGCTCTGCAGTATCTGCGCCACCTCTGAGCATCTGTAGTTGTCCCTACAGCATCTGCCCACCTCTGCAGCATCTGCACCATCTGTACAGTAGCCTCATCATCTCTGTCCTACTGTGTGTGGTTTCTGAGACCCGGTATCCTCCTGGCAACTTGTCCAACCTTTAGGAAGGAAATGCCGCACACCCTGGAAACCTACGTAGGACTTCTGCTGACGTCCAGCTAGTCCCCTCTGAGCTGTATCCAATGACTTCGTCTTGATCCATGCTCCAATTCAGAAAGTTCCTCATTATGGAAAAGCAAACCCTAAAGCAGGGTCGGCCACCTGCAGCCCACGGGCCCACTTCACCCCCTGCTTATCTCTGTAACTCCAGTCTCCCTGGAATACACCCACACCCATCTATTTAGTGCCATCCCTTGTGCAGATGCAACAAGTGCGTGTATGCCGCTGTCACTATTATTTTTAAAGAGATATGCTCTGTATCCTGCCTGATGCTTCACTCAGCTTTTGCTCCTGGATGGCAGGGTAGATGCTGTTAGAAATAATGGAGCGGGACATGGGAGGATGGAGGGTTAAAGCAGATGGTGTAAGTGGCTGGGGGACGCTGGGCACAGAGACCGCCTCTGTACGCCTGGTGCAGGGCTGTGAGCTGCGGAGGCTGGCTGCCATGCCTCACTGTGCTCACACAATTGTCAGATTTATAGGAAAATGTTCAAAGGGCAAAACTAGAACAGTGTCAGGAGTCTGAGACTCAAGAACGAATGAGTCAGCGTGGGGCTGCGAACTGCCCGGAAAGCTGAGCGTCTGTATTGTACAGTTTTAACAAATTTGTATGGAAATCCTTTTCATTTTATTATATCACTTTCTTCCTTCTTCAGAAGAGCAAACATCATAAATTGTCATATAGCTTGGGGGTATTTTCCGGGTTCTGCAGGGAGGTTTTCTGCTATTCCAAATATCCCAAGGCGACCACATCTTTTGAATTTACGTATTAATTTCAGTGTTTCTCAATGTTTTATCCTTTCTCCCCCTCAGTCAATTGTCAGTTTCTTTTATTTTCCCCCGTTATCAGTGCATTTCCCTATAATAGCTGTGTTTCTCAGTGTAGATATTCTTCACCCAATCTGGAGAATGTTAGGACTCTGATACTAAAGCTGGTTATACCCGCCTATAAGCTAAGAACACCGGAGAGGATTTCGAGCTGTCCCCAGGGAGCTGAACTGGCTTTTGTAGCTTCCCCTTCAACTGATACAAAGAGGTTTTGTGGGCTGATTTCCCTTTTTGTACCTTACTGTCATTCATTTTCTTACATTGTGGCCAGTGTCCATTTTGCTAAGAGGGGACTTTGCTAAAAGGCTACACTCTGACCATGTGAAGCATTTCGGCTGCAACACAGAGTATTTCAGTCTATAAAATGGCACAGAATGTCCAGATTCAATTTAATTGTCCAAATACTAGATTAATTACTTAACATGCATTAAGCCCCTCGATGTCCAAGCCATCGTGTGGGCCACTAACGGGGACCCAGGAAGAGTGGGGGTTCATAGCCCTCCATCCTAGACAAAGGCTTGATTCCCTCGACTGAGAGGCCATCCAGGCTTTTTTGATGAAACCCTTCTGGGTAGCTGGACAAGTTCTGTAAGAACACCCTTCTCTTTTTCTTTATTTTTGTGAGATTTTATTTATTTATCTGAGAGAGAGAGAGAGAGAGCACAAGCAGGGGGAGGAGGAGAGGGAGACGCAGACTCCTCGCAGAGCAGAGAGCCCAACACGGGACTTGATCCCAGGACTTCGGGATCATGACCTGAGCCCAAGGCAGATGCTTTACCAAGTGAGTCACCCAGATGCCCCTCTCTTTTTCTCATTTTCATTTAAAAATACAGCAAAAGACAATCTCTACATAGGCCCATTAGTTATAATCCTGTGTGATATTTTAGGTATAAAACATCCGTGCTCGTTAGGGCAAACAGAACATCATGACTAGACTCTTCTCTGATGCCCTATAGCTGGATGCTTTATGGATTTGCTTGTCTGTTTGTTTTTTTTGCATTGAATTTGTAAAATGGGTGTTTGGATGCCCTTGAGCACCATGCCCCTCTTACTGAATTAAAGACTCCTCCTCCTTCAGTTTGTGAACTCGGTGTGCATATTATTTCTGTGCCAAAAGGCGAAGGCGATGGGCTCCTGTAACCCTGCACCTGAGGAGAGAAAAGTGGTCCCTGAGAGACGTGGTCCCTTTGGCACAGAGGTAGCAGAATCAAGTAGCCTTGGGCCAGGCAGCTGGCACAAAGGAGAGAAGCCGGCCAGGGACCGTGCCGCAGGGAGCACCTGCCCTGTTCAGAGCCACCTGTTGAGGGCTCGTGGTGTAGGGTTCCACAGGAAGCCGGAGGCGTGGAACCGAGGATGGACTCCCCGGCTTTGAAAGCCCTGTGCACACCACGGAAGACCTTGTGTCTGTGAGCTGGAGGTGTCAGGGCCCCCCCAAGTTTGGCACATCTGCCTCGTACCATTAGCAGAGCGCAGCTGTCTCTCACTGGGAACCCCCTGCCCCAAATCGAAACCTGGCACTATTCTCTGAGGTTGGCTTAGCGGTCTGAAAATAAATGCATAAAATCAGTTTGACCGGGATGTCTTTGGGAGCTGGGCCACACCGGTTTTCCTCAGATCTCCCCACTCCCCGTGGCCTTGCACTAGTCCACACGCGCCCGTGGACGGTCCCCGCCGGTCCCTTGGAGACGGTCACATTTTTAACCACGTCTACAGACAGACCCACATGCTAATCTCGTGTCTTTGGGGGCTTTCCTCCTATCTCACTGGAGACCTAAAACAGAAGATCGGATGACTAAGCTGAACCAAAAAATGTCCTCAGTGACATCTTGGGGCCCAGCGGCGCGGCGGGGCGGTGTGGCCTGGCTCTGCTTCCCTCCTGCGGGGTCTCGGGCTCTGGTCTGTGACCCACGGTTAGCTGTGACGTGAGGGACACAGTACTCAGGGGACCCGCCAGAGTCACCGACGTCTACCAGGAGCACGAGACATGGAAGCTAAGTATTGCTGCGGCTCATTTTATGACGATTCTTGTTATCAGAGCAACTTGCACGGGCAGGTGCACGTACGCAGCTAACGCACCTTGGATTCACCCAGTGCAGAAAGGCCTATATTCATAAACGTACTCGGCCCCTTAGCAGTGTTTCTTATATACAAACACAATAGAGGTGGAATTCTAAAGCCCCAATTAAGTGGAAAAGGTCGCTTTCCGTGGTAACAATAGGCCAGAGCTAAAGCAACAACAAAAAAAAAGCTACTTAGTTTGGCAACCTTTGTTCAGAAGAATCCTCTGAAAAAGCCCCCCTCGGGACCTTCTGAATGGGGCTTGAACCAACCTTCTTAATCCTCTGCCCGTCTCACATAGGGTTAATTCAATGCTTGGGAGGAGGTGGGTCCCCCTTTTGTGGCGAGAGCTGGTCACAAAACAAAAACCAATTGCTAGGTTCCAAAGGGGTTTCTCGCTCACACTCTGGGCTAAAATAAGCACCGCGATTGTTCTTCCTTCTTGGCCTGGAAGGGGTGGAGAGAAAGTTAAACCTCTGGAACACACAGAATTTGCTGAAAAAGGTGAAAGTTCCATTTCAAGTTCCAAATTGAATGCAGACTCCAGGCTTCGCAGGCCCCCCAGCCCCGCCCCCGGCCTGGTCCCTCATGGGGTATGTGTGCGCTTGTGGGGAGGGTCTGTCTATCAGGCTGCCACCCCCGAAACAGCAGGTAATTAAACCTCGGGGGCCCGGAGGATTTGGACTCCGGTTTGGAGAAATACTACACGGGAGGCTCCCCGCCCCCGGCCTCCTCTCACTTGCTGTGGGGATTTTCTGTAGTTACACATGGATTCCCAGGTAAACAAGCCTGAAAGGAAGTCACAGGCAGGGGACCGAATTAGCACCTTGGTGTTGTTGGTAATGAACCGGTTTGCTTAATTAGACGATCGTGAAATTATAACACTGAAAAAGCATAAAACCGTGGCTCAAAATCGAGGGTTCGCCCAGCTGCCAGAGGTCCTTTGTGGAAGATGCTTACTCAATAGGATGTTTCCTGAGATGGGAAACGCGACTCTTTATTGCAGGGTCACGCAAGGTATGACCGCTTAGTCCCATGCCACGTGTCCTTAGGCAGGTCGTTCCGTGTCTCTGGACCTCAGTTCCCTTTCTGAAAACATTCGTAGGATTTTATCTGCCTGGGAATTTAAATCAGAGAATGGATTGAAACCCTCAGGACCACCATCTGAGCGCTCAGGGTGTGCAAGGCCTTGTACTAACCCACCTGCACCTGCGATCCTCACACCCGTGGGGTGCTGGGGCCGGACACTGACGTTATCCACGGACTGAAAGGTCAGGCAGGTGAATTTAAGTGACTCACCTAAGACCGCAGACTTAGAACACGTCGGTGCCCTGGTGCAGCGGGAGCCCCTCGGACCACGGAGCGTCTGCTTTGAAGCAAAACCCGCCCCCTGGACTTGAAGTGCAATGTTTTGTGCAGAGGTCACTCGACTTCAGGGACCTCTTCTTGTTTCTTCAAGAAGAAAGGGAGCCCCCTCTTGCCGGGGCTCTGCTTGACGTCTACCTGCGGACCGTGGAATGTCACCCCGTGGAGTCACTGAGTCGCCAGTGGATTAACAATCCAGGGCTTTCTGTCTGAAATGATCGTGGGCCGTTGTTGTTGGTGTGGGAAAGAGGACAAGACCGATGTGTCACGGGCGTGTGTTCAGACTCGCACCCGGGACCATCACGTAGGCAGCTTCCCGGAGAGCACGGGGGTGTCTGGGCCTCTTTGTTTCATGGGTGGGCCTGAGGTGCCCACGCTCTTTGCCCTGTCGTTCCCTACAACGTGGACGCAGAGGGGAAGGAGGTGGCCTTCTGTAACCGTCCCGTTGGCCTGAATTCCCACGTTCCTCCCACAGACTGAGCGTCACCCGCAGACGCGGAAGGGCAGGAGGTGGGATTCTGGGCGTGGGGCCTGGCCCGGCGTCCTCCCAGCTGCGAGAGCCAGGGCAAGTCGTGGAGTCAGCCTTGGTTTCCTCAACCACCTGTGAGCCCGCTTCCGGTTTGACAAACCCAACCAGTGTCCAAAGGATCGTGATAATATTCGTACGGACGTCAGAGAGCTGGGAAGACCCCAGCGGAACATGCAGCTGAGAAGTTTCCCAAAAACCTGAATCTCCACGTAGGGAGGGCACGCTCACCATGGTGATGAGGGGAACCTGTCCGTGTGTCTCGGGCCTGTCACCCAGAGTCCTCCTCCCGCCCCGGTCGTCCCGAAGGCAGAGGTAGGCCAGAGACCGGAGCGCTCAAGGGTGGAGCGTGTTCTTGGCAAGGCGTAGGGAGCTCTCGGGGAAGAGGAATGACTCTGTCTTCCTTTTCTTCCCCACTCAGGGCCATTCTGATGAGATGTGCAAGGGGGAGGGGAGGCTGCCGGGAGCCACGCAGAGACAGGCTGGGGCAAAGGGGAAGAGGGGAGTTTGGATGCCAGCTCCTTGGCTTGTGGTGGCCAGGAGTGGTCATCGTGACAGGAGTGGGGTCGTGGTGGTCGTGGTACCGGTAACACCAGTCATACCAGTAGCAACAGAAGCAGCTAGTGGTCACTGAGCTCTCGCCCTCCCTCCAGATGCTCCTTATGTCCAGTGGGTATTCTGGTTTGCACAAAAGCTTTGGGAGGCAGGCCCGTGTATTTTCCCTACTGGCACCCGTGGGGCCTGATGCTCAGAGCGGGAGTCACTTTCCCAAGGCACGGAGGCGCCTCCGTGCCGTTCAGCCCAGGCTCTGCAGGGCCCACGTCTCACAGGAGCCGGAGTTCGTCCTCACCCCCCAGCGGAGCCTGACCCGCCGCCCCTGGCACCCGGCACCAAGCCCGGGCAGCAGACGGAGGGCCTGGTGAGCTCTCCTCACCCCTGGCCCACTCGCTCCTGCCTTCCTCACACCGAAGAGACAGGGCAGGTACCCCCTTTGTGCTCATTTTCTCAGAAGCAGGGGTGGCGGAGAAGCCGCTGGTGCACGGGCAAGAGGGTGGTGGGGAGTGCGGTGCTGTCCAGGGTGGTTTTCCAGGCCTCCTTGTTCCTGTCCTCCCGGCCCTGTCCTCCCAGCCCCTCTCCTGTCAGCCCCATCCTCCTGGGTCCTGTCCTCCTGGCCTCATCATCCTGGCCCCTGTCGTTGTGGATCCGTCCTCCTGTACCTTTTCTCTTGGCCCCGTCCTCCTGGGTCCTGTCCTCCTGGCCCCGTGCTCCTGGCACCATCCTCCCAGGTCCTGTCCTTCCGGCCCCTGTCCTCCCGGGTCCTGTCCTCCTGGCCCTGTCCTCCTGGTCCCTGTCCTTCTGGCCCCTGTCCTCCCGGGTCCTGTCCTCCTGGCCCCATCCTCCTGGCCCCTGTCCTCCTGGATCTGTCCTCCTGGACCTGTTCTCTTGGCCCTGTCCTCCCGGGTCCTGTCCTCCTGGCCCCGTGCTCCCAGGTCCTGTCCTCCAGGCCCCTGTCTTCCCAGGTCCTGTCCTCCTGGACCCATGCTCCTGGCCCCGTGCTCCCAGGTCCTGTCCTCCAGGCCCCTGTCCTCCCAGGTCCTGTCCTCCTGGACCCATGCTCCTGGCCCCATGCTCCTGGGTCTTGTCCTCCTGCCCCCGTCCTCTTGGCCTCATCCTCCCGGCCCCGTCCTCTTGACCCCGTCCTCTCAGCCCTGTCCTCCCGGCTCCATCCTCCTGGCCCCATCCTCCCGGCCCCGTCCTCATGGCCCCGTCCTCCCGGCCCTGTCCCTTGGTCTCACCCTCTGCTCTAAAGGCCTTTCAGGTCTGACGTCATTCCAGCCAGGGTTCTGTCCACCAGAGATGAGCATGGTGACATTCTGCAAATGTGGGTCACCAAGGGGGTGCAATAGAACTGTGCCCATGGCCAGAGCCCGGACACCAGAGACGAGTTATAGAACAGAGGAAGAAATGCATTCCACGCAGGAGAGCTGGGCCGGGAGAGGGTCCAGGAAGGGGCAGCACTTAGTCGTGACCTGAAGAGAGAGCACACCCCTGCGAGCAGGTGTCCAGCGGTGGGGGTGGTGCCATCCGCGGCCAGAGGATGCCCCGGACACCCGGCGGCCTTGTGCTCATGGATGGGACCACGCACCTGTGGATACTCTTTGCTCTCTGCGTGTGTGGGATTGTTTCTAAGACACTGGGCAACGACTGGTTAGGATCCACAGAGACTAAGACTAACAATTCTCTTTGCCAAAGTTTCCAAGTTACCATTTTGCAAAGTCTTCTAAGGAAGACGGGCCGCTGCCCAATGCACGGCTGTGAGTTCGAGGCCTGCAGGGCGCTCTGCTGGCAAGGGGGTCACTTGAAGGGCTTGTGTGCACGTCCTGCAGTGGCTTTTCCTAGGAGATCATCGCGCACGGGCGTCCCCGCCCCGCGGGATCCACTTGGTCACCAGGATCCCTCCCGGCGCGCACAGCGCAATGGACGTGCGCATCCCCCTGTCCCGGGCCCGAGGGCCGCTCCTCACCTGTGTGCCGTGTGCCCTCCCGGCGGAGCTGCCATGGCTTCCTCCGTGGGAGAGGCAGTTCCCCTGGGTCTCCGCCTCGCCCTCTCCCCCCGTCACCGTATAGATAGCGTCGCCCGGCCACCCTGTTTACGGTAGGAGCTCCTGCTTCCCTCCAAACACTCCACCCTGCCCTGCTCTTAATTTTTAACCGGAGCCCCTCCCATCACCTGACCTCTGCTTGGCCCTTTATGTTTTTTTATGAAGCCCGTATATACCGTATGCTCCCAAGGGCAGGCACGCCCGTCCCTTCCGTGCCCTGTAGGCCCTGGGCCTACCCCAGTTTGTGGCACCTCATAAGCACAGAGTAAGCTGTGGATCAAAAGCTCAAGCAGGAGGTTGTCTTGTTGGTGACACATGGTGCTCACAGGGCTGGTTGCAAGGAGACCTCTGCTCCCCAGCCCAGGTCCACCCCCGTGACCAGGGCGGACTGGCTCCTTGGAGACTGGCCTCTTCCCAGGGGACGGGAGTGGCTGGGGTGGCGGCGCTGCAATGGGGATGAAGTCTGGTGGAGGCTGCGGTGGAGGCTGCAACGTGGCGGGAGGACCACGGGGGTCTACGGGTCTGAGGAACAGGCCTTCTCCTTCGGGCTCGCCCACCTCTGGTCTGACAATCTCTTGACTTTCTGAACTTTTGGTTTTCCCATCTGAGAAATTGAAACAAGGACACCTACCTTGCTGGGTTGCTATCAGCAGTTATAGACCGGCTCATAAGAAATTAGAAACCTATTTCTCCCGGCCCCTCGTAGGCGTTACAGGCACTGAAAGCCCTGTGGGTGTGGGGGGAGGAAAGTTCTCGTCTCCTCAAAAAGCACCCGGAGGTCTCCTACACCTGCTGTCTCCAGACCTGTCCTGAGCAAGGCAGAGTGTCCTGGAGACAGTTTGACCCCGTCCCTGGCAGGCCGCGCCCCACACTCCTTGTGCTGATCACCACCACCCCCGCCCCCCGGCAGATGCACACCTGATGGAACAGAGTCCTGACCTGGCCCTGCGACCCCCGCCTGGTGACCTAAGCACGGCTCGGCTCCATTCGTGGGTTTGCAGTAAACATACTGCCAGTCCCTACCCCGCCGCCCCACAGGTCTCCCTGCCTCCAGCCCTCCGGCCTGTCCTTTCTCATTTATTTAGCTGTAAAACAAAACAAAACAAAACAAAACAAAACAAAACAAAAAAACAAAAAACCACCTATCTGGTAAGCATCTAGTTTTGCAGGGTATTTTCTTAGGTTTTCATGCTGAAGGTGGGAAGCTCTGGACTCAAATGTTTCCAAGGGGAAACACGCAGACGGTGACCAGCTCAGGCCTCTCAGCACCAGAGAGGGCTCCGCATGCCTGCGGTGCAGGGGAGGAAGGACAGTCATTTCTCCTTGCGGTGGGAAGAGGAAGCTTGGGAGGCACCCGGCTTCCCGCGAAAAGGCATGGGGGGACGTTGGATGCGCTTCAAATGCACTTTATTGAGCGAAGGCAGCGCATCTGAAAGGCTGCTTCCCGTCCATCACCTTCTGGAATATACAGAGCTGCGGAGCCAGGGAAGAGGCCGGGGATTGCCATGGGCCCACCGGGAACGTGGGGCACTTTGAGGGCAGCAGAACTATTTATTGTGTGTGATACTGTCACGCGGATACATCGCACACGTCTGTGCCACCCCATAGAATGATGTCAACCTCGTAGTTTAGCTAATCACGATGTTCGGATGTTGGCTCATCAGGTGTAACCAAGGTGGCACACGGATGCAAGATGTCCCTAGTACAGAAAACTCGGGGGACAGCGAGGGAAAGTGTGTGTGGGAATGCTCCAGGATATCTGCTCTATTATTCCAGAAGCCTAAAACCTAAAGTCTGTTAATTCACACACACACACACACACACACACACACACACAGAGGTTCAGGAAAGGAGGTTCACTAGCACAGGTGAGCTAGAAGCAGGTGGAGCTCAGAGGCCACACCAGGACGGGGTCCATAAGGGGCAGAGCTTGGACCCACCTCCCGGCGGATCCCAGGGGACCATGTCGTTTCGGTTTATTTCCCTTCCGAAGAATGAGCAGGCCGTAGGCTCGGAGCATCCTGTCCTCAGACCAGAATCCACGAGAAGCCCGAGCAGCAGTGCCGGTGCCTTTGGGGGGAGAGAAAGTTTCCAGAGCAACCTTGTGGGAGTCCCGGGTTTGCTGCTTACTAGCCGTGGTCCTTGCACGAGTCACACAGTGTCTCTGGGCTTATGTCATCAATTTGCATTTTTTACCCAAAGGAAGTCACTGGGGAAAATGCAATAACGTCTAGTCGTCAGAGGGAGAAATCTGTGGATCCTCATGGGGAAATCTGTGTGTCCCCAGAACCGTGCTTGGCACCAGCAGCTGCTCAACACCCCCTCCCCCTTCTTCTTTCCCTCCCCTGTGAAGGGAGCAAGTGGGGCGTCTCTCCCGGGTCGGGCTCGGGAGGACACTCGAGGATGAGCCTATGGACCTGGACGCTGTGCCCGTGCCACCGGGGGTGCCCGGCCGCCGTGCTCCCGTCTGTCTTCCATCTGGGTTAACGGTGTGGCTGTGGACTGGTCCCGTCCTGAGGTCACAGTCGCAACCAACGCGGTCCTGGCTTGCAGGTGCCCACTTGCCCTTGGTCCCTCGGCCCTGTCACTTCCCTTGGTGCCGCTGTTCCAGTGAGGCTGTGGAGGGCCCCAGGACACCTGGGCTGCTGAGGTCACCGTGCAGGTGGCCTCTGGGGTTAAGGCTCCTGCCCATGGCTCCCAGGACCAAGGTCGCAGCTCTGCCAGCCGCCAGGTGGTGGGTTGGCGCTTGGGGGCCCAGGCTTCCCAGGGTAGGGGGTGTCGGAGGCCCGCGGAGCCCCAGTGCATCCCCCCCCCACCCCCCGCATCCCGCATCCCGCAGCATCCCCTGCGGCTCGGCCAGGACCCCGGGCGGGCGGCCCAGGAAGCCACGCCATGTGGAGGTGGATGGTGGATGCCGGGGACGCAGCCTTCGCACCAGCCTGACGCGTCCCCGACTCTCCGAGGCTCCTCTTTGCGGGGGGGACGAGGGAAGTGCTGCCCTGATCCTAGGGAAGCCGCCCCCCTCCCAGCGGGCCTGGGATGACCAAGGCGGGGCAGGCGGGGCAGGCGGGGGGGGGGGGCCCGGTGGGGGCGCCTCCTCCTGGTGGGGGCTGCCCCGGGTGGCCGCGGGTGGGGATAGGGTGGGGGTGGGGGAAGGGGGCATCCCTGGGTGGCCGTAGGTGGGATAGGGATGGGGTGGGAGTGGGGGGCTTCCCTGGGTAGCGGGGTGGGGGGCGGTGTGGAGTGGGGGTGGGGGTTTCCCTGGGTGGCCGCGGATGGGGGTGGGGTGGGGGTGGGGATGGAGGGCTTCCCTGGGTGGCCGGGGTGGGGCGGTGCGGGCCGGGGCAGTGTGAGCCGACAGTCCGGGGGTCGGCGGGAGGGGCGCCCAAGGAGGCCGGGGCGCATGGCTGGACCCCGAGGTGCTCGCGGGCGGCTTCCCTGGGCGCGGCCCTGGGGTCAGGGGTCTGCGCCCCCCGGCCTGCGAGGTCTGGGAGCAGATGTGCACAGTCGGGGAAGCCCGATGGATGGGGAGCCTTGCGCCCCTGTTGGCGGGCGAGGGCAGGGCCCGCCGAGCGTCTCCGACCCAGATCCCGGGGCCTCCACCTGCAGGTGCGGGTGACCCCGGCGCCACCTTCATCGCAGCCCTCGCGTAAGCTGAGCCCTGGGCCACCGGCTGCACGCGCTCGGCCGCTGGCCCCCCAGAAGCAACTTGTAGGGTTAAGGAGGAGCGCCGTGCCGCCCTGGAGGTCCCGACGTCTGTCCCCTTGGGCATGCGGTCCAAGGAGCCGCCCCAGCGCCCCCCATCCCCACACCTGCCACTAGCCGGCGGGAGGCAGAGGCGGCGTCTCCCGCTTGGCCAGACCCGGCGACCGGCTCAAGCCCCGGGGCCCCATCTTGACCTCCACTCAGCGCCGGACCCTTTGCCTCTCCAACCCCGATGCCTGATACTATCAGTTTTACACACAGCACGTTTTAAAGATCAGTGGTTTAGAAATGGTTAGTATTTTTGTCTGTTTTGTTAAAAGGATTATTTTAGAGCAGTTCTGGGTTCACAGCAAGATTGAGGGGAAGGTACAGAGGCATCCCATACGTTCCCCTGCCCCCCCAGCACAGTCTCCCCCATCATCAACACCCCCACCCCGGGGGGACACTTGTTAGAACCCGTGACCATATCCGTGAAGCGTCATTTTCTTTCTTTCTTTTTTTTTATAAGATTTTATTTATTTATTTATTTATTTATTTATTTTTTTATTTATGAGAGACACAGAAAGAGAGAGAGAAGGAGAGACACAGGCAGAGGGAGAAGCAGGCTCCCTGCAGGACTCGATCCCAGGACCCCGGGATCAGGACCTGAGCCAAAGGCAGACGCTCAACCACGGAGACACCCGAGCGTCCCAATGACACATCTTTTTCATGCAGAGTCCATAATTCACATCATGGTTCACTCTTGGTGTTCGGGCAAACTCTATGGGTTTGGGCAAATGCATAACGTAATGACACGTCTCCACCATGACAGTGTCACACGGGCTAGTCTCACTGCTCTGTGTGCTCATCCCTCCTCCACCCTAGCCCTGTGACCACAGATCCTCTACTGTCCCCAGAGTCGTCCTTTATTTAATATTTCTGAGGTTAAATTGTTGCCCCCAGAGGTCATATGAGTAAAGAGCTAACCATCAAAGCCAAGGAGATGAGGTCTAGCTGGGGGTCAACTTTCAGGACAGCCTTGGCCACAGCTTTCCTATGAGTAACCAGCTGGTGTTTGTCTCCGTGGATGTGGCCCAGCCACTCCTGCCCTTGTGGGCATCGTTCAGAGTCTTCTTCTCTGACGTCCACTCCCTTCTCACTTTGGCACAAGCCCCCACCTGGGACACCAGGTACCCCTAACTTATGCCTGGCTTTCTTGGGGCTCCATATGTGTGTGGGTCCCTGACCAGGGGCAGACCCTGGCTGTCCTGTTGTCCAGGGTTCCCAGCACAGAGCACAGGGGCTGGTTTACCTTGCGTGTTCACCACATAATCCTTCAGGGAAAGAACAGATGTCATAGCCAGGTCAGTCTTATGTGTTACATTTCTTTTTCTTTTCCTTTTTTCCTTTTTTAAAATTTTTTATGTGTTACATTTCTAACCCGCGGAGCTCTGAGGTCTCATCTCGGTGTTTCTCAAACTCTGGGATACACGGTTAGCACCTGCAGAGCTGGAATCCCCAGCCTCGTCCCCAGGGGCTCTGTCTGTACATCTGGGGTGAGCCCAGAGCCCTAGCAGGATGCCTCGTAAGAGGGCCTGAGAAGACTCAGTGCTTCAGGGGCAGGGACGCCATCCCCGCTCATCTGTGCTCCGTGACTTCGGGGTGTGGCCGGGCCACCCAGGAATGGTTAATTATCTCATGGGATGACGCACCACAGAACTCGAGCCCTCCGACATCAAGCTCAACCACGGATCCTCCACCGTCCCCAAGCTTGTCCTTTATTTCATATTTCTGAGGTTAGATTGCTGCCCCCAGAGGTCATATGAGTAAAGAGTTAACCATGAAAGCCGAGGAGATGCGGTCCGGCTGGGGGTCCACTCTGGCTCTGCCCTCCATGGTCTGATTGAACTTGAGCAGATGGACTCCCCATGCGAAACCTCTTTCCCCATCCCAGAATTGGGACTTTGAAATTTTTGAAGGTGCTTTTCAATCCTTAGTGGCCTGTGAGGAGCTGCGAGGTGGTGGCTGCGTTATGTGCCTGCACCCTTGGACCCTGGACCGTCAGGCAGGAGTGGTATAAAATTGGCATTTTATACCGATTAATAGGTACAGATTTATGAGCATTTTTGTGTGCCAAATATTCATATAAGCACTTTCCTGATTGCCTCATAATCACACTTTGAAATAATGTTTATCACTGTCATTGACATATAAGGGAAACAAAGACCAAAGTATCTGAGTGTACTTTGCAGAAGGTACTATTTTGGCCAGTGGACGGGCTGATACATTAGTTTATTAGAATTCAAAAAAAGAAACAAAAAAATTTTATTCATTTTAATTTTTATTTATTTATTTTTTAAAGATTTATTTATTTATTTATTCATGATAGAGAGAGACAGGCGGACACACAGGCAGAGGGAGAAGCAGGCTCCATGCAGGGAGCCCGATGCGGGACTCGATCCCGGGACTCCAGGATAGGGCTCTGGGCCAAAGGCAGGCGCCAAACCGCTGAGCCACCCAGGGATCCCCACAAAAAAATTTTAAAATGGAAAATATGGTCACCTGACTCATGCAACCTGTATGTTTGCTTGGAAGGAAACACAGTTTTCCTTAACGTAGCTGTAGAAGGGGTCTCTCACTTAGGCGCCTCCGTGCTGTGAGCTCTGCTGTGCGTCGGGCATCACAGGCCCTCGGAGGTCAGCCTCCGTGCCCCTCTGTGGGTGGCGGCTGGGGATGCTGGGAGGTCAGGGCTCTCGCCAAGATCGGCGCTGAGCAGCACACCTGATGTGGGAAGCCCTGGCAGTCTGATCGCAACACGCACGCGATGCCTTCCGAGCCCTTCAGAAGCTTGAGCGAGTTCTCAGCCAGCTCAGGAGGGCAGAGGTCCCCAACGCCAGCAAGTGCCCGGGAGGGCAGGGGGCCCGCGCTGTCCTCTCCAGGCCGCACACTCACGCCTTCTGCTTCCCGAAGCGACCAGGCCAGAGGCTCAGCTACTCAGTTTCAGGCAAACCCTGTGCACCGGCCAAAAGGACCACGCCAGCCACCGGCCCCACGAGGGGGAAGCTCAGCAATCGTTTGTGGCAAGCGTTCTGGTGGCCGTATCCAGCCGTGACATTTCCGGGACTGCTTCCCATGATGGATGAACCTTCCGCCTTCTCCACGGCTGAGATCCGTGTGTCCCTTGGTGGAGACGGAGGCACAGGAGGAGGCGGCCACAGCGGGGGTGATAGAGCCGGGTCTGCAACCAGTTTCTGACCCCACTCAGGGCTCACTGTGCCCTCCGGGCTCTCAGGGTCACTGCGGGCCACTCTGCTCTGGTATCGGGGCAGAAAATGCTTCCGTTTGCTCCTTGTGGTTACGTGGGGGCAAATTCATAGGGAGAAGGTGGAGTGGGCAATGTGCAGCCCACTCCTTCTCGCCCAGATTCCTGCTCCAGGATTACAGACTACTATCAAGCACATTTCTGTAAACGCCACAGATGTACTTAAAAAGCACACACACACACACACACACACGCAATGATGCCACAGAAGGAGACCTTAAGGGCTGGAGCATCAGCAGAGCTGAAACTGAGAACCGTGAGCAGCTTTGGGGACGACAGGTAATACTCTTAGGGGACAAGAAGTCAACACCTGCCCAGGGATGTCTATGTTGCAGGCAGATGCCATGTGCCATAAGCTTGACAACCAAACAGCTTTACAAAACCAGGGACAGGGATGGAGGTGGGTCGTCTCTGAACACAAACTAGCAGCGCACGGCCTTCTGCATGGGGAACGCAGCACACAAGCCCACGCTGGCTCTGCACCCCAAGAGTGCCTACTCCTGGGGCCTTGATTCAACTGTCTGCCCTGGTTGGGAATTTTGAGCAGGGATTAGCTGCAGAACCTCCTGTGGAGCTGACTGGCCCCCCAAAGGCCCCCACCCAGGAGAAAACAGCATGACACCAGGAGAGGTGCCTGCACACCTGGGCATGTCTGAGGCTCCGGGGCAGGACAGCTCCTACAGCAGATGAGCTCGTGGCACCTGTGGAAACTCACCGCCGCGAAGGTCGACAGACTCAGTAGGAGGAGGCATTGTGTCCAAGGAGCTGCACATAATGGACAAGTCAAAATGGGGTTTTGATTGTTCGAGACACAATTTAAAGGGAAAAAGAAAGGAATAAGGAGCATACGTAAGATTCCAACAAGAAGACTTTAAAAAAGATGCCCACAAGATTAAAAATAGAGTCACTGAAATAAAGCCAGTGGGTTGGACTGGGATGTCTTGTGGTCTGTTAGTCTTGGCCCAGCTGGAACGTCCTAGGAATGGGGACAGGTCTCAGCCGACCTGGAGGCTCCCCGGGCTCACACCCCCAGGACACTTGCCGCTGCCAAGCAGCTGGATTGTGGATGTGAGTGTCCGTGGTGACCTGCTACTTCGTCTCCAGAAGTGGGCTGTGGTCACTCCCAATGCCCCGCATTCAGCTGGGCACCACGGACATCTGCTCAGCCTGGGGGAAGCATGTGCGATGCTGGGGGACATCGTGGAGGGTTTCTCTTGTCCTCCGTTCTGCATCAGCAAGAGCCCCATGTGCGCCCCTGGGATCCCCCAGGTGCAGTTGGGGACAAAGAAGCTCCGTCCCCCGGAGCCACCGACTCGGGTGAGCTCCCTTGGCAGCTCTCCTCCATCCTTTCCCCTGTCGCTCCATCTATGGTGCTCCCCGGGCCGCTAACAAGGATCCTTGAAGGATGGCTGGGATGGTAATGATCTAGGGAGCCCACGCAGCGAGCAATTAAATACGGCTAACGGCCGGGATCCGCCGGCGCACTAAAAGGCCTGCAGGCTGCGATTTATGGAGACGGCTCTGCTGCCTCATTTATATCCGAGGCATTTCTCTGGTCTCTGGGGAGGAGGTGTGCTCTCCGAGGGGCAGAGATTTCCGGGCCTCCCCCAGCCTCAGCCGGGTCCCCAGGCCACCCAAAACCGCCGGAGCGCAGCCTTCGTGTCCTCACCGTGTCTCACCAGGTCCTCGGTGGGGGGTGGGGGGGCAGCCTGCTGGCCTCTCTGTGACCCGAGGTCCAGGTCAGTATTCCTGTGCGGAAAAGCCACGTGTCATCAGGAGACATTTCACACACGACACTGGGGATGATTCTCATATGTGGTGATAAGAATGGAGATTGAGTGCTGGGATCTGGTGTCCCAAGTGTATTGACTGTGGACTATAATGGACGTTCTGGTCTAGGGCCCCGAGGTGGGGGGCGCTCTGTCTCCTATATCTAGCCACCTTAGCTGACGTGATACGCCAGAGGAAGGGAACGAGCTTCTGAGGAGCCCAAACACCAAGACCGGGCAACCTACTCACAAGTTAACAAGTAGATGAGTGATGACCAGCCCATCCCCATCCTCAGGCCCCCATCCCTGCCAGCCGTCCCCCCTCACCTCTGGCTGTCAGAATTGGAAAGAAAGGAGGTGTTTTCCATTCTGGACTTTCACCCTACAACTGAACATCACCATAGTAGCAATCCTGTAATTTTGCACAGAAGTTCCCAGAGTATCTTTGCATGTTTCTCCTTCCTGGACACTTTTTCTTTTTCTTTCTTTCTCTGTTTTTAAAGATTTTATTCATTTATTCATGATAGACACACACACACACACAGAGGCAGAGACATAGGCAGAGGGAGAAGCAGACTCCATGCAGGGAGCTCAATGTGGGACTCTATCCCAGGACCCCAGGATCACACCCTGGGCCAAAGGCAGATGCTCAACTGCTGAACCACCCAGGCGTCCCCCTTGGACACTTTTTCATCCCTACTCTGATAAAATTGCCAAGACTGTGTGTTCTCTTCCCTCCCAGATGGCTAATGGCTTCATGTCCTAAGACCCAACACAGGAGTGTCCAGGCAGCAAGAAGTTGATTCCAGCCAGAGTTTTTGGAAGTCTGGGTTTGCTGGGGGGGGGGGGGGGCGACCACGCTGGAGCAGTCAGTGGGGGAAAGAGCAGAGGGATGGGCTTTCAACAAAGGGAGATGGGGGCTGGCAGGCCAGGCGAGGTGAGCGCTGGGGACATCTGGGGACAAGGAGGGAGCTGACTTCTCAATGATGTCATTGTAGCTGCTGCCCAGTGAGGCCCAGAGACCACTCCCCCGACACACACACACATCAAAGATGCTGGGAAGTCAGAGGCCACTGAACACAGAGCAATGACCTTGAGAAAAGCCACAAAGTATCCCGGTGACCAAACTCAGCTCAGACACAGCCTACCTCAAAGGGATGACGTGGGGCAGGGTTTATCTGTGGGACACCTGGTGCTGAAGACAATGCTTCCTTGAACATCTGGACTGCATGGAACCTTACAGAATTTTGTACAAGTCCAGGAAGTGAGGCTCAGAACACGACCGAGATTCCACCAGCAAGGTAAAGAGATATTCGGATCAGATTTTGGTTAATTTGGAGGAATAACAACATGTGAAAGTTCTGCTGTGGTCTGAAGGTCTTTGGAGTTTACCGGTGAGGTGGATTCCCACAAAGAGAGAAGGACCTGGAAGGTGACAAGTTGGCCCCCATCTCCCTGTGGGACTTTCTAGGAGAACCAAAGCTGTCTCGTGGAGTGGGAATGACACCCAGGTCTATGTTGCTGAGGCAAGGGCAAAGGCCGTCTCTCCTGAGACACAGGGTCCACACGGAGGAGTGCCCCCCGGTGCTGAGCCTACCGTCAAAACGGAAGCAATCAGTCCACTGAAACCCAAGGTTTGTTTTCATTTTGTTTTGTTTACAGCTTTATGAAGGCATAATTTACAAATAAAACATTGCACATGTACAAGATGTACGACTTGATGTCTTCATATACATCTGCATTGTGCAATAATCCACATAATCGAGGCAATCGACATAGCCATCGTGTCAAATAGTTACCTCTTTTGTGCATGGGGGCGGGGTGAGAGCACTTAATCATCTACCCTTTTAGCAAATTTCAAGAATACAATACCATATATATTTTTTAAAATAGACTCCACGCCAACGTGGGGCTTGGACTCACAACCCTGAGATTGAGACCTGAGCTGAAATCCAGAGTTGGATGCTTAACCGACTGAACTCCTACAATGCCGTATTATTTATAGTCACCAGTCTGGACATTAGATCCCCAGAACTTATTCGTCTTATAACTGAAAGTTTGGGGCAGCCCGGGTGGCTCAGCGGTTTAGCACCTGCCTTCGGCCCAGGGCATGATCCTGGAGACTCGGGATCGAATCCCACTTCGGGCTCCTGGTGCATGGAGCCTGCTTCTCCCTCTGCCTGTGTCTCTTCCTCTCTCTCTCTGTGTCTCTCATGAATAAATAAAAATCTTAAAAAAAATTAGTATAACTGAAAGTTTGTGTCCCTTAACCAACGTCTCCCTGTATCCTTCTCCCTCCAAGCGGTTGACAACCACCATTCTAGCCTTAGCTGCAATGAATCTATACGATTTTAGATCTCACATAAAAGTGAGATCATGTAGTATTTCTCTTCCTGAATCTGGATGATTTCTCTTAGCGTAATGTCCTCCAGGTTCATTCATGTTGGCACAAATAGTAAGTTTTCCTTCTTTTTCAAGGCTAAATAATATTTCATTCCCTATCCATTTAGTCACTGATGGATATGTAGGTTATCTCCCTATCTTGGCTATTGTGAATGATGCTGCAATGAACACGAGAGCTCAGGTATCTTTTTTTTTAAATTTAATTTAATTTAATTTTTTTTATGATAGTCACAGAGAGAGAGAGAGAGAGAGAGAGGCAGAGACATAGGCAGAGGGAGAAGCAGGCTCCATGCACCAGGAGCCCGATGTGGGATTCGATCCCGAGTCTCCAGGATCGTGCCCAGGGCCAAAGGCAGGCGCTAAACCGCTGCGCCACCCAGGGATCCCCGAGCTCAGGTATCTTTGTGAGATCTGATTTAATTTTGTTTGAATAAATACCCAGGAGAGATTGCTGGGTTATAAGGTAGCTCTATTTTTAATTTGGTAAGGAACTTCCATACTGTTTTCCATAATGACTGTACCAATGAACATTCTCAGCAACACTGTACATGGGCTCCTTTTCCTCTACATCCTCACCAACATTTATCTTTTGCCTTTTTGATAATCACCATCCTGACAGGTATGAAGATATCTTGTGGTTTTGATTTGGACTTCCTTGATGATTCGTGATGTTGAACAACTTTCCAAATACCTGTTGGCCATTTCTGTGTCTTCTTTTGAGAAATGTTTGTTCACATCCTTTGTCCATTTTAATTTTTCCCCTATTGATATACAGCAGTTTCTTAATGTATTTTGGATGTTAACTGCTTATCAAATATATGGTTTCTCCCATTCCATAGATTGCCTCTTTGCTCTGTTGATTGTTTCCCGTGTTGTGCAGAAACTCAAAGGTGTTTCCTAAGACTGAGACTTCTGAGCTAAGAATAAAAATATTTGAGTTTTAACTGACATTCTACTGAAAAGTTGAATCAATGGTCAGTATCTGAGGCCTGGAAAAGTGTCAGCTGCTGGAATATCATAGGGTTTTGCCTTTCAGATATTTGCGTATCCAAAGAGATTTTATCTTTAATGACCAGGTTGCAAAGAATGCGTGAGTAACTTAAGGCAGGCTTTGGGTATGCTGACAATCAGAAAACATGCAGGTCACCTACCTCTGTACTTATGGGGTGGGGTTCTGTGTCATTCTGAGAGTGGAGACAGGACATGGAGGCTCTGAGCAAGGAGATGTGAAATCAAGAGGCATGGTTCAGGCCTGGGTAGAAGAGATGTGATCCAAGGATGGTCCTCGACCCTAAGCTCAGAATGACTGGATTTAAACTCTTTGTAAATATCAGCAACCAATGGAGATATTAACAGAGGCATGGTTCAGGCCTGGGTAGAAGAGATGTGATCCAAGCAAAGCTGAGGGATGGTCCTTGACCCTAAGCTCAGAATGACTGGATTTAAACTCTTTGTAAATATCAACAACCAATGGAGATATTAACAGAATGGGAGGAGGAGAAAATGAAGCAAGACAGGAGGTTTTGACTCAGTTTTACTTGCTTGTGACTAGTCATGGGAGCAAAAAGCATCCAGAGAAGCAAGCGTGGTCCTCCTCAGCCCTGTGAGTCAGGTACAGCAGTGAGGCCACCTGTTCCTGAAAGCTGATTTGCACACCCGTGCTCTGCACTCATTGTATAAGGCACACCCAAGAGGTTGTCGTGGGAGAGGAGGCTTGAAGTTAAGGCAAATACAGAAGTAAATCCACTGGCCAGGGTATTGAGTGGAGAAAGCTACTCCAAGACAGGATCTCGTAGCTTTGGGAAGAACACCCTTCATCCGACATGGTTTACAGGGGCTGGTAGCAGGTGATTTGGAGTGATGGCACCACCAGGAAAGCAGAGATGGGCATTTCACGGCAGTCTGGCTCAACAAAGACGATTGGTAACCAGTAACCTAAGCACTAAGGAACACTTGGGCAATTTCAAGAAACTATACAAATATTCCAGAGTGGAGCACCTAGGCGCCTGTACGAGGTTAGATTTGCCCACCTGGCCCCAAGGCCCAGGAAGCAATTGAGAGGAGGCTCCAATGCTCCTTGGACACTAGAGGTGGGGAGTGACTGGCCCTGAGTGACAGCTGCTATGGTGAGTCCTCCAGCCCGGGGACCTACAGGGCTTCAGCGGTGGGTGTGCTTTGAACAACACCTACCCACGCTTGAATTTCAGAGATGAAGGAAAGTTCTTTTGGACAGGCTTCTTCTGATACCATGTGTGCAATAGTCCCACACACCACTATGGCTCACATGCTCCGTCCAGGACGTCATGGGGACACACACATCACAAGAGAGTCTGGGAAATGTCATCTTATTCCCCTTCCCCCAACCACAAGCCCTGCTGATTACTGGGGCTCTACTATTGTGAGGGAACAGGGGGGTCCAAATATTACTGGGGACCAACTAGGGGTCTATACCACAGGTACTCTTAAGGTTCAGAGGGGTCGAGTTATAACTTGGAACATACAAACTGTGAAGATAGAAAACCCACTGGGGGCGATGTTCCCTGAGTGGAACTTTAAGTGCTTTGCTACTTTTTATGGAAGCCGGCAAATAGCAGATAGACCAGAGTGTTCAGATTGCTGCCTTGAAGTTAATACTTTCTGATCATAGAAACAATACCACTTCGTTTGTACTTCGTTCAGAAAAAAAAAACAAAAAAACAAAATTGAGAGTGCAGAAAACCAAATAGAATTAACAATGATCACACCATCGAAAGGTTAGTACCTCTGTGATGTTTGTACACATTCTTCCTGTGTGTTCTGTAGACCTGCGTCTTATATATGCTCGTGCGTGTAAGAGGATCACTGTCTATACGCTATCTTATAACAGAATTTTTTCCTTAATTTCAAATTTTATCAGTGTCTTTACTCTGGACTGTCCATATCCTAAGATTTCGTTCTTCCTTGGATAGAATCTAATCAAGGGGAAAGAGAGAGAAGCAGGCAGTTTACTGTGCACGCTCTGCTCAGTGCCTTTGAGAAGCAGAGAAGTTCTCTGAAAAGCTTGGAGAAGGAAAGGACGGCCATCCCTCCAGGTGCCTCCGGGGTGTGGGCCCAGGCAGCAACCCCGACCTGCCCCCAGGCACTCAGGCTGTTCTTCCAATGCTGGAGACAATGGCTGCAGGAGGAAAGGCGACAACTGAGAGCACGTCACGGCTCCCTGGCGTTCTGTGTTTATAGATACAAGTGCGAGTGGAAACGGGGCCACGGCATCCTCATGGTTATCAAAACCCTGGTAGGCTGTGACATATGCCCCACGGCTTCCTCTGGGCCAGCCCCCTCCCCGGAGCTGCTGTCTGTAGGGCGTCTCATCCAGGTCCGAGTGGAGTGAGGTGGTGAGGGGAGTGTCTGCAGGAGAATCCGCAGGACAGGCACAGCCTCCTGGTTTGATCTTTACCTTGTATCAGAAATTACATTTCTCAAAATCAGCTTTTTCTTGGGCCCTAGATTAGTTTTGGTATGTAGGTATGTGTGTGCGCATGCATGTGCCTGTGTGTGTGCACATGTGTGCATGTATGTGTGCATGGGTGTCTGTGACTGTTGTGTGCGTGTACATGCATGCACGTATCTATGTCTCAGAGGGTAGACCCACCCATATAAACATTTTATTGATTCCCAAATCTGCCCAAATTAGGAATATACCCTTTATGGCTGTAAATGTTCCTTGGGATTCCCCTGTGAATTCATATTCTTTAAACACACACACACACATACACACACACACACACTACCTCCTCCTCCTCCCTGACATGATAGATCACAGGCTCGACCCAATGCTCGGAAGGTCAGAGCATTTTGAGAAATCAATCTTGAGCTACTCTTCCACCGAGTTCCCCAGGAGAGCCAGAAGCTGCCCGAACCCTTGCTCATCACTTCTCAGGGTCTTTCGGACCCACGCCTCCGGGTCCTGCCGGCGCTGAGGGAAGCAGGTGTCTTTGTTGCGGACGCAGGGTGCAGGGTGCAGGGTGCAGGCCGGGGCTACACGGGCCGTGGAGGGAGAAGCAGGGTCCCCTGGGTCCCTGCACGGTGGCCTACCTGCCACAGGCTCCCGGGCGCCCGGCACTTGCGCAGACCCAGTCAGGAATGCCCTGCATTTGTACAGAGAGGGAGAGAGGCAGCGGGCCTGGGAATTCATCAGCCCCAGAGGGCAGGGGATACATTAAAACAAAAAACAAAAAACAAAAAACAAAACACACACACACACACACACACACACACACACACACACACACCAACAATACCACTGATAGCAAATAGGGTGCTGAAATCCACACTGTGATGCTTTAAAGAGGAGGTGCCTTTGGTGCAAACCAGCTCCGCTTGTCACCCAAAGCTTCGTTGTGGGACTTCCCGCACCCTCAGCGGAAGGCAGGTGCAGAGCGCGTCACCCAGGGACAGGAGCCCGGGCCGCAGCCCTGCCCTCCTCTCTGTCGCCCCATCCTACCTGGGGCCGAGGTGGTGGCTGCGGGGACAGGAGCTGGACTGGCCGAGGGGAGAGGCACGTCCCAGCTGGTGTTGGTGGGCCTGGGGCCTGCAGCCTGCGCTCCTCCCCGGGGCTGGGCGTTACCTCGCGGTGCCTTAGGTTTCAATCAAGTCGACTGCACAGCTTTGCCCCTAAATGTCCCCGGCAAAACCCTTTCTGGCTGCCTCTTTAAAGGAATTGCTCGCCTGTGCCTCCCAGACTCAGTTAGATGTAAAAATGTTGGTGTGTGTCTCTCTGCTTCAAAAACGTACAGAAACATGTGGAAACGTTCCATTTTTCAGATCGAAAACCATGTGCACTGAATTTTCACAGACCTGATCTTAATGGAGATAAAAGTGAGAAACCCGGAGGGGGTGCACGCTATAGAAACCCCGCATTGTCTGCTATAATTCAATCATCCTGGGCCACAGAATTTCTTTGCATAAATTACAACCACAATGATAGCATCACTTTCACAAAAGGTGGCCTCCGATCGATTCAGGCTTCAAGCCTTCAGGAGGCGGCTGGGGTTTCGCAGCAGAGAAAGGACATCCTGCGGTCCTACAGAGTGGGCGTCGTACCTGGGGTTCCCCCGGGGCTTGGGCTGCACCTTGGGCTGTTTGCTGATTCAGCTCATCTGCCTTTTCTTCCTGGCATTTGCTAACCACTTGGTTTTTATTTTTCTGGGAATAAAGGGAGACTGGGAATGGGTGCCACCCTCCCGCCTGAGGGAGGTACATTTCTGGGGTGAGCCCCAGAGTGGGGAGACGTGGTGGAGGGAAACTTTTCCTATAGTGTCTTCCTTAACCCCATTTTCCTCTTCTTCTCCTATCCCTCATCCCTTGGATGACGATGATGTTTAAGTTTTCTACAATTTTTAATGCTCTTGGGTCTTCTCACATCTGGAAAAGCACAGAACTTGTCTGCTCTGGGCAGTTCCGAGACCGTGACCTCCTTTCCCCAGGCCCAAGCCCCCAGGAAGACGATCCTCAGAACCGGGAGCAGGTTTTGTAAGCCTCTCTATTGAAGTGAGGCCGCTAGGCAGCCGTGCGTGTCTGTATTGTGGTGGTCCCAGAGTGCTCTGGACAATCCCTTTGAAAGAATAGGGTCGGGGAGATTCTCAGGACAGAGGCAGCTAATTTCCATCCTTGAGGCTTTATCTCACAAAGGACCCTCGATTGTAAAGAAAAAGAAAATAAGTCTGTGGAAAACTTGCTCCCATTTCCAAAAGGGTGGACTTCGGATGAAAGAGAATATTTTCACATTTTCTCAGTAGAGTAATGCTTTTAGTGCCGAAATCCTCTAAAGAGAGTGGACGTCACACATCACACCTAGGGGCAGGACGGCAGGGTGATATGGCACAATTCAGTGGCTATAGGCATACAGCTGGCATTTAATAAAGGTTGAATGAAAAAAAATAAATAAAAAATAAAGGTTGAATGAGTACATGAAAAATCAGGTTGTCATTGCTGCTTCAGAAAGTAGTGATGATTAACAGATGCAAATTTACAATCCCTTTCATGATCTCAGCATATAAAAAGCCTTATCTGCTCCTGCATCATCATGGGAAACTTTGATGTGTCCCTGGGGACCAAACAGCAGGCTGGCCCAGCTGTGTGTGTGCACGTGGGACTTGCATCCCGGGGAAGCCTGGGTTCGCGAGGCTCTGCCCGCACTGGGTGCATTCAGGGCGGTCACCAGCCAACATGCTCCCCTGGCATGATAGAGGACGTGTTAGATAACACAGCCTTAGGTCAGAGAAGTTTTCCTCTGACTCTGTTCTTAGGTGTAAATAGGAAGGGCCTGGGTGGGAAAGAATAGTGAGAAGACAGGCAGTTAAGAAAGACAAGAAGTATGTGGACAGCAGACGATTTTTTTTTCCTTCAAATCAGATTATCCTGTTGCCCATCCTCTAACTGGTCTGGGACATCAAATTCTGGATGGTTGAACTGAAGGCCGGATAAAGTCCCCTGTGCATGAGTGTGTGTGTGTGCACAGCTGTCCAGAGTGTGTGAGTGTATCTGTGCCCAGGAAACTCAAAGAGTCTGGCCCTGCGGCTGTGAACAATTACCCAGGAAGTAGCCCCTCTTACCATTTGAATAGAAAACCTTCCGAAGGAGACCCCAGCCTCAGGCCCCCGTCTGGGCAAAAAGAAAGGCTTGACCACTCTCAGAAGGTGGTTTGGCTTAATGACACGGGCCAGTTCTGATAGTGCGTTTGTTTCCATGTTTCATACCTTCCCCCTCCGTTCCTTAGATTAAGAAAGGGAAAAATCTATTGAAAGGCTTCTGTGGGGTTTCTCTTTTGTTAAAAATAAATCTCATCACTCACAGCCCTTGGGCATTAAGGAAGTGATTACGTCTGGCTGTGGGGCCACGCAGATCTGGGTGCCCATCCTGATTCCCCTGACCGCTTGTGTTTGGTCTTTACTACTTGTCCGCTTCTTCAGCCTTCCTGGTGAGGATTTCTTTATCTGCAGAACAGAAGCATCAATGCCCACCTTGCCGGGTCGCGCTGCAGAGTGTTGTTTATGGAGGAAAACCACATGGCCTGCAATACCAGCTGAATAAAGAGATAGGGATTATTACTGATCTTGTGTGTGTGTATCAGAGTATATCATGTCCTTAATAGTGATTCACAGCAAGTGCATTCTTCTGGATTAAAGATCAAAGGTCATAAAATCCCACAGACATACTTCCTTGAAACAATTGCAAAGCTTTAAATAAGGAGATAATATAACAGGGTCTTAGCTCTGCCGCTAATTACTCATGTAAACCTAATGAGTTCTATCACCTTCCTGGCTTTCCGTTGTAAACAGAGCTTTGTTCTAGATAATGCCAAAAAGGGGGTGCAAGTGGCGGTGACCTCTGATAGGGGCCTCGGGGATGATGGCCTGTCCACCTCCCTCCCAGCTGGCTCTCTCTACAGGCAGTGGCCCTTCCCTTCTTTTCTCTTGTCTCCAGGCCTTGAGGGCAGGTGTTGTCCTGGTCCTTGGGCCTCCCCCAAGGCAGCTCTGGCTCCAGCACACCCACCCACCCCAGCACTGGGCATGCCGCACTCCTTGACCTGGAGCCCCGGGGGCTCTACTCTCCTGGTCAGGAGTTCAGGATGGGAGGAATGCACACCTCCCAGAAATGGCTCCACACTCCCCCAGTCTATGCCCTGGGAATCACCATTCCTCTGCCGGCATTCTGGTTTCACCCCCAATTCACTCCCCTATCAGATCTTCCAGGTCCACAGCCCTAACGGGGGACAGCAGACCCCAGGGTCCTTCCAGCACCATGTTTCCAAAATACTTCGAATCCGAGCCAAGAAAGACATCCAACCTGGCAGCAGAGAAGTAGGAGACTGGTCACTCGGGTTAGTGTGCCTTGGTGCCAGAGGGACGGTCTCCTCCATCTGTAGGGACACAGAAGTTGGATCCCGCATAGAACAAAAGGAAGACCTGGCAGTGGCAGCCAGGGAGGCAAGGCGGTCAGCGTAGATGGCAGCTATGACGGTGACCAGCAGGCTGGGTCCCAGTGATAATTAGAGGCGGCCCGGCGGGCAGCAGCTGAGGCCTCATCCCCGAGAGCCATTTCAATTGCAGAGTCGGCGCAGAAGGGCCTATTGGCCTGATAGTCATCTCTGCCTGGCCATTTGATCACAGGCAAATAATAGCCCCAGCCGCACTGTGTTTGGCTGCAGTGAGGACAATGACCCACCGTGAAAGGAGTTAAAAAGATTCTGGGGAAGGGAGAGGCAGGCCCACACGGTGGCAATTCAAGATCTTTTGGACGCTGTTAGCTCCTTCTTTAATTAAGCTCCTCTTCTTCAGCTCATCCTGCAGAAATGCACCTGCCTCCCATCTGCCATCCAAAACGGGGAGCGGGAGAGTGACTTCACACTGTTACTTTCAGAGTTTTGCTGTGGCCCACGGTGATTTTTTTCAAGGGAGGCAGCCACAGACTCGTTCGCTCTTTCTCTTTCTTTCTTGCTCTGGATGATTCTATGAAAACCACATTAGAAAGTGTGTGGGCCAAGCCATCCCGTTCATCAAAGGGAGAAGGTCATAAATAGTATTCATTCCGAGAATATCAGGGGCACTATGGGCGTTTGGGGAGGGGGGGCATGAGCACCAGGGTCCCCTTAATTTACGTGATCTCCATTTCATCCCCCAAACTGCATCTGTGCCTGACAACTGGGACACAAAACAGTTTCCTCTACCAGAAGATCCTTACTTTCTGCAGCAGTGTGTAATACACAATCGGGGCCCATGGCATGGGATTGTGTCATTTTCTGAACAACCCAGTTTTGTTTGGTGGCAAGTGTGGGGGGGCTGTACCTATTTTAGGCTGCTTGGTGCTTACTCCATTCTGCAAATCGTTCCCATTCACATGGGCCCGCGATGGGTATGAGCCTGAGCCCTGTCCGACCTGCCTGCCCTCCTGGAAACCTTTCCTTGCCAGAGCTGTGTGAGCCTGGCTCCAGTGCCTGCACACGCTCGTGCATTTTCAGGGAGAGACCTTGAATGTGCTCCTCCCACACTCAGGCCTGCCGTCCCCAAAACCAAGGGAGGCTGGTGCAAACCCAGCCCAGCCCCGGATGCCACCCCGCCCCTCCCCGCCATGCCTGCCGCAGCTCAAAGGGACAAACCGCTCTGGCGGTCGGTTGCTGAGGACCGGCCTTTCTCGCCTGCAGTGCCCTGCGGAGAATTGCTGCCCCGAGTTATGGAATAGGGATGCTGAGGTCCTCATGGATTTGGGCAGTATACAAAGAAAGTGCAAGTCAGAGATCCCCATCGGGCTGTCTGGCTTGAAAAATTCACTGCGCCCCGAGAAGCTATAAATGGAGCAGCGGGAAGTGGTTCTCCATCTACCTGGGAAACGGCCCCCTGATGGGCTCACCCATTAGACACCTGCTCCTTCGGGCCGGTCCTCTGGGCACGCCCCCTGCGCCCGGCCCCGCCCCCCGCGCCCGGCCCCGCCCCCCGCGTCCGGCCCCGCCCCCCGCGCCTGGCCCCGCCCCGGCCCCGCCCCTGAGCCCGGCTCGTGCCCGTGCCCGGCCCCGCCCCCGCGCCCGGCCCCGCCCCCTCACGCGTGCCCTGGCCACACCTCCTGTGCCTGCGTCCTCACGTCATCACGTCCTCCCTGACGTCACCTTGGCTCTGCTCCCGCAGCTCCCGCAGCGCGCTGGGCCTGGCAGCCGACACGCGCGTCCTTATCACATGCTTTTAATCGCTGAGCTAAAAGGTGGCGCGGCCCAGACTGATTCCCGCCGCTAAGGACCGTCGGAGGGGCAGGTGCACGCCGCTTTGGGAGCCGCAGCCTCTGCAGAGCGAGCTGGGATTGGACGGGGGTATTCGGGAAAGTGCAGGCTGGGGAGCTTGGTGGTGTTTAGCGTCTCGAAGGGACGGCGAGCCCTGTCGTCACGAGGGTGACAATGGTGGGGAGACTACGGGCGCCCCCCTCGGGGACAAGGCAGGTGCCACCGTCTCGCAGGGCGGCCTGATTTGGAGGGGGAGAGACGGGGACGCGCCAGACGCGGGGGCCGCAGGGTCTCCAGATGTCCCTCCGGCCTCCTCCGGTCGCCGTCCAGCCCTGCCCCGTCTGTCCACTTGCTGGCTTGTCTTCCGCCGTCCCTTCTCCTCGCCCTCACCTAGTGCTGTACCTCCTCCCTCACACCCGTACTGACACCCAGGGACTTTATTTCCAACTCTACAATCATGACCCTGAAACCTTCGTACCTCGCTCACACGCCTCTGTTGGACCCTGGCCCGGCAGCTGGAGAGCGGGCAGGGGGCTCGGCCTGCGCGGCGGGGCGCCTCCACCTCCACGGCCCCAACCAACGAAGCCTCCGCATCCTCTGCTCCTGAGCATGGGCTCCGCAGCCCGCTGCTTCCCTGTGCCCCCCACCTTTATTTGGCAGCACCCTCCTAATGAGCCCAGCTAGAAACCTGGCCCCGTGGCTACCCGCACCCCTTGGGTTCGTTGGGCGCTCTCCCTGTCCTGACGGCCGCTGTTGCTCGGGTTGAGGACTGACTGCATCATTCCTGCCACGTGAATGCAAAACAACCTCCTGGGCTTCCTACCTCTGGGTTGCTCCTCGCCCTCCAGTCTGACTTCCGTCTGCCTCCAAAATGATTTTTCGTAAACGAAGCTTGTGTTTTCCAGGCTCCTCCTATGTGCAGGTTCTTGCTCACCCAGGCCCTCTTTTAGGACCTGCACCCCGTGCCCGAGAGACAGTGCTCAGGCTTTGCAAGTCGGAATGCCTTTCCTCTCTGCTTGGTAAAATACACTTCAAAGACTTCTTTTAATATCTGTGCTATGGGGGATCCCCGGATAGCCCAGCAGTTTAGTGCCTGCCTTTGGCCCGGGGCATGGTCCTGGAGTACCAGGATCGAGTCCCACATCGAGCTCCCTGAATGGAGCCTGCTTCTCTCTCTGCCTCTCTCTCTCTTTCTCTCTGTGTGTGTCTCTTATGAATAAATAGATAAAATCTTAAAAAAAAAAAAAAAAAAACCTCTATGCTATGGTCTATGTGGTATGTGCCGTGCGGTATACGTCACACGGTGTGCTATATAGTCTGCACTACGTGGCATACGTTACGCTATGTGGCAGGTGCCTTACGCTGTATGCAATACGGAATATGAAATTGGAGCTTGTGAATCAGAGTAAAAGGCTCATTGCAAGTCATCACTTCTGTGTCCAACTCTGGATGCTCTGACTTTTCCCAGGTGCAGCAGAGTGTGGCTCAAGGGGCATGGGGTGGGTGCTGAACCCTGGGATTCGACTGAGCGACCGAAGCCGCAAACGAGATGCCGGTGGCCGTGGGGGATGGTTTGGGGAGCCTCCGTGTGACTGGGATATAGCCCCCGTCCAGACCCTTCCTCTTGCCAGGGAGATGGCATGCTCAGGGTCGCCGTCATCGAGAGCAGCCTGTG
This sequence comes from Canis lupus baileyi, assembly GCF_048164855.1. Classification (NCBI taxonomy): domain Eukaryota; kingdom Metazoa; phylum Chordata; class Mammalia; order Carnivora; family Canidae; genus Canis; species Canis lupus. The sequence goes on along the minus strand of NC_132849.1, from coordinate 61,424,859 downwards.
TGCTGCTTATTAGCTGTAATGCTACACTTAGTATTATTACTTTGTTCTTTTCAAAGCACTTCTTCATTTTCTTTTGGGGGCAGTGGACCTTATCCCCATCACATGAGTGAGGAGACAGAGATTCGGTGGGGAGGGCTTCTTCGAGGCAGCACGTAAATCCCTCGTTCCCCTGTGTGTCCCCTCTTCCTGCCTCTCCTCCTTGATGCTCCTTCCTCTGGTGCTCCTTGCTCCTGTCCCATTCTCTGGCTGCTCTGAGGCCTTTCCTTTTGCCTCGTCCACACTATCCCTCCTCTGAAGAGCACCAGGTGCCAGGTGGTGAGGATGGACAAGCCAACAGAGGTGGGCGGGCTGGCAGGAGGGACCCCACCCCAGGAGCTCCTCTGGGCGTTAGCGACTTGTTCACCTACGTGCACAGGACCAGCCTCACCCCAACTCATCATGTCTCCTATGGAATGCTGATTTTAGGTGTGCTTTCTGCATCTTGACCAAAATACTGGGTAAGGGGAGGCAGGAAGAAGGGGAAGGAGAGAGAGGGGGGAGGGGTGGGAGAGAGGGAGGAGAGAGACGGGGAGGAGTGGAGTGGGGAGAGGGAGAGAGAGAGTGGGGAAGGGGAGAGGAGATGGGAGGAAGGTGTGTCAGGCTGCCCAGTCACCCTGCAGAAGCTGCAGCCTCAGGGGAGGGAAGGGGAGGCAGGGGAGGGAGACCAGGGCAGGGCGGGTGAGGGGCAGGTGGAGGGACGTTGGGCAGACCCATGCCACACAGCTCTTTGCTCAGCTGTGAGCCCTGCTTCATCGTGCCTTTTCTTCAGTATCCCCTCCTCAGACGAACCTCCTGCACTTTCTCACATCATACAGCCCCACCCTCCTCATTCCTTGTTTTATGAAACTTCTCTGGTCTTGAAGCACTCTCTGCCACCGTGTGCCTGTTGACATGGTCATTCCAGGCTCTCCCACGTGAACGCCGTGTCTGCCGCTACCTCCCAGGGCCCGGGCGCGGACTCTGGTGATGTTGATGCAGTCACGCAGTGGGCAGAGCTCCCATCCGGGGGTGCTGTGCGGGGTGTGTGCAGTAGAGCCCTGAGCACAGTGCCTCAGGCCCCAGCACCGGGGAGGCCGCGGCGGTCTGGCGAGCATCCCACCTGGATCCCCCTGAAGGGCGGCGGCCACGTGAAGGTCAGAAAGGACAAGAAATACAGGGAAAGCCCAGAGTGGACCAGGTCCAGTGAGGAGTAGCTGTGCGCTCTCAAGGCCGTGGGAATCTGGGCTGGCATCCGTGGGGCTTCAATTCTTCTGTTACATCACAAGCACCATTATAATTAGAAATATAATTATGTGGAAAGGAATCCCCTGGGGTTCCTAAACAACCTTCTTCTTCTTCACCAAATAAAGACATGCATTTTGCATTAATATTAAGGAATAAATAATAAATTATAAACAGACCAGAAATTGTAACACAGTGGTGTGATGTCTGTAGATTTTTACGGTCTCTGGAGTCTGCCCCTCTAGAAAGAATACATTCTTTCTGGTGGTTAAAAATATTCACAATCCTTTGTTAATCCAGTTCACTGTGCCCATATAGGAGGAACGTTGGAACAGAAAGTGTATTTAGAATTCTATGGGCCCCATTCTTCCAGTGCATTTCAATTAGAGACACCATTTGTCTTGTGTGTTTTATCTCCTGGAACATTCTCCCGTGTGCTGTTGGAAGATAACACCATTTTCAGGTCTCTCAAGTTGCTGGGTTTTACTCTGCGTCTGCTAACACCCGTAGGTGTATGTAATCTCACTGTAGCAGGATGTTGTCATGTCTTGTTGACTAATTAGCCCCTCACTCCAAATCTCAGCAGCTAAGAGTTCAAGTGTTAAATGGGGGGACAGTGAATCCAAATGGGAGGGGACAGGGACAGCGTTCAGGAACAGGCTGGGAACTCTGTGGCTGTATTTTCCCCTCGGTCATGCCAGGTGCTGCCTGGTTACAGACCCTAATGGGCTCCACCCTGAGCCACAGACATTGTCCAAATACAAGATTAGCAACTAGAGCCTGTGTGATAAAGGACAGCAAAGTCTTTTAGGTTGGTGCTCCAGGAGGGGAGTCCAGGATGCTGTAACATAACATAACATAACATAACATAACATAACATAACATAACATAACATAACATAGATGTCTTTGTTTATTCACACAGGAAATGTTGATCAACTACAATGTGCCACATTCTGGGAAGATCACTGGGGCCATGACGATTCATGAGACAGTCTTCTTGCCCTGAAAATACACAATCTGGAGGCAGAGAAAAAGACAAGTAGACAATTATAGGATGCAATGGTGAGGACTGGGAGAGAGGCCTTCTCAGGAGCCCTGAGGACTGAGGAGGGTTGGAGTCAGGGAGAATGACCTTGAGCTGTGTGAAGGTCAGCTGGAAGACTGAAGAGTATTGAAGTAGGACATTCTAGACGATCATAGAGAGCCCCACGGTCCATGGGGCAAGCATGGGCTTCCATCGAAGGATGTGAGAAACTATTGGAAAGATTCCAGCTGGGAAGCTCCAAGCAGAACCTTGAGGTTGAATTCATACCTTGATGGCTGTGTTCAAGGAGGGACTCAATGGGGGAGAAAAGTGAGATCCAACAAATTGAGGGAACTCTTCCAAAGGAGAAGAGACAATGAAGGTCTGTGATGGTCGATTCTACAGTTATTTAAGGATCACATTAGTGGGCTCAGCTGCAGTGAGGAGGGTTTGGAGTCTTGCTGGGATACCTTGAGCTGATGCTGCTGTTGAACCAGGGAATGTAGAGAAAAGACAGTGTTTGGAGCTGATGCTATGATTTCAATGTGGGTCAATTTTAGATGAGGTACGAGTGCCTGGAGCTCCAGCCCTGGGCTGGGATGTAGGCACCGAAGTCAGAAACTTTCCAGAGCACTCACAAACCAGGTGGTCAAACCATGAGAATAAAAGGAGCAAGAAGATAACTGGAAAACCCTAGGAATCATAAATTTAAATCATAAAATTAATGAAATAGGAAGAAAGAGATCAGGGAGGCAGACTGGGATGGGAGCAAGTGGTCAGAAAGGGCAGAGGAGATGCAAACAAGAGAAATGTCACGAAAGCTAGCAAGAGAGATTGCCAAGGAGAGAAGTCATTGAAAGTGTCCATCAGACAGGGAGGACCCCATCACTGGGCTTGCAAACCTGAAGTCTCTGGGGAACTTTGGGTGAGTAATGTCTATGGATTCAAGAGTAGATTGAAGGGCGCCCAGGTAGCTCAGTTGGTTATGCTTTCGCCTCTTGATTTTCACTCAGGTCATGATCTTGGGGTTGTGGGATTGAGCCCCCCATTGGGCTCCATGCTCAGCAGAGTCTGCTTGAGATTCTCTCCCTCTCTCTCTGCCTCTCCCCGTGCTTGGGTGCTCCCTTCCTCTCTCCCTCTCTCTCTCTCTCCCTCTTTCTCTCCAAATCAATCAATCTAAAAAAAAAAAAAAAAGAGTAGATCAAAATCTAAACACAGAGGGTAAAATGGAGGTAAAGGGGAGCCTGGAGTTAATCTGGCTCATTTGTAGATGGAGAGACAGAGGTCCAATGAATTTGTTTACCCAACAACACCTGTAGACCAGAAAATCAGGTTTCTGTGTGGGATTAGAGGAAATATGCATAGAGAGAAAGAAGCAGGGTCCTGTGGGGGGTCTTGAATCTCAGTCTAGAAATACAGGAATGCAACACAGAGCCACGGAAGGTTCTCGGGCTGAGTGCTGCCATGTTCACAAGAACATTTTGAGAAGATCAATCTGACATAAGTGAATGGAAGGAAGACAAAGGATGGGGAAGCCGGATGTGGGCATTGGGCTGTCCCACACTCTGGTGATGAGTCGGGAGGGAGGACCAGGTAGGGATCATGAGGATGGTGTTCATGACTGATCGGAGAGGAAACGAAATAGAGAAGAAGCCTAGCTACGTGCTCTGCCTTCTTGGCTTGGACGAAGAGAGATTCATTGGAAGAAATGGGAAGATCTAGAAGGAGTATTGCCTCTTGGCATATAAACTGCCTTTAAACAAATGATGATTCTGATTTCTTAGCAAAGAATCCATTTTAGATGGTTCCAGAAGAAGACTGCTATCCACATGTCGCCTGATATATCCCTTTAAATTTGTGTGTACTCACTTTTCAGTGAACACGGCTGTGCCTTCACTGTAGTCCCTCGGGAAGCCCGGATCCCGTTCTCACTGCTATTCCCCACGTGCACGCACCCCGGCCGTGGAGCACAACCTCCGGGGGTCTCACCCCCTGTCAGGACCAACAGAGAGCAGCACTGAGGTCTCCTAATCCTAACATTTCATTACTTTTACCAGAGAGATGAGAGCTCGCTCATTAGCACACTATGAAATATTACCCTAAATAAGTAAAATTAAATTATCCTTGCCACAATAGATGAACCTTGTACATGCCACGATTCGCTGTTAATTCTTTTAATTACATATATATTTTTTTTCTTACTTGCTGATTTGTAAAATTCACTAACTCACAATGGGCTTCCCCATCCTTAGAGAGATGGGTCTGCTTCTGCTCTAAAACACAAGGTTTGCACACCCTGCTTCCCATGGCTTCTGGCACACTCTACCTGGGGCACCACGGGGGCTGACTGATGGGCTCTTTTTCTCTCTTCAAGCCTGTAGCAAGCTACCTATTAATTTCTCCTTTTGAAATTGGTGACTAGGTGATGAGTATTCTCTGGGAAGATGGAAAAAATACCATTTTGCTCTGAAACTAGGAATTCTGGCCCAGTCTAGAATGACTGTAACATTGCCTTACCTTTCGTGCTGCGGTGTGTATGTGTGTGTGTGTGTGTGTGTGTGTGTGTCCTTAGGAATGCAAATAGCAGACGGTGGACGGTGGAGCCGTCTTGACCGACCACCCACCTGGAGGGACACAACGGCCGTCCTGGCCTCGGGGTGCTCTGGGAAGGAGTCAAGGCCAGACTGTGCAACCGAGTGCCCTAGAGGGTGTGCTGCATTCTGTGAGCATTTTGTAAGCATCGCCTGAAGGATCCTCACGGCATCCCCATGACACAGGCATTGTGAGTTCCCCTTAAGGAGCCGGAACCGCAGAGCCGTTGGATGGACTTCCCAAGTCCATGTCCCTAGCAAAGGACAGGATGTGAACCCGTATTTGTACGTGCTCCCGAATCCTCCGTGGATCTCATCAGACTGGCCTGGACTGTAGGTTATTATTGAGAAACAAGTGTGCTCAGCAGCCCCAGAAGTAGGATGTGAGAAGAGAGCCATCGAGGAGAAGGCGGGGAGCAGGTTATCAGCGGCGGCATTGGAGAAAAGCTTGCACAGTTAGCTCATTCCTAACTTTAACCTTTTTCTTTCTTTTCTTTTTTTTAAGCAGGAGTTGACTGAAGAATATTGAGAAAGCACGACGACCATAGAAATGTCTTTCAATACTGCGTTTGTGTATTTTGTCTGTTAATATTTTCTTGCAGGCACCGGCGGCCTTCGAGACTGTGGCTGTCACCACGGGGCCCTCCCCGCCACCCTGCGCTGGCCTTCAGGCTCGCTTCTGAGGGAGAGCACGCAGGACGCCTCCTGGCTTCCTCCCGGGCCGGGCTCCCTCTCTCCCTGGGGTGTGTGGCCGGGGAGCCCTGACCTGCCTACAGGGTGTTGGCTGCCCGATGCTCCCTGGCTGGAGGTGCACCTGCAGGTGGAGAAGCCTGAGGAGCTCAGCGAGGGCCCAGCACCGGCCACCAGCTCTGGAGCAGGTGCGGCTCCCAGCCTTCCGAGGGAAGCAGAGAGGCTGGCCTCATGGGGACGCACCTGGAGGCCAGCTGGGGATGGGACAAATGAATGTTGATCTCGCCTTAAGCCACTAAGTTTGGGTGGATGGGGACATTCATAGTCACTGGTGATCACATTCTGTCCGAGATCTTTATTCAGTGGATGTTTTATCCAGAAGAAAGTCTCTTTCAGATCAATCTCTTTGGCTTAATTATGAGAATAAGGGGAAGCAATTTATGCAGAGACAACTTTTAAACATCTAATGTGATCATGAAGCAGACCTGATTGATAGAGGCTTCACTGTGCCCAACTCAGAAGCGTAGGCTTCGCGGAGATGTTCTTACGTTTTCCTGAGGAACGATTTGGGGGCACCGAGCCTGTTGTTAACCCTCTGGTTAACCAACAGTCTTTAAAAAAAAATCATACCTAGCATACCCCTGATATTCAGGAAGGAATTTTGATTTTATTTTCCCCAGTCCCTCCTCATCATCCCAGGGCACACTATTATCTCCCCAAAAGATAGAAGGCAGATACGTTTTCGAAGTGCTTATACACCTGATGACAACATCAGGCAGTTTGGCTGAGCATGGTTCTCACATCTGCGGCTTTCTCCACCGAAACCCCAGAGCTGCACGTGCAACTCTTCAGCACCTGTTGCAGGGGCGCGTTCTCAGATCAGCCTCCACCTGCTGGTCTCCGGGGAGCTCTGCTCTGAACGGAGGGATGGGTGCTCGTAAGACTTTGCTTCACTCTTCCTTCTAATTAAAAGATTGTCAGAACCTGCCTAGATGTGGAGCTGATAAGAATTTTAAAGGCTCCTCTTTGTATATATATTCAGGTCTTCCCAAAATCCCAGATGTCGTAATGACACACAACATCCCTCACAGCTCCCCGCCTTCCTTGCCCAGGACCTCTGGGTGCATTTTGCCCTTTCTGAGAACACTTCTACCATCAGTTTCCCTCCTTCTTGACCTTCAGGACTCTGCCCCTCATTCAGAGATGCCGCTTTGACCATGTGATCCCGAAAGTTTCCCCCAGTGTGTCTTTTATGCTTCATTTAACCCGCTTCATTTTTTAAAAGCATTTATCGTTATCTGAAAATATTCTATCTCCCTCCAGGTTGGCTTATTTATTATGGCCTTTCTTCTTTTGCTAGAACGAAAGCTCCTCGAGAACAGGACGCTTCCGCGTTATCCACTGAGTTGTTCCCCACAGCCTGACACGTGCCTGGAACACAGAGATTGCCCCATAAATATTTATCAAAGAACGAGTGAAGAAATGAGTGATGAATAATCAAGTTCCTTCACAGAAACTACTAACATTTTTTGACTGTGTTTTTTTTTTTTTTTTTTTTTTTTTATCCCTGATGACCACATCTACCCCGCCTCTCGGGTTTGGCTCTGGATGCTTTTCCTCCCTGTTGCAGATCCCGCCTGCACTCCCTCCCTTCGCAGCACACCTGCCACAGTCAGCCTTCCATGTGCGTTTGAAATCTCTCCTGCTACATGGTGAAAGTTTTCCTTCCATCCTTCTCCACCCTCTTTCCTTTATTTACCCTGGGGCAGCAAATGACCCCTGGTGGGGGGACGTCACACTGCCAGGCTTAGGAAGTAGCACCCGGGAAGACAGGTGCCCTGCTTTCTGAAGGTTACCGGTCTGGGATTTCCTTACAGGGGACAATCTGGGACACGTTTCCAGCAGGCATCCCTCAAAGGCATGAGGACAGTTCCAGGTCTGTTCCGCGGCAGTTGTCCCCTATGTACCCTGGGTTCCTAACTGTGGCTTACACTATGCAATTAGCTCAGCGGTTGCAGCCAGGGCTCTGATTCCGGAGGCTACCAGCCAGACACATGCTTTGACGTAAGTTCATATTCATTTATCTTCAGTAAAACGATATTGTACACCTATATCTGTGTCATAGATCAGTGTTGGAAAAAAATTTAAAATGGGTTCCTTCTTGTTCTGTCTTCCAATAGGTAACACATTTCAAAATTGAGGCATAACTTACGTGGAGTACCAGGCCACGCCTTAGAAACTCAGAGACCTGACTCTGGGATCGATAGGTGGGCTTAGCAGACGGGTTCAAGGTCCTCAAATCCGTATCCGGTGGTGAGATAACACGTTTTGGTCACTTTGCATTTGAATCAGAACTTACCACTTTTATTTAGTACAGAGAAGCTGTGAGCTACTCTCCGTCTGCTTTTTCAATGTATCCCAGGGAACTGGGCTTGATGCTTTGCCAGGGGGTGGGCATTTGGCCTTGACCTTGGTATCCACGTCGAAAGCCTTTAGCTGTCCTCCAGAGGAGCCCGCTTCCCACTCTTGCCTGGGGGAGAGGGTCGGGAGGGGCCAGAGACAGGCAGACACCAGTGAAGGGAGACAAGGCAAAGAAGAACTGACCCCGGCCACCCCCGCCTCCAGTGCCAGTATGTGTGAGGCGCTACTGCGCATTTCCAACATGGGACCTCTTTTTGTTCGTTTGGTCAATAATCAGCACATAGAAATTCAGCAGATACTCCACACCATTTCTTTCTGTCGTTTTGGATGGAATTTCCCTTGTATTTGTAATACTTTGAAAATTACTTAATCTCTCATTAAATCGCTGGAGTGTGCCTTTTTAAATGATGTTTGCATAGGCCATTAATCAGAATGAATAAAAGAGAAGCCCTACGATCTAGGACGTTGCTTTTAGAATTGATGCCTACGCGGCGCCTTACCCTGAATTTACTCAGAGTCCCGGAAGGACTTACATAGGCACGAACCCTTGAGGATTGCTTATGCTGAGTTTTAGTTTAAAGAACTCCATAACTAGAGTCGGTTAAAAAAAATGGCAAAAGCAGGATGTCCCTCAACACCTTTGCACTCTGATTTAGTCTCAAGGCTAACTCATATATTCATCTACCTGCTTATATAATGTTTATATATTTATACCTGGTGCATAATGTTAGGCTCCCATCTGTTGCGGTGTGGGAGAGTTTTCGGGCAGAGCAAGAGTCACCATAAATAAAGTTTATAAATATTTACCATTCTGATTAATGCTGCTGACCAGAAGTATATGCTAAGGTGGGCTGGTGCAGAAAGGCCTCCCCTTCCTCGCCCCCTCTGTTTGTAAGGCAAATTTCGGTGTCACGTACCTGAACCGGACTTGGTCACTAAGCTGCCATTTGCCCCACTGGGGCCACCAGGAAGGGCGCTAACACCTGAGCAGTCAAATTTACCTGGTGTTAGCAGGGTGTTTTTTGTTTTGTTTTGTTTTTCCCTTTTTTCCTTGACAAAGTGACCATTTTTTATAAGACGACTCATTCAGCTAGCTGGTCATTTCTGCACCCTAGCTTCTATTTGTGTGGTCTTTGGAGAGAGCACACTCATGTGTCTTAGAATCTAAACGCAGAATCGCAAAATTCGACATTGAGCACAACCTGGAGCCTCGGCTGTTTCCTCTGGCCCCGCTCTGTGGCCTGGAGGACTGTCTCTTCCTCCAGGTGTGTTAGTGTTCTCGGGCGGCTGTAACAAAGCACCACAGCCCTGTTCCTCGAACAACAGAAATACATTCTCTCACAGGTCTGGAGGCTGGAAGCCCGAGATCAAGGGGTTGGTAAGGTTGGATCCTTCTCGGGGTGTGAGGGACAATCTCTTCCAGCCCTTCTACCCTGGATTCCGATGGCTTGTTGGTGATCTCTGGTGTTGCTTGGTATTTAGATGCATCATCCTAACTGCCTTCATCTTCATGTGGTGTCCTCGTGTGCACATCTGTGTCCATGTTTCACTTTTTAAATAAGAATTAGAGTGCCACTCTATGACGTCATTTTAACTAATTACATCTGCTACAACCCTATCTTCAGATAAGTCCCCACACCCAGATACTGGGCGTTAGGAAGTCAACATGTGAATTTTTAGGGAGATTCAATTCAACCCGTAACACCGTCTACTGCCAAAAGCAGCACGTGTGCTCACAATGGTGGGGAAGGTACTACTACCAACAGCCCACATTAAAACCATTACCACCACTGTTGAGGATGTCCACCAATGCCTGTGCCAAAGCTGCCATGTTGGGCATTGCCTCCAAAGGTGGCGTTCTTTGTACATCAAACCACTGGCGCAATGCTATCAGATCTCAGGCATTCAGCCATCCCAAGAGGCTATAGTGAAGCACCTTCCACTTGTGCTTACATGTTAACGCATCCATCTTGCCAAGGAGTCAGGCATGACCCACGGGTCTGGAGTAGGAATAATCACGAAGGCATCCTTTGCCCTTATATCCCCCATTCCTGCTTTATGTGGAGAGAACACATAGAAGGAAAAGGCACACATGGTGTTGGGCCATCAGAGGTCCTTGGAAATTTGGTTAAATTCCTCTCCTTCTTGCCCAAAGTCTTCTATACTCTGAAGCAATAGCACTATAGTATGTAGAGAGTGGTGGCCTCACACTTCATCTAGGACCGCTGTGCTCCTTGCAACCTTCTCCTTGATCCATCACAGCCCATTATCCAAACGATCCAATTCTGTGGGTTCATCCTTTTCTTCCTTTAGAGGAGTTCACTTCTAGTAACTTTCCTGCAAAGAATTGTACCATCTTGTGGGTGTAGACAGACGTGCCCATGTTATATCATAAGGTCACTTTCAAGCCCAAAGTTTATTTTTCATTCCACAGATATTTTTGGCAGATGATGCCAAACAATCAAGTGACTTCCCATCAGTGTTCAATAACAATATGTAGTGTTCACCTGTTATAACATAAACTCATCGTATTTGATAATTAATAGAATATGCCCCAGCATGGTGCCTTGCACACAATGGTTATAAAATGTTTGCCAAATAAAGGAAAAGATATATGATAAGATGTACGATATATTACAACCTTATCTCCATTCTGCAGCCGAGGACATGGAAGCTCAGAGAGACAAAAGAGCTCTCCCTAGATCACTCAGCAAGGAAATGCCATCTCTGAGAGGTAGGCCATGTCTGACCCTGAGAGAAACTGCTCTTTTCTACATTACTTTACTATCCAAGGTCATAGCAGGGATGTTTTTAAACCATAGCCTTTTTGTTTTCTTTCCTGGAATCACAAAGCTTGTGGTGTTTTATAAAAATGGAATGAAGTGAGGAAGTGACCACATTGAATAATAAGTCATATTTATATTTTAAGGAAAAGTACCAAAAATGTTACAGTTCTACTTAAAGCTACTGAATTGTCTGCCATCTGAGAACCAGCTGTATGTATAGCAGTGGATTTGGCTCTGGACGCTGTGTGTTAAGAAGATGTGATCAAATTTAAAGTGATTCCGTGGAGGGTGACATGGATATAGTAAGAGTAGTGAGTTCCCTGCCAGTGAATGTGGTCAAGGCCTGGCTGGTTGGTTGTGCAGACAGCTACATAGTACCTAACTCATCATAAATGTCCAATATCCCAGGGGGTGGATGGATGAATGAATGGAGCATCTAATAGGTCACCAGAATTCATTGCCTTTAAAGTATCTCTAAACCCTGGGACTCCATTAGTCTATGCTGCTCTGGTGCCATATCTAGCCCTGTACAAAAACACTCTGATTCTTCCTACAGTTTGCGCGCTATGTGAAATATTCGGCTGCTCGCTATGCCATAGATCCATATTCTGACATTCTGAGAGAGGAAATTCTCTCTGAATGCTCAATGCCGATAAGTGTATTGGCTGTCTGGCATGCCATCATTCATGCCATCTGTTCGGGTGGCATCATGCCTAATTGCAAGGTGGCCTGACAGTTTTAAGGGGCCCTGCATGCCAATCACATCTGAGCCTAGCTAGCTAACCTGCAGAACTCGGAACGTAACAAGCTGAGAAAAGTTACCCTGCTGGTCAATCACAATTTCAAATGAAAAGATCATGCTTCATTAAAAATTGCCATCTTTTTTGACCATGGTAGGTGTCCTTCAGGTAGCCCCTCCTGAGTTCATTCTCCCGTCTGTGACCGCTGCCGTGGGATCTCATGCCGTGGAGAGATCACGGACAAAGACCACGTCTTGTCCAGCCAGAGCCACCGAAGCCTTACAAATGTTCAGAGTGTCTTAAACTCTCATGCTTGGAAACAAATGCTCTGGGCTGCTAGAATTTTACAGCATTGTCTTCCTATAATAAGCAAACATCTGTTACCCTAAAATTCAGTTTATCTTTTGGAAAAGATGCAGTAGGAGGCTGGATACGAGTGAATTTGCTTACCTCCTGGAATTGTTATGGAAAAGACCCAACATAAGCATTAAAATATGTAGATTGTTCAACTGCATTCTTGACACTGGAAATCTGGGAATGTGTGTTTAGGTTTAGAGCTGCTGGTTAGAGAGAGAGAGTAGGCTCAGAGATGTTAAAAGACTTATTCAAGATCAAATAGGTAGTTAATGCAGAGCTGGGATCATAACGCTTGACATATTCTCATTTCTCCCCAAACACAGCTGCTATAATGGTAATTGCTATTCTAGTGAAATGGCAATCAGGGTTTTCAAGAAGTCTGGATTGACCATGTTTTTCTTGTTAGTTCACTGTCCCTTTATTGACCTTTCCTTTTTTTTTCTCCCTTTGCATAATCAACCCAACTAGTCATGCACTTAAACATATTTCTTCAATATAATGAGTGCATAAAATTTTTGAAGATTTGAAGTTCATTGTCTTTGAGACATTTAATGTGGCCACCCCATTTCTTATTTTCATGAAGTAATGTCTATTGTGAGCCCTGCTCCCCCTGTGTCTGCAGCAGACAGATGCTCTTGCGTCCCTGCATGTTCCATAACCTAGTACTGGATGCATTGCGGGAGCGCCATAGGTAGGTGTGGAAGGCAAAAAGGCGGCATACCGTCAATGAATGTAGATATGAATGGTGTTGGCTCTTAAGACAGAGTCCAAACTTTTGAAAGCAGTATCCCTCACATATCATTTCTACCCCAGCAGCCACTATTCGAGTAAGTTTGCACGGGCTAAACTTGACAGACATAAGAAACTGTGTGTTGCGATCCTCAAACCCACCTAGCTGGCCTTTTCCCTACCCCTGAATGGGCAGCAATCACAGCCTTCTGGATCATGCTCAGGCATTACAATAAACTCATTTTCGGTTATTAAAACTCCAGGCTGGTCTAGGGCAGCATTTGTATCTCACATCCTAGCCCATGGTTCAGGTCTGCTCGGGCTCTGCAGCCTTCACTGGGGAAGCAAGGCGCCATGTGCTCTTACTTGTTCACCTCACATTACACCATCTACACCCTCATTACCTTTGCTTTCTTTTTTTTATTTTTATTTTTATTTATTTATGATAGTCAGGGAGAGAGAGAGAGAGAGAGGCAGAGACATAGGCAGAGGGAGAAGCAGGCTCCATGCACCGGGAGCCCAACGTGAGATTTGATCCCAGGTCTCCAGGATCGCGCCCTGGGCCAAAGACAGGCGCCAAACCACTGCGCCACCCAGGGATCCCAAAACAACTTTATTATTATTTTTTTAATTTATTTATGATAGGCACACAGTGAGAGAGAGAGGCAGAGACATAGGCAGAGGGGTAAGCTGGCTCCATGCACCGGGAGCCTGACATGGGATTCGATCCTGGGTCTTCAAGATCGCGCCCTGGGCCAAAGGCAGGCGCTAAACTGCTGCGCCACCCAGGGATCCCTACCTTTGCTTTCTGTAAAGGGGGATACAAGGGCAAGGTCCTATGTGCCTAGGGACCTCTGTACAGATTCCTAACTGCTGGCTTGGTCACATTGGGCCACTGTGGGTTTACAGGAGATATAATTGGCTTTCTGTCTTCCTCTCCTCTTAGCCCCATATATCAGACAATACATTGTTTCTTGGTATAGATGATCACCCACCTTTGGCCCAGCTGATTTCCTGAGGGTCTCCTCTTGCTAATAGGAAACACCAGCCATTCTTACTCTTGAGAATCTATGTATGTCCTTGCCTCCCAATGGTAAATATAGACTTCTCCCAAGAGAAATGCAGGTATCTACCCACGGAAGTACATCTGCCTAGAATCAAACTGTGGATCTTTCCAATGTTAGTGCATTCACCTCTGGTGCAAATGCAGACACACGCCTATAGTAATGCAGACCCTCCCAGCAGAAGTATAGACAGCTAACCAGTAGAGCCACATTGACTCCAAAAGTGATGCAGGCACTGCCCCCACCCCGGCATGAAATCCTGGCACCTCCTGTCAGCCCAGCCTATTCTGCTTTGGGAGAAGACAGGTGTCCCCCTGAGTTTGTTCTCAACTGTGTAGGCAGCTTGGTTATTTCCAAACTGGGCTGGGGAACAGGTTAGCCTTCAGGTTTTTCTCTTGGCAGACATCCCCACTTGCTTTCTGTGGTTCTGAGAAAGGACTTCCTCACTCCCACTGATAAGATGGTGATTCTGGGGGAAATGACCCTGATTTCCTTTCTCTCTCCAGCTCTGACCAGTTTCCAGGCTCCGGTTTTAAGTCCAAAGACAGGCAATAGATGGAGTGTCTCAGAAGAAGGTTGATGACCTCTTAGCAATCATCCTTAGTGAAGGATGAGTCTGGCTGCCATTTTTCAAAAATGAGGGATTGTCACCTTACTTCTCAGTTTAATGGCTTTGACAAGACTCTAAAAATGGGAATAATATTGAATATTTGTTACATTTATTTACATCAAATCTTGATCTGAAAATATTCTGAGGTGGTTCTTTATCAAAAAAATGTACAACTTTTCATGCATGGTACACAGTTGGATAACCTTGTGAAATACATAATTCATGTGTTTAGGATTCTCCATGACCAAACGATCCAACGTGCCTTTGGTTATACACGACTTCTGTAGACAAAAGATGTGCAATGATAAAAATTTGTAAAGTTCCTCTGGAAAAAAAATGCAGCATTATCTTGTTGAGATGTATGGGAAAAGAGTGAGTCATGTTCTCAAGGGGTAGCAGAGACCTATCGTCCTACAGAAAGAAAAAAATGAAGTCAGTACAGTAGAAGACCTTGTGGGTCTCTCTAACATTCAGCTCCCATAAGTAGCAATGTCATTTTGATAGCTTCCGTTTTCTGATCTGCAAAGAATGGGAATTAAATGTTTCTCAAAGAGTTATTTGAGGGTTTGGGCAATGTGTCTTAAATACAATCTCCCGACGGGTGCATAGGAACATTTTTTTAATCTTTGGAAAAGTTATTTATTGAAATCAGATTTTTATCTAAAGAACACACATTTTAAACAATAGACGTTTCTTAACATTTAACTCCTGAAAACCCGGGTACATGTCATGTCCCCATTTTAGGTGGCTGTGAAAACTGGACTCCAAGACATTTTTGCTAAATAAGTAAGAGCCTTTCTTTAAAGACAAACCATAGCATCATACTCTTCATCTTACATCACAACTGGTGAATACAATCCCTCCGCAAAGCTAAAATGTTCCGCGATTGCTGTCTGGGTCAATTACCATCATTTGGCCAGTCCCTCTACTTCTTGCAGGGAGGCCTTGTCAATAAGCCAATCCCTCCCAGGCTTCATGTGGCTGCAATTAAGCTTCACCCCTCCCCTCGGGTTTTCAGAATCTGGGCATATTGTGGATAAATCCACACCATCTGAAAAGGTGGGGAGGAGAAAGAAAAGCACAGGACCAGCATTCCATGAAACCTGCTTGTCTTTCTGCAGACTTCTTACCTCAGTGATGACTTTTATTATGTTCTATTGATTTTGATGTGATTTCCTATTTTTAAGCAGAATGGTTTGAAGCAGTAACAGCAGTAAAGCCATGGCTCTGCCAGCCATCTCTGTCTTTCTCACCCACACACATGTTCTCTCCATCACATACACACAAACACACATAATTTCTGTGAGTGTTGAGTTTCCAAATATAGAAAATAAGACTGCGATTTCTGGAACAATCATAGGACCATCCCTAAAAGCTTTAGAATTTAGCACCGTTCCTAGAATGCACATGAGAAGGGATGCCACGCACACGGACCTCCATGTTGTCCAGAGTCCCCTGCCACTGAGGACATGCAAGGTGCACCCATTATGCCTGACAGTCATCCTGAAAGTACTTTTTTTTTGTGCTCTGTGCTAGGCCACTTGGTACTCAAGGGAATCCACAGAATAATCCTGAGGAGCATGACAGGCAGGTCAGCATAAGGCCAGGGAGATTTAAAGCCAGGGAGCATGGTAAGCAGACTTACAGAACTCCCACTTAGATTGTAACCCACTGGTGCACACACCCAGTATAACTGTGAATGTGATGAATATCATTCCCGTGGTGAAGGTAGGTTACATAGCACAGGTGCCTCTAGAAAAGGAAGATGACTCTGGGCAGCACTGATCTAATTCAGATGAGCACATAAAGAGACAGCTTCCATCCCAAATGAAGAGATTTGAAGCATGAGCTAGGATTTTACCCAAGGAAGATCATCCATTGCTGGCTTTGAGATGTAGGGGGTCACGTGGTGAGAAATGTGGAGACCCTCATGGATAGCAAGCCCAGAAACAGAGTCTGTAGCCCTATTCCTCTCCAAGAAACTGGATTCTGCTAAGGGCAAGAGTGAGCTGGGAAGAGTGTGCCGAGATCCAGAAGAAAGCCCAGGCACCAACGCTTTGATTTCACCTTGTATGTGATTTGCTAGCAGAAAACTCAGTCATGTCACGTCTGGACTCAGAGCAGAGAGCTAATAAATGAGGGGGACTTTTCTATACCAACTTTATTGAGATACGAATTACACACCATAAAATCTCTTCTTTTAAAGTTTACAATTTAGTGATTTTTTTCCCTTATATTCACAGAGCTGTTCACTATCTAATTTCAGAACATTTTTATCATCCCGAAAAGAAAGGTCATCCCGTTAGCAATCAACCCCCACTCCCCTTCCTGACCTCTTGGCACCCACTCATCCACCTTCTGTCTCACAGATTTGGCCTATTCTTGACATTTCATGTAAATGACATCATACAACATGTGCCCATCTGTGTCTGATTCCTTTCACTGAGCTTGTTTTTGAGGCTCATCCATGTTGTAGTGTGTGTGAGTACTCCATTCCTTTTTATAGTTGAATAAATGTCCACTGTACGGATAGATCACATTTTATTTATGCATTCATTGGTTGTTGAACATTTGGGTTGTTTCTCTTTTTTGCCTATTAACAATAATATAGCTGGAACATTTGTGTCCAGGTTTTTGTGTGGACGTATATTTTCAGTCCTCTTGAGTGCGCATCTAGGGGGTGGAATACTGAGTGATATGGTAAGTCTATGCTTAACATTTTGAGGACCTGCCAACTTGTTTTCCCAAGTGACTGTACCATTTTGCTTCCCACTAGCAACGATCAAGGGTTCCAATTTTTCCACAGGCTCACCAACATTTGTGATTGTCTGTTACCTTCCTCATGGGATTATTGGCCATTTGTACGTCTTCTTTGAAAATATGTCTATTCAAATTATTTTCCCATTAAAAAAATTGGATTGTCTTTTTATTGTTGAGTTGTAAGAATTCTTTATAGATTCTGGATATGAGTCTCATATCACATAAATGATCGATAAACACTTTTCTCCAGTCTGTGAATGGTCTTTTTACCTTTTGATACACAGAAGTTTTAAATTTTGATTAGGTCAAACTATATTTTATTTTGTCACTCATGCTTTTGGGGTTCAATCTAGGAGACTGCCACCTCCACCAGGGTCACAAAGTTTTATTCCTATTTCCTTCTAAGACTTCTACAGTTTTAGCTCTTAGGGTTCAATGGATCGTTAATTTTGAGTTAATTGTTGTATCTTATGTGAAATCGGGGTCTGACTTCATCTTTTATGTGTGGGTATTTAGTTTTCCAGCATCATTTGTGTAAATGATTATTCTTTCTTCATTGAGTTTGCCTGATACCTCGTCAAAAATCCATTGATTGTAAATTCAAGTTTACAACTGGGTTCTCATCTTATTCTGCTGACCTTTTAAGTGCATCCTTATACCAGTACCACATTGCCTTAAGCTTTTGGGAAGTGTAAGTCCTTCAAATTTGTTCTTTATCAAGGCTGTCTGGCTATCCTGGATCCCCTGCATCTCTGTAGTAATCTTAGGAATCTTTCAGAATAGTTGTTTTGCTATAGAAAGTCTTCCCAGGAACTGGCAGGATGTGAGGATCCACATTGCTCCCTTTCGCCAAGAAGCTGTTAGCGCTGGAATATTCAGTCTGGTATCTTAATGTCAATCATTTTATATCATCTCCTTACTTCCTTAAGAGGACAGTGGGCTGCCTGGAAATATCTGGCTTGGGATAAGCACCCAGATTGTAACTGAGAAGGGAAAGAAAGACCGAGGGCTGGAGGTATGGAACAAGATAGAACTATAGGCCTGAGTGAAGCCACAGGCAGGAAGGTATGGAGGCCAATGTTACCTGGTGCACATCACATACTTTATAATCATTTACTGAATTAATTAATGAATAAAAGTCAAGAAGCTGAGGGATGCTGCATGATTTGTATGGAGACCCTGAATGTTGTGAACGATCCACAGCCCATTTTCGTGTGGTTCTGGTCGCAGGCCTGAGTCCATGGGCACTGAATATAAATAAGGAAGAGTATTTTGTGGGACTTCGACGAATGCGTCCTATGTGAAAATGCCTATTTCTGGTGTTAGCATATGAGCTCAGATTAGCTAACTGCATTTTCTTGCTAAAAGGAAGACCCAAGACGTGATTTAATTAGTCAATCTCTTGCAAATGGATGGTTCAGAAGAGAATGGCTGTAGTAAGATATCCTTGTAGCAATCCCTCATTGATTCTGCTCTGGTAAGCACATGCAATTCAACATCAAGAAAAAGAAGAATATGCTGAAGACGCATCATTTTATAATGCTGGAAAGCAGATTTATAGAGACTCCCGCAGACTTGGAATGCCAGCCGATTTTTCAAAGGCTTAGCTTTCTCCCAAGTTATTAGCTATTTGGGGGAACTTGACCCATACAACGGTGAGAAATTTATTATGGAAGTTGATATGGCATTGGAACCATGAGATACATTGATTATTGTCTGATCAAATATTGCATGTTGTAGAAAGAACTCTCGAGTCAGACATTCCAGCTTGAATGGATGGGTTATTAGCCAAGGAATAAACCGGCTGATCCCATGAAAGCATTTATAGTGAGGGCGGTGCAGTTGTAAAATAAAGGGCGTCATAAATTTTGTGCCCGGTAGCTCTTCAAACAGGCCTTCGCGTTCTGTGTGGATGGCAGTGCATTTCAATTGCATAAGCAACCCCTTATCGCCACCTCGCTTTGTGTACGTTACTGTGGCAAGCAAAGCCCAAGGCTATTGGCAGAGCTGATAATTTTTTTCAACATGATTACCACTGCTTTTGGATTAGGTAAACTGCGAGGAACCAGAAGCAGGGCTTTCCGGCTTGAGAGCTTGTATATTTGCCAAATGAGTGGTTTTGAAAATTGGCCTTCCTTCACTGAAACACGTTTTTCTACACTCTTAGAAACTTCTCTCATAAAAAAAAATAATAAAATTAAAATTAAAATAAAAAAAAGTGTCAGAACATGGGAAACACATTGGATACTGTGCATCCTATTTTTTTTCCTTATTTTGTTTTTAATTTTTCTTTTGTGGAATGAAGACTGGTCAGATATGAACTGCACTTATACCCCATCACTCGCTAGAGTGGCTTTGTGGTGTGGGTCCCAGGGGGCCACACAATCTGGCGATGCTGGGGATACTGAACTGGAAGGCAGTGGACCCTAGTTGCAGTAACATCTACTCAGCCTCATAGAATTCTGGGAGGCACAGGTTGATTGGAAGCCAGGTAAGCAGAGAAGCCTCCTGGAGGTGTTTGAGATGGTGGGGTGGGGGTGGGGGTGGGGGGTTGCAGGTGCCTCCCTGAGGTGCATGCAGTGGACTCAAGGCAGAAGCACATTTAAGCACAGCACAGGGGTGGTTGCTTACATGCCCTCCTTCCAATCCTGGGTGTCTTGTCAGACGATATTGCAAACTAAGAGTAAGGTTAATACTTGGGAACCAAAAATAAACAAATTAAATAATAATAAAATTAATGCAGCCCTGGAGGTCAGAGCAGGGTAAAAGCCCTCCCTACCTTGCTGACAGAGGCAGAAATACCGAACTGCAATACAGGGCGAGGACCTGAGGGCCAGAAGTTGCTAGAACATTGGTAACCACTAGTCAGAGCCTGTGACCTGCAGCCCAGAGTGGAACACACATTTCAGGATCCTCAGGATCTCCCCTCTTGGATGTGGCAGTGATGTGGTCGCAAAGCCTGCCCCTCAGACCAGGGCTTGGATTGAGGTCTAGGGCTTCCTCTACAGCATCGTCCTGCCTTTTCTGTCTCCCAACCACTGGAAATGGAGCCAACGGATCTCAGATGTTTCAGCTGTAGATACTCTGCAATTGTTATTGACTTTTTCTTTTTTTTTTTTTTTAGCTTCACAGGGAGGGGTGACAATAAGATCCTGCTGTCTTGGCTCAGCATCCAAATCAGAGAGGTTTAAATGAGCTGTGGGATCCTCTGGGGAGCCCGGAGATTGCACAAGGTTATTTATCAATCACCCTACAGTGTACTTGGCATGGCCATCATCGTTCCTGGCCCGGAGGATGAGCAGATGCAGCCGGGCAGCCCCTGAAAGGGGCAGGTCTTGTGGAGGAGCACCCGGGGGATGAGTGCGGCCGGCCCTCAGAGACAGTTGTGCCTCCAGGACCCACTTTGTAGCCCCGTCTGCGTTGACATCAGCCTATTTAAAGTTTTGAGCGACAAGCTCCGAAACAATTTCCCTAGGATCTGATGACAGACTTTGAGTCTGGAACAAGTGGGGAAGAGAACACGAGAATTCAGACAAATGAAATTTCACCTAATCTCAAAGGCAGGTGAGCCCTTGTTTGGGCCCCAGGCCCGGGAAGGCGCCGGGTGCAAATCCCTGTGGGCTGGACTCCCTCCCTCCCTCCCTCCCTCGGTGTGCAGGGGGTCTTCGCCTGCCCCCCATCTGCTCAAGCTTCCCGACACATTTATTTGCAGCCCAGTTCACTCTCTGCAGTGGTTTTAAAAACATATCCATGCTGTTTGACAGTCTTCCCTTCGAGGGGTGGAGATCATCTCCTCCCCCTAGAGTGTGAGCTGGCCTTCCTTCGTACACATAGGATAAGGAGCATGTGATGGTGTCTGAGCTCAAGAGCAGGTCACAAAGCCACGGTGGCTTCTTGTGCATCTTCTCTCTCTCTCTCTATCTCTCTCTCTCTCCTCCCTCCCTTTCTGTTGCTCTCTCTAGTTTTCTTTCTCTGCTGTCTTTCTGTCTCTGTTTCTGTCTCTCCCTCTGTCTCTCATCACCAGCTTCGAGGGAGGCCAGTTGGCCGAGGAGAGGCTCCCAGGCCTGCAGACCTCTGCCTCCAGCCTCCAGCCCTGTGCGTTGGCTCCTTAGAAGCTGACACTCGAGCCTTCCGAGGATGGCAACCCCAGCCAACAGCCCGACCACGGCTTTGCAGGATACCCTGAGCCAGATCATCCGGCTAAGTAAGCTGCTCCTTGATTTCTGAACCCAGACACGGTGCGTTGTGCTAAGCTGCTAAGTTTGGAGGCATTATATTACAAGGCCATAGACGACTACTATAACCGGAACTCGTCCTTTGACATAACATGTCACTGGCCCCCTGGCAGGACGGCTCATTGTGAGTCGTTAATGGGTCCCTGAGCCCCTAAACCAGCATAGAGCCTCCTGGGCCCAGAATCCTGTGCCCTTGTTGGCATCTGAGGGATTTGCTCAAACACCTGCTTCCTGCATTTGCTGTTCTTCCTGGAAATAGCTTCCCTACCTCATAGTGGGTCTGGTTTAGGGGAAATCTGGGCATCTGTGATGAGTCTGGGGAGAGGATGAAAGGGCCTGGCATGCCCAGACCTGCTCTGCAATGTCATCTGGTCATTCAATGCCCCTTCTCCCCCAATCCTGAAATCACAACCCCCCCACCCCCGCACACCACCAGCTTGTCAGTTCTACCTCCACGGACCCTTCTTCCTCCTCGTTTGGACACTCCTATGTCTTTAGGATTTCTTCCACGACTCAGCCCAAACTTCACAACACCCTCACTGGTCTCATCTCCCCCCACCTCACTTCAGGTTCTCACACCTGCAGCTGCTTCACCCCACCCAAAATAATACCACTGATCCCATCACTTGCATATACACATCTATCTTACACATATTCCAAATTTCCCACAGATGACACCTGGCTTTTTTCCGAAGTGTTCTCATGTCAACAAAAACAGCCTCTGAGCTTCACCACCTCTCCACTTTGCCCCTTCCCTGAGAAATTCCCAATTTCTCCATCTCTGCCCCCCTTACCCCCTTTTCAGGCCAAATGCATGTGGTTTGAAGCTGCTAAATTTTGTGGCAGTTCGTTACATGCTACAGATAAATCATGCAGACACAGCTTCACTGACCCTCTGGTAATATTTCACGTTTATGTTAATACAATTCCACAAACAATTTTAAATCACATCCCGTTGTTCTGGAAACAACAAACGCCACAATTCTCCGTTATCATATATCAGGTACATGACCATACAGAATTCATTCAAATATATCGATCTCAGTTTTCCCATCTGGAAACTCATTGTGATTACTGAGATCCTTCATCTTTTCTAACTCGCTTACTCCAAACCTATGTGTTTCTCACAGTGTCAAGTGCAAAGGAAACCAATAAAAAGAAAGTCAAAAAATTTTAAATATCTTAGTCAGTCAACGAGTATTTATTGAGTGACTACTGTGTGCTCAGAATTTTGCCAGGAGCAATGAATCTCAAAACTCCCTTATGTGTCATAGATCATTTTGTTGAGCCTATTTTTTTTAAATTGTCCCATATATCTTCCATTTCTATAGCTATTTTTATGCTGATAATACTTTAAATAAAAACTGTTTATAGAAAAAGAAAACATTCATCCAAACTCTGTACATCTGTGTTACTAGTTAGTTGTTTGCAGTTGTGGAAGGGTTGCTGGATATGGGAAATTTGAATGAGATTATCCAGCAGAGCTGACATCAGGATGCTCAACTTTTGAGTCTTAGTTGAATGGTCTGCTGTTGCTGATCCTGAGACTCTTAGTACTTTTTACAGAGACCCGCATCTTCATTTTGTAGTGAGCCCTATAAACTATGTAGCCAGCTTCGCCCTTTCTCCCTTCCCTGTGGACAATTAGGAGAAAGGAAGAGATTGTTCTAGATTGGCTCCCCAGAGGAAGACCCTAGGTCAAGAGTTTGTGTGCAAGTGATTTATTAAGGAAGTGTTCCATGGAGAAGCAGGTATAGAATTGGGGGACCCAGGATAATAAAAGGGAAGAAGCAAAGCAAGAATGTACTTTGGAAAAGACCCCAGAGCTTTGCTCCGGGTTGAGAGGCTGTGGGGTATGAACTATGCTCACACTGTCTGATCCCTGTGAGTAGCTGAGTTTCCAACCCCTTATTCTTTGGGGAAAGAGTAACAAGTGGAGAGGACCTCACAAGAGCATCCAGCTGTCTGCACACAAGGCTGAGGAGACTCTAGTAGATGAGCGTCATCCTCAACAACAGTCCCAGGGACAGACCTTTGGAGACAGAGGTACTTGAGCTGGGAATGGCGAGTACTAAGCAGTAAAAGTTGCTCACAGGGGTGTAGGTGGAGGCCTGACGACATTCACTATGGTGGCCAATCACTCTGAAACCAGAGAGCAGTCTTCTCTCTTCTGGAAAGCACTTAACTAAGACTCCAAGTGCAGCATTCTCCCAAAGCTTCCTATAATGACAAAGAAGCCACAAATATGGTGTGTTGGCTCACAATATATTCTTTGCCAGATGTTGTGCTACGTGTGTTTTCTGTGGATAATGCACAGAAGAATGAGGCATGGCTTATGTTGTCCTCAAAAAAGAAAAGCTAAAAGTACATGATAGAGATGTTCTTTAAAAATTTAAAAAAATATATAAAACATTTCCTGGAAACTGAGCATGAGCACTAAACATTGAGGTGACCCAGGTCATGCTGTTTGGTCTTTGC
The DNA here is from genome assembly GCF_048164855.1 of Canis lupus baileyi. Classification (NCBI taxonomy): domain Eukaryota; kingdom Metazoa; phylum Chordata; class Mammalia; order Carnivora; family Canidae; genus Canis; species Canis lupus. Next base: position 61,401,112 of record NC_132849.1, on the reverse strand, counting down.
TCTCAGAAATGGGTGGTGTTGAAGGAGAGTGTCTGATTGCCACCTGAACGACTCAACATGTTGAGATCTTAGGGAGGCACACAAGGGGCACATTCAAATCAGTGCAGATGATCTAAGTCTCTCTCTCTCTGGAGGCATTTTAGGGGGTTAGACTGAATTTCTAAGAATGAATAAAATGAAGGGGATAAGGGAATTCCAGGCTAGCCAAGCTATTTGCCAAAATGTAAAGACTTTGGGCATTTTCCCACTGTCCTTACCGAATAAGGTGCTGGGCACAAAATGATGAGTTAAGGAGTTTTGTCCTCCAATTGTTTGTCCTCATGGAACTCACATCTAGTGGCGGGGAGCAGACATGGATGGCAAGAAACTTCAAAATATGGCATTTAGAGACAGATGTCTGCCAAGAAGGTAGGCATGAAGGATCACAACACACTCAAATGTCTGTTGTCTGAGGTAACGGGGTCAGAGTACAGGACGGTGAGAGAGCCCTGGCCACGTGTGAGCCCTGGCCATGCACTCCTCCGTGTTCTCTCTCCCGTGACAGGGAGCTGGTGGAGGGTTTGGAACACAAGAGTGACATGCTTGGGACACCCAAGGGGCTCAGTCAGGTAAGTGTCGGACTCTTGATTTTGGCTCAGGTCATGATCTCAGGGTCATGAGATCGAGGCCTGCGTCAGGCCCAGTGCTGGTCATGGAATGTATTTAAAATTTTCTCTCTCTTCCCTCTGCACAACCCTCCTCCCCACAAAAGAATGACATACTCATGTTTATATTCTAGAAACTTTACTCTTCTACTGACTCACTCTGGGCTTCTCTTAATATGCAGTTGCCCCCCGCCCACCACCCTCGCCGCCCGACCCATGTGTCCTTTCTGCTCTGCTAGTATCATAGTCTCTGTCATCTGCTCCAAGGGAGCGTAGCCAGAAGAGTCTCTGTATTTGTCAGTGGAAACTGGGGAGATCTTTCCTTTCCAAGTGGAGGATTTGGAAATGTCTGGAGACATTTTTGATGGTTGTGACTTGGAGATTGCTACTGGCATCTAGCAGATAGAGGCCGGGGATGCTGCTGAATGTCCCAGAGGACACAGAATTGCCCAGACCACCAAGAATTATCTGATCCAGACGTCGGTGGTGCCAATGTTGGGACCCTCTGTTAGGGATGGATAAAAGAGGAAGTAAAGTAAGTTTCTGAAGCCTGGAGAGTGTCTAGTGACTGGAAGGGAGTGAGTGAGGTTTGAGACAATCACCGTGGGGAATTTGGTAAGCACTGTCTTGGGGCAATAGTTCTCAAGTATAGAGTTGCCGAACCAAGTGAGCAGAAACTTGAGATGTGTTTTAAGTACTTTATCACTAAAATGAAGTGCTAGGTTTGCAAATTTAATGATTTCTCTTTTTATAATATTATTCTAATTTATTTGGATTCATCTATGTTTTTCTTTCCTGGGAGTGAAAAGGTGGAGTTGGTTTTAATGGGGCAGTTGTTGGGCATGGGAGCACAGCAACTGTGGGGTGTCATCCATTGTTCTATCTGACAACCATTGTTTTATGGCATTTTTTTTAAAACTTTTTTTTTAATATTTTTTATTTATTTATGGTAGTCACAGAGAGAGAGAGAGGCAGAGACATAGGCAGAGGGAGAAGCAGGCTCCATGCACCAGGAGCCCGACGTGGGATTCGATCCCGGGTCTCCAGGATCGCGCCCTGGGCCAAAGGCAGGCGCCAAACCGCTGCGCCACCCAGGGATCCCTGTTTTATGGCATTAAATTACATCTCATTCCCCATCCCTATTACAATGTTTTTTTTTTCTATTATTCAAAATCAAATGTAACCAACAAATATTGAGTAATTCTATGCATAAGCTCTGGGATTATAAATATGAATAAAACATAGAAATTCAAATCTATGAGGGAGACAGACATCTCTACATCCCCAAGTAACGGAATGAAAGCTATCGTGAATCTATATAGAATGTGTTAAATGGAATGCTTCCTGAGAGAGAGACACACATGGAGATGTGAACATTTTATGGAAGGAGGGAAGCAAAGTTGAAATATGAAGGAGAGGTGGGGAGGAAGATATTCTAGATGAAGGAAATGCTCTGGTCAAATGCTCTGCACATGAACTTGGGTTCATCCCCGGGGCTAATGCTGGACTAGGCATAGCGGCCCTGCTCTTTCCTAAATTTTAGAAATTATTCCCGTCAAATATTGTGACTTTGTTAACTTCATTGTGGCATTCCATGGTCTTGGGAACTGGCAAAACCTTTGAGCTTCATTAGCTCATTGAGCTTTACCCCAAATGAATCAGATTTAGCGAATGGTTACCATCTCTTCCAGGGGCAGCAGGAGTGGAGTTACAAAATCAGAAACACAGGAGGGACTCACAAGGCATTAATCACAGTATTTCTTGGCACTGGTGCTTGTCACATCAAGAGGTATTGGCAAAAGCCCAGGAGACAATGAATATGCAACATTTAACTTTTTTTCATTTAAATGACATGTACTCCTTTAGAAGTGTCATTTGACACTGAGTATAACAGAGAACCCAGAAAGCATCTCTCTCTCTCCCCAATCCCAAAATTTGAAGTCAAATGAATATGTTGAGGGTGTCATAGAAGTGTTCATATCTGATATCCTGGATATGCTTTAAAAATTCCAAAAAATAGTTCATTATCTAAGTAGTCCAGCTCTTTCCCTGATCTGGTCTGCCTTTCTTCCTTTCTTCCTTTCCTTCTTTCCTTCCTTCTTTCCTTCTTTCCTTCTTTCTTTTTTTTTTAATTTTTTTTATTTATTTATTTATTTTATTTTTTTTTATTTATGGTAGTCAGAGAGAGAGAGAGAGGCAGAGACACAGGCAGAGGGAGAAGCAGGCTCCATGCACCGGGAGCCCGACGTGGGATTCGATCCTGGGTCTCCAGGATCGCGCCCTGGGCCAAAGGCAGGAGCCAAACCGCTGCGCCACCCAGGGATCCCTCTTTCTTTCTTTCTTTCTTTCTTTCTTTCTTTCTTTCTTTCTTTCTTTCTTTCTTTCTTTCTTTCTTTCTTCCTTCCTTCCTTCCTTCCTTCCTTCCTTCCTTCCTTCCTTCCTTCCTTTCTTCTTTCTTTCTTCCTTTCTTTCTTTCTTTCTTTCTTTCTTTCTTTCTTTCTTTCTTTTTCTTTCTTTCTTTCTTTCTTTCTTTCTTTCTTTCTTTCTTTCTTTCCTTTCTTTCTCCGTTCTTTCTTCTCTTTCTTTCTTTCTTTCATTGGCTTTCCTATTTATGTTTTCTGGATTTGGCTGGGTTTGATGCTAATTCATTTAAGTGAATAACCTTAATGGGATATTTAATTTTTCTTGAGGAATTACCAAACTACAAATTTTGTATTTGGATAATTACTAAAAACAATTAAAATAAAACAAACAAACAAGCAAAAAACTCCTTTTAGAGGTCCGCAGTTAAGCCAAATAGCACAAATTCAGAGACTCTCTATGGTTATATTTTGAAATAAACACAAAATATGTAGCTTGTCATGACATTCCATAAATAGCCAATAAGGGCATTTCCAGGGGAGAAAACAATATTGAGAAACATTTAGTACAGAAATAGATCAGAAGGGCAAGAGAAATTTCATATCTCAAAGCTGTTTTTCATTAAAAGAAGCCTTTGTCTATAAATAATATTTGCTGTATTTTAGAGTTTGAAAAGGAAACTCATACTCTTTTTCCACATGATTCTTTCAATGTCCTCTCAGTTATCATCAATTTATTTATTTATTTATTTATTTATTTATTTATATTTTTTTAAAGATTTTATTTATTTTTTCATGAGAGACACACAGAGAGAGACAGAGACACAGGCAGAGGGAGAAGCAGGCTCCATGCAGGAGCCCGATGTGGGACTCAGTCCTGGGACTCCAGGATCACGCCCTGGGCCAAAGGTAGGTGCCCAACTGCTGAGACACTCAGGCATCCCTATCATCAACTTTATTATTCTAATGGAAAAACTAAGGATTAGAGAAGTTAAATAAAATAGATCCCTGAATCATATTTCCCCTTAACATCTCTGAAATAAGGATTCATCTTGCAATTAATACATCAACAATCATGCCTCTGTGTAATGGAACATTTTATTTCATTTTAGTGGTACATATATATTTTATAATTAATGGCACCTTAGAGCCAATAAAATATTATAAATTCCCTGAGTTCATGTAGCCTAAGAGATATGTTTACATTCAACTCTGACTCCAAATAGTTTACTCTTTCTATGAAGCCATTGCCTTTCTCAAGATCATCTGTAAGAAATAAACCAACCAACAAAAATAGGTTTGAACATTGTGGGCTTTCAGCTAAAATTACAAGGCTATACTCAAAATACACAAAATTACGTGCTGAGCTTGTGCTTTTTATAACAAAGAATAGTCTTGTGTTCCTAGCATATTTGCATTATCTATATATTTATACTTCAGCTTAATTCTGTGAGCATTTACCAAGAGCATATTTTGTGTAGAACACATTGCTCATCATTGTGGGAGCTATACTGCTATGCAAAATTCAAATTATGCTCTTGCGGGGAAAGATGATGGGAAATAGAAATTTATAAACTTTCTACTATCTATGAGATATTGTGTTAAAAACTTTTACACATGGGAGCACCTGAGTGTTCAGTGGTTGAGCGTCTGCCTTCAGCTCAGGTCATGATCCCAGGGCCCTGAGATCAAGTCCCACATTGGGCTCCCCGCAGGGAACCTTCTTCTCCCTCTGCCTGTGTCTCTGCCTCTCTCTCTCTCTCTCTTTCTGTGTGTCTCTCATGAATAAATAAATAAAATCTTTTAAAAAAAGAACTTTTACACATTTGCCTCACTTGATCCCTATTTTGTAGATGATTGGACTGAGGCTCATAAAATCACCATGGTGGTCCCATGCATCAGGAATAAAAATTGTTGACCTAAAGTTATGGCCAGGTCTTTCAACTCCCCAAATCTATTGCTTCCATTAGCTCATGCATGTAGGTGGCTCTTATATAAGATATGAAAAGAGATACACCACCACATTGGGGGTTTGGAAGAAGGAGAGAGAATTTGGCTTCTACCAGGAAACTAGTACGAACACTCTCTCCTTTCATCAATTAGGCACTCTTTACTTTGTAAGAATGTAAACATTCTCCTGGACACTTAGCATCCTGCAAATGGAGTGTGAAATCAAGAAAACAATCAAAGTATTGGCAAAGGAGAAGAGAGAAGGACGAGCAATTTTATTTGTCAATAGTAACACTTGGTAACTATGAACTTTAAAATTTCCCATGATTTCCTTCCATTTCATAAGAAGAATTTTATCCAAAGGAAGAAGAAAACAGAATTTATGTCTAACCCTGAGCTAAGCACTGTATGTATATCATCACCCTTTATACCCACAGCAGCCCTGAGAATTATTATAATCCTCATTTGGTAAGTATGAATATCCACGGATATATTGAAACATTCCATAGGTTGTCGAAGGTCGAACACATGACCTTTCTCCTACATCACTTGCTAGGCAGGATTATTTCTGGGCAGTGCAGGTGGGGAACAAAGCAAGGATCCATTAACTGAGCATACAGTCTAGAGACTGCCATCCCTCCTGCTGGGCTACCTACTTGGTTAGACCACTGGTGTTTCTGTCTGTGTTCCAATAATGTAGAGCAAATAAATCTGTAGAAACAATGACCATACATTTAACCAATCATTATTATTCTTAAAAACTGTTTGCCATGCTCTGACATATCTTCATCTGAATCCATTGACAAGTATTACTATTGTAGTACTTGTTCCTATTATCATCATTTTCCAGGTGATGGACAGTAAATGCATAGAATTGACATGAACTACTCAAAGTCACTCAGAAATGAAGTGGTAACATTTAGATGTTCAGATTTCAGCTTGTGAGTCCTTTTCCAACATTCTTCTGATGTTCACAATTTAAAGAATTATTTATTTGGGGGGATCCAGGCCTGGACAGATGGTGGGCTTATTTCCTTGGTATATTAAACAAGGTTGAGGATACAAGAATTTGATCAGAGATGCTGGTACTGTGAAGGCCAGAGAATGGTGGATGGATCTGTTTTCTCTGCAGGATGAGCAGGACAAGCCCAGCGAGTGATCTAGAAAGGCAGACCTGTGTGAGTGAAGGGGGCGTTAGTGTCACTTCTCAAAGAATGAGAAGACGAGGTGTAAGAGACAGAGACATCCTCAATATCATAGAGCTAGTCGTTCACCAGAGGAGGGTGTGTTGGGGCTGGCCAGCTCTGCATCCTCGGCCTGTCGTTAAAGAAGGAAGTAGAGTGAAGTCAATAAGGATTTGAGCGCTAAAGCCAGTTGTTCTCAAATCTCTGCTTGTTCCTTTCACTGCTCTGTGATGGGCCCTTTACGTGGGCATTTCTGTGTTTCAGGTCATCATACTAAATCCAGAGATCATAATTTCACCATCTCATAAACTTGCCCTGAGCATGAAGGTGGGCAGGGTATACCAAGTGCTTCCAACAGTCCCCAACACAGAGTCGGGTGGAGGGGTGTTAGCTACAACTGTTCAGTAGACCACAGCCCTGACCACGGCCCTGTTCCCTTATCTGTAAAATGGAAATTAATGTAATATTCTGAGAGCACCTTAAAATGATTTACCTGAGAAACAGTGTGAAAGAACATCAATAAAGGGGCACTTCATAGTGTTTGCAGTGGGTACAGTCACTACAAATTTATAAATGCTGCCAAAGGGGGGGAAGGGTCAGTGCTAGCATTTTTTTGGGAAGTATTAGCCAGATCCTCTTCACACATAGGCACTGCTTGGACAGAAGACCCTGAGGCAAGGAAGGTACAGATTCTGGTCCCCAGGGGCTCTCAAGAGAGTAAGGGGCATAGACATGGGGAGGGACAGTTCTCAAACACAGGAACCACTTTCCAGGAGACTTTAAGAGAAGACAAGATACTGTGTTTGCAAACCTTCCAGCACCAATTGGCATTGTGAACTTATTTTAACTTAATAAAAGGGAAGATTTGCTTTATTCCATCTAGCTTCGTCTTACCCAGTTTTATGCCAGCATGGGATGATGAAGATGGAGTGCCACACTGGAAACAGGTGACCTGGCTGTGACCTGAGCTTACTGTGTCATCTGGGATATCGCTTCCCTTACCTACATTTCAGACCCTTCCTGGGAAACTGAAACTGGCTGTGGCTTAGCACACCCTGGCTGGAGCCACCTCGGGCCCTGCAAGCATTCGGAAGAGAGAGGGAAGCCTTATGAGATGCTGGCCACACAAGGACCCATTCATGGCCAGGGTCAGGAAGTGTGTCATCGGACACCGGACGGTGTAGGTCAGCATGTCCCTTTCTGAAGGAGCTCACAGTCCAGAAGCCAAGTCGGGGACCAAATGATTCCAGGTTTCTAGGAAGACGGTTCTAGGAAATCCTCCACTAGACATGAACTTGAACCCTGAGCATCTGATTCAAAGACAGTCATAATCTCCCTTTTCCTCAACACTGAATACGTTTTATCTGCTGTGGGTTTTGCCACTTTCCAAAGTGAATTCCAGTTATTTGTGGGGTTATTTTATTCCCTTTGTAGCCTGAAAATCCTCTAAAGGCACACCTCATCTCAGTTTTCTCTGTTGTTCCAGCACAAGGTGAGTTCATGGATGTTCATAGCTTGGGGAGAAGCAGGATTGAAGGCTGGAAGTGAGAACAGATGCTAAGAGCTGAGACCTGGCTGCCAGAGGAGACTGGGACTTGGTCAGTAGGACTCTGTGCCCTTTGGGCTCCAGACGGGGTTGGGTTGGCTGAGTGGGTTTCCCCCACTTGGGGAGGGAGGTTTTGTCTCCACCTAGGAGCTAAGGGTTCCCTTGGGCTACTATTCCCTGGCAGGAAGGTTGGAGATCCTCCCACAGCATCATGTTGGGGAGGTAACAGCTCAGCTAAGGCAGCCCCTGGCCCCCTCCACCTCACCTACACCTCTGATATAACTTTCCAAGTTCTCCTATTTGAGGCATGTTTCCCATTGGAGCCCTCACTGATGCCGACAGATGGATAGACCTGATTGCTCCTGTTCTCAGTAAGTTCAGAAGCATCTTCTCTCCTGTGTGACCCTGACATGTATTCACTATACCTAACGCCCTGATTTCCTCATCCCCAAAGTGGAATTAGTAGTCTGGGTTGTCACAGGCGTCAAACAAGCTGACGCATGTGGGACATTAGGCCTAGAGCTTGGGAGATGGGACACATTGGACACATTTCAGCTTTAAAAAGGTACGAGCTTGAAGTGCTTCTTTTCACTCTAGAAATAAATGAAAATATACATCACTTTATGCCCTGAGTAGGGTTTTACAGCAAGACAGTAAAAGCCCTAGATGAGGAAAGTTGTTTTTTTTTTAATTATTATTTTGTATTTTCTTAAAACAATCAATTTAAGAATCACTGGATAAGAATGATATGAGCCTCTCAAACTTTGCTCCCCAACCCCATAACCTCCACTCCTGATGGATTCTGGAAACAACAGACAACCAGCTCTGTTCAAAGGCTTCTCTGAACTGTACCATTCAGGCAGGTTTTATGAGAGATTATATAGCTCTGTAAAGAACTTGATCAAACATGACAACAGGCCCACAGATAACATCATTGTCAGTTTATTCAATTGAGTTATCTGAAAAAAAATATGGGATTTAATTAGTCTAGTCTCTGTTCTTTCTAAATGTGAGCAGAGAAAGATGTGTGCCAGCCAACCCAGAACAAAGGGGCTCTGCTCTCCCTCCCATTCTGCAGAAGGCCAAGTGGTTCCAAGTTGTTAGGACAGTAATGTCTGAGACAAAGAAGAGAAAGGAAGAATGCTCTAAAAAATGTGAGCTATCTTCTTGCCTGAAAGGAGCACAGGCAGGAATTGGGCACATGTGTCTCTGAAACGCAAGACTGAGTGGTAAGATTTCTCCAAAATTATTCTGAAACCAAGGAGATTAGTGGTTTTGAAAACATGAGTCCCGGGAGGTGTCTGTGTGAGCAATAAAGTATGAAGTATGTTCTTCTGAAAGGAAGCTATTTATAGAAATGAGAATTTTGATCGTCCATGTCTGTTTTTTTTTTGCCTGAGTCTGGGGTGATTGAGCATGGAGCCTAGATCGGGTGACACAGGTCCCCCCTCCTTAGCTCAGAGCAAATGATGCTGTTGGGCCCCAGTCAGCTTTAATGAAAAATGAATGAAAACTCTTTGTTTTTAAAAATTTGTTCTGAATAAGAGTCAGAATGGTAAAATTTTATGTGCTAAAATTACTCCTTGGCAAGCTTACTGCCAGTGTCGGTCCATGCAGTAGGACCTGGATATTTTGATGGAATACTGAAATTCAGTTCTCTCATGAGATGTCTTCTTAGAGCCCTTCATCAATAACCATTCCAGTTTTTTCAGACTTATTTAATCTTGCTAATAAAATAAAGCAATAGCAACTTGCAATGGTGGGAGGTGGTCGTGGGAGGGAGTTGGGAGGATTAGAAACTGTGGCTTTTTATACATAACTTCCCTTAAAAACACCATGACCACCTTGTCATGTGCTTTGTCCCTTCACCTTGTCTAATGTTCCATGTGTGATAAACTCTCAGGACCTTGTTCTCATCCCTGCGCATACATAGCAGAGATCCTCCATGTGGGCATTGGGGTTTTCTAGATGAGCATCTGATCTGTCTTCTGATGGCATAAGCTGGCGTTAGTTCAGAAAAGGAGCATTCTGTGCATCAGGAGCAGGGCAGGAATTACATTAAAATGTAATTTTAATTGACCTGATTTGCACTATATTCCACATGACTTCTTAAGCATTTGGTCTTCCCCTCTTTGTTGAAGCTTAAGACTTTATGACTGTCATGTTGACCCAGTTGATCATCAGACACTTCTTCTGAACAACAAAAAAACCCATTCATCCCAAAATGGCTGTCTTTGAAAGCAATACCCTGGCATTCATGGGGCAGGCTTGCAGACTGTGGAGTTGCACCTGAGGGTGTGGGGAGCATATTGTTTATGCCCAAGTGTCATGCTTTTTCATGTCCCTCATCCTGTTTCCTGACAGAGTTTCTGTTTCTACTTTGCAGTTCCTTCACAGACAGCAATGGGAAAAAGCTATCCTTGAAGAAGGTGAGAGGCAACAAGGCACCTGGCGATGGCAGAGTTGGAATGCTAAGTGGTGTCCGTAGCTGTGGGTCCCAGTAGGCGATGGAACGCACCATGCAACAAAGGATATTATTCCAGGGCCATCTATAAAAAGTAACTTCCTCTAACATGAAAATCCTGGGTACAGATTCCATTTCTTAGAGCACCACTTAGAGTTTTTTGAGAATAAGAGGGGGTGGTTATAGAAGAGTCTGACATTCCCTGAGGGGCTACTGCACACTGTACCATGCATTAGATGTCCAACCATCCACATGGCTGGAGTCATAACTTGGAAGAAATTCAAGACAGACTGAGGTAGATTCTAAGGATGGACATACCAGAAATCCAGAAGCTCTATGATGGACTGAAATATGTCCCCCAGAATTCCTGGGGTGAAGCCCTAACGCCCAACATGACTATATTTGAAGACAGAGCCTTTACGAGGATGACTCAGGTTAAATAGCATCCCAGCAGAGGGGCCTAATCTTGTAGGATTAGTGTCCTTATAAGAAGAGGAAGAAACTCTCAAGCTTTCTCTCTCTCCACACACACCCAAAGAAGAGGCCACGCAGGGACACAGTGAGAAGGAAGACTTTTGCCACCCAACAAGAGAGGTCTCATCAGAAACCAACCTTACTGGCACTCTGACCTTGACCTTGGACTTTCAGTCTTCAGATTGTGAGAAAATATGTTTCAATTTTTCAGGCTGTCCATGCTATGATGTCTCATTCCAGCCATCCAAGCTGCTGCCCAGAGGAGAAATGGGTGGTAGTTTAGGACTGGGGGTCTATCACATTTAAGAGTATAAGATAAATCAATGAGAGGAGTCTAAGACAGATTGTTGCTTGTGATACAGTAAGTGCCATGTCTGAAAACAAGAATATGCAGAGAAGTGAAAAGCAGCTTTCTCAATGGTGTTTGATAAGAAAGAGGGATGAAGCTCATCAGATGCCACCTCCAACAAAGCCCTAGTCATCAAGGAGAGGAACAATGCTAGTTTAAGGCCACAGTGACCAGCTTCTGAGAGCCATGGTCCACGAGCAGTGTCACTCAGGTTTCACAGCTCAGGGAGGAGGGGTGGCTATCAACCCAACTAGACACAAGAAGATGCTCTTGTAAAGAGAATTCCTCAAGCTCACTGTGTTAGCAAACTGGGAGCCAGGTGTTCAATGGGGGAACCTGTTTTAATGACTTGAGGGAAGTCTCCAGAGACTATTATTCCGACCCTATCTGCAACCACGGACTGGTGAGAGCCTAGAGAATCCTGCTATTTTTGCTTCCTTTCTTTTAATTTTCAGATACCATTTATTTTATAGATAGGTAACACGAAGGTCAAAGAGATAAGTAAGGTCCACTGTCCCAAGATCACTCTGGCCATTGAGTCTTGCAATTGGAATACAAAGTTTGTGTTGACTTCCTTCAAAAGCCTTTCCCTTTCTACTGCATCTCTGCCAAATGCCTTATGAAAATTATCCAAAATGCTGGGAACACTGTAAAAGTAAGAAGTAAAAAAGAGGCTTATTTCTGAGGGGGGAATCATGAGCAAGTTATTCATGGACTTCAAAACCCGAGACAAATAACAAAGAAAAGAAACCAACAAAAAGCATGAGGACCAGGGAATATCCATCAATGTATCATTCCACATTTTGAGAGAATGAGACATAAATTCCCTTCTCTAGAGCCTTATGAACTCACAGGTCATCCCCTTTTGTTACCGACTACATTTTAGAACAAATTCGTATCAAGCAAACTCTTCTCGAGATGCCACAAGATATTGGTGACATATTTCTCAATCAAGCTCTGTTCACGTTGCCCAGAATTATGATTCTCACCACAAGTAGTGGAAGATCCTAATCACACAGAAAAGGAAAGTTCCTTTCCTTATTCCAATGGAAAACAAATCTCTTCGGCCTTTGCTAATAGTGCACAATACACAGTCTAGTTGGAACATTTTACACCTTTTCTATTAAGAAAATTGTATTTAAAGCTGGGCTTGGGATCCCTGGGTGGCCCAGCGGTTTAGTGCCTACCTTTGGCCCAGGGCGCGATCCTGGAGACCCGGGATCGAATCCCACGTCAGGCTCCCGGTGCATGGAGCCTGCTTCTCCCTCTGCCTATGTCTCTGCCTCTCTCTCTCTCTCTCTCTCTGTGTGACTATCATAAATAAATAAAAATTAAAAAAAAATAAAGCTGGGCTTTTCGCTCAGCTTTACCTCAATGGATGAGCAAACTTTTTATTTAAGTATGCAAACCTAGCTCTCTGTATATCCTAATCTGTATTACTTGGGCCCTGGAAAAGCATCCCTAATTTTATAAGGTTCAGTCGTATTTGGCCTACTACCAAGACCCAGGAAAATCCCTGGCTCACTTTTCTGGGTAAAGATATAGAAAGTGTCTGTTTAAATAATAGCAAAGGCTTGGTGATTGGGGGAAGAACATAGGATGTGCCACTTGCCACTTTGTTATGGGAATCAAAAAGGAGAAATAATGAAAGAAAATCTATCACCATCACCAAGAAAGAACTCAGTTACTACCTACCATGTGGTTCAATGCATTTTTGTTGATGACACAATTTCCTAACATGAGCGAGAGAGATCACAAATGTTTAGGGCAGAAAGAATTTAAAATGATCTTGAGCTCCCACTCCTTGCTTTCCAGCCTCTCTTGTTACTCCCATGTCATCATGGAGAGATACATTCTAGCAGGTGTCCATTGCTTAGAAGCAGGGGCTGGCAAACGTTTTCTACAAAGTGCCAGGGTGTAAATAGTTTTCATTTTGTAAGTCAAGAGGACTTTGTTGAAACCACACCCAACACTCAAGCCAGTGGCCATGGTTGTGTTCCTGTAAAGCTCCAGTTATGTGCTGGGTTGGCTTTGGCCTCCAGTCTACAGGATGATGAGCTCTGACCTTGAAGACAAAGTGTATCTTCTGCTTTACTTCCCAGCGTGCCTAACCTCCAAATGACTGCCTTTCCCCGAAGCATGAATATCCTTACTTCTTTTGCTCCCCCTTATTCTATCTCCTGCACCTCCCATTGAGAAGCGACAGTCACAGTCAGAAATGGTGCCACTTTCAAGTTATACTTCCACTGATTTTGCACAAGTGGCCTTCAAAGTGAAAGTCTGAGGTGGGGGGAGTTTGCCTCAAACTGCTCAGTCCAGGCCTTATTTCCATAGGCTGCCCTTTAAACTGTCTTTGGCTTCAGCGGAAGCATTTATGGGGGGAAAAAGTGGTAAAGGATGGCTTGTGAAAATCAGTAGACAGCCCTGCGAATTCCCTGACATCAAAAATGTGATTTTGCAGAAACAAAGAAGGCTTGTTTGTTTTTAAATGGTGATTTTTAAAAAAATTTATTTATGATAGTCACAGAGAGAGAGAGAGAGAGAGAGGCAGAGACATAGGCAGAGGGAGAAGCAGGCTCCATGCACCGGGAGCCTGACGTGGGATTCGATCCCGGGTCTCCAGGATCACGCCCTGGGCCAAAGGCAGGCGCCAAACCGCTGCGCCACCCAGGGATCCCTGGCTTGTTTGTTTTAAGTCAGTAAATATCTTCCTCTGCAGCGTTAATCTAGTGTTTTCCTTTTGAATGCCTCACAACTCACCTTACTTGTATAAAATTGTTCCCCGAAACATACCCAGTTTGTATGGGATCACGCTGTGGAAGTGGCCTACTTGCATCGTGTGCCTGGATACAGCCTTTGACGAAAGGAAAATCCAGCTCATTCTCACCTGAACATCAACTTGAACCTCTCTTTGCAGCTACTTTAAACAAAATTAAACACACTGGTTCCATTACAGAAAGCCAACGTGGGGCCCCATGGTAGATCACCTCCTCGACAGCAATGTGCCGAAGAGCAGGATTTCTGTTTTTTCAAGGACATTGGTGGACTCTTCCAGCTGTTGTCAGAAGCTCTGAACAGCTCATCTCTGCCAGTGGAGATCAAGTCTGGGGTTGGGGCAGGTGCTGTCTGGAAGAGAGGACCTAACTTGACACTAGGGTGTTTCTGGACGACCTCGAGTGGCCTCAGGCATGTCTGGTGTTGGTTCCTGCGTTTACCTGGTTTCTGTGTGATTCGAAGGTGTCTGGAAAACCACCAGAGCTCAGATGCCTTGTCTTCCTGGTTGCAATACCTGCTCTTAATACTCTGAGGCTTGCTGTCTTGGTCAGGCCAACCCGCAGTCTACATAAACTGTATGGCAAAGAACAAAGAAAGGCCATGTGAGGTGGGTTTGCAGGCCCACTCCTGGTATTTCTAGGAGAGTAAAGATGGTGTGTGGCAGACAAGGAACCACAAATTCAATGTCGAATTTTGTAATTCCTCGAATGTGCCCAGAGCTGATTCTAGCACACTTCAGCCCTGAATTAAATTAAACTTTCTCCACACCAAGTACTGTACCTACTTCACAATTATTGTCAACCCATGCTTTAGACACGTCACGGATAAGGTATCTGGAATGGCCAGATACATGATATCTGATAAAGAGAGATTTATTTTCTAAACCACATACAGACCGAGACAGTCATAGGCCAATTTTGTTAGAAAGTTCCCCCCAAAGCCTGTATTTTTCTCAGAGCCCCACTTTGTTTTTAAACTTGAAACACCTGCTTTTTGCCATTGGCCGGTTTCCACACTCTCACCTGTGCCCCTGCATGATGGTTGGAACCACAGGATTCTCTGCTATTCGCCAGGAAAAATCTAATGCGTGTGTTCCCGACCTTGCTGCAGCCGCAAACAAGGTTCTAGATGTAAAGCCTGGTGGACAGAATTTCGCTTTATAGCCCACACGGTGAGCACATCCGTAATAAATTGTGACCTTGATTTACTGTCAGTTTTCACCCCACAAAGGCAATAGTCCACTGTAGAGGCTCTCTATGTACGTGTGTGGGTATGTACTTATATATTCATGTATTGATTTATTATTTATTTATTTATTTATTTATTTATTTATTTATAAATAATATTTATAATACTATAATATTATTTATAGTAATATTTATATATTTATTATTTATTTGTTATTTATTTATTTTTCACTGAAGCATAGTTGACTCACATCACTGTGTTAGTTCTATCCCGGACGTCTTTACAGAACTCGTGTAACAGTGCACTTGTTACCATTTGCCTCAACGGACATCTAAAAACGCCTCTGCCCTTGATTTAAAATCCAGCCTTTTGTTAGGCAAGATTCGAATGGATCCCACAAGCCCACTTGGACCCGTTGATGCGATGCCAGACTCTTATCTCTCACAGAGATGATCCCAGGACCAAATATTCAACCTCTCAGTAGGTTTCTTTCTTTGTCTGCTTGCTGTTTCATTAATATTCCATCTCTAAGACCAGACCTCCAGAAGCCATAGTCAAGCCATGTTGTAATTTTGATAAAACGGATCCTCAGTGTTTAACTCACTTCAAAGGCCAGGCTTCGTGGAAGCGGGAAGAAGGTGCCAGCAGCTCCAACCTGAGAAACAGATTTCAGACCAGCTCTGAACAAGGAATGCCTCCAGCTGTGAGATTTTTTTTTTTTTTTTTGTCCTTGGCTAATCCTTTTACAAGTTTTTGTTCTCTTCCATTTTTTTTTTTTTGAAACGACCGGTTTTTAAAAACTCATGTACAGTGGGATGGGTACCCTAGTGAATGAACGAGAAACAAATTCTTAATTCTTATCCTGCCCTCTTCCCCACCGTCTTGTTTCCATCTGCTCTTTCCAATCTGGCTGTTTGGATGTGAGGTGCTGTATGATCACACCACTTTCCTACATAATAGGACCACGTTTTACACCGTGGCCACTGCCTGGCAGGTGGCAATTAGGTCATGTTTGAAGAGTGGGCAAGGTGAACAACTTGCAAATAATGTGAGAAATGGCTCTGTTGTCACTGTGTTCTAAAGAGATGCAGTGGTTTGAGACGCTGGCACCTTTGAAGCTCGCTCCATGGAGGCTGAGGGGAGACTTTAACATTATTAAGGCACATGTTCCACAATACCACTGGGGGCACCGCCATCTGATTTGTGCCTCGTGTGCGAGGAGCAATTCTTTTCATTGCTTTTGTACGACTCTGCGTGTTGTGGCATCAGTCAGCGAACGCATGTCTGTATAAATTATGCATGTATGAGTTCACGCTGCTCACGTGCTAGTCAGGAGGCTCCTGGATGGATCTGTGTGCTTTTGTGGGGCCGAGGGGGGAGGAGGGAAATGGGATCTCTAGGCTTCTGTGAACAATGTGCAAAGGTAATGTGTGCGATGAGAATAAATACAGAGGTGGGGAGCTCCGGGGGTGGGGGGAGAGGAATCTCATCACGTTAGAAGGCTGCCCTGAGCTAAGAGGGTGGTATTTTCGTCTGTCCCCTCCATCCTGCCTCTGCTCCCATCCCCAGGTCCCACCAGCTGCGCTCCGGTCTTGCCCACCCCTGCCCTGCCCCACAGCCCCTCACCCTCACTGCCGCCGGCACCCACCTGGGGACAGAGAAGCTGGCAGATACCCAGCTCCCTCCTTAGAGCATGCATCTCACAGGATGTTTGCCAATTTTGTTAAGGAAGCTTTAAATTTAAGTTTTGGTGGGTGATAGGGAAAAAGCGTAAGACAGGGTAACAGATGCTGTGGTGGCCGATGATGAATCCCCCAGTGCACATTAATTCCATGCTGACATTCTGTCTGGAGACAGAATGGGGACTCAGAATCCAGAGTGGGAGGGAGCATTAGCAAATGTGTATAAGAATACGAGTCCCCTCCCCCCAAAAATCACTGTTCAGAGGAAGCTCAAGATGATGGTTGACCACAAGTTTGGCATCCTGGATGTCTATTAAAAGTCCCAAACTGTGTGTAATAAATAAATGCTAGGTAACTATGGCAACTCCCTAGACTTGATGGGATGCCCCCCCCCAACTGGAATAACACAGTGGAAGGGTGCAAATTATTCAGGATGAATGATCCTTCTAGAAGATGAGGCTCTGCAGTGTGTGCCAGGGAAAGGACAGTTCCACAAGGCAAAGTTGGTGTGTTTTTTACCCAAAAAGGATGGGCACACAAGAGGAACTGCTTACTGCCCGGCACGGTGACCTGGGTCTTCCAACTTAGGGACTGCGAGGGGCTTGCATACCGGGTGTCAACGCCTCTTCTATCCACCTGCAGCTACGGTGATATCATGGTACCAGCTATGCTCTTACGTTGCAAAGGGAGGGGTGGAGGATGGATTCATCCATTTCACATTAATCTACGACCAAAATAATATCAGGGTTGGTAATTAAGTAGATGACGGAAATGAAACGGAGAAAAGAAAGAAAGGATTACTCTTCCAGGGGAGAACTGCCTTTTAAAGAACACGTACAGGCTGACGTCACTGTTTTCATGGACCAGGAGCGACACTAGTGAGTGGAAGAAATGTGGGGACAGCCTCGGGCCTAGATAGGCACGTGAGTGTGCAGCACCTGGCGTCAGCAAGACCTTCGAACACCCTTTCTTTTATGCTGTAGAGAAATTGGGAAAACATGAACTGAAAGGACAGCGGTTTGAGTTTGCACCCAATTGTGAAACCAGCCTCTCAGCACGATGATGCCCGGGACTGTGGCCGCAGGATGATGGAGCTCCCTGGCCTAGCATTTGCTTTGCCGGGTTCAAACATTTATCACGGAAGTGGGTGATGCCATGATTTAGGTTTATTTCTGGAGGTGGGGAGCCACATAGGTCTTGGTGCCTTTGAAGCTTGTCATGGTCACATGAGAACACTCATGCTCCCCCTCCCACCACCTCCACCACCACCACCACCACCTCCACCACCACTAGGTGTTAGTATCTCTGTTTTCCCAACTGCCAGGAGTTTGGTGTCCATTCTGTTGCTGAGATGTGGTGATTGCTTACCTCCCCCGGAGGCTCCACTTGATCTGCTCCTCTTGCGTGAGCCCTGTTCTGTTTATTCCTCACAAAACATTTAGCCGGCACATCTAAGTTCTTTGCCACAATGGCAGCTCAACCACCCGTGTTTTTCAGGTTTTACTATAGTGTGGTTCTACCTCCACGAAGCAGGGAGCCATTCAGCTCATTAAAGATCCAGGTATCCCCGTGAGAAGTCTAGGATGGCCTAGAAAGACCCAACGTGGGTGGAGCCAACCCTGGCTCACCCTGAGCCCAGCACAGCATCCTTCGTGTTGAACCCCGTCCCTCCCTCCTGGTACCTCACCTCCTGCTAGTGAGCCTGCGCTCCCCCTTCCTCTGCTTGGGTCTGGGTCCATGCTTTGCTCTGTCCCTGATCCTCTTTTCATATTTCTCAGCCACTTTTCTGGATGGTTCTACAAATCTTTTTCTGAGTCACTGACAAGAGTTCCTCCTCCCAGGACCCACTACAACCAGTGGGCTCTAGCTTCTTAGATTGGGGGAAACCAGAGGATTTTCCTCTCCTCTTCCCACAGTGGTTCTGCTCCCATTTGGAAAGCAAGCATTTGGCAACAAGGACAATTTTTTTTTTTTTAAATACTGTGAGTTGATTTTTAACAGACAGCTCTATCATATCCAAGTTAATGTATATACAAACACATTTTTAACAGACAAATCCATCTGTCCAGGTTGTAAGAGTTAAGGACACATCCTTTTAGAGCCAGATTGCCAGTGTTCGAATCCTTCATCTCCTCCCCTTGCTAGTTTTATATTCTTTAGCAAGTTAGCTAACATTTCTCTGCCTCTGTTTTATCATCTGTAAAATGGGGATAATAATGATATTTTCTCAAGCTCTTATTATCGAATTTAAATCGACTTAGTTCACGTGAAGCACTTAGAACAGTAATGGAAATATAATGAGCCCTTAGTATTTATCCCTAAATACTACACCATCTTCAAAGTGGCCATTAAAAGAGAATAAAGTTGGAAATTAATAGGGATATAAATACCTTGGTTAATCTTAACTGAGTACTTATGGTGTTTTGGACACTGTACTGAGCACTTTACGTGGATTAGATTATCCAAGTTTAAATTATATTTCCATGACCTACTGGCTGTGCAACATTAGGGAAATTAGGCAGCTTCTATTCACAGTTTTCTCATCTACAGAATGGACGTAAAATATCTTCTTGGAATTGCTGTAACAACTTAAGTGAGATTATGTATAGTGTGAGGCAAAAGCCTTTACTACACAGGATTTGTAGTGGTGGTCACTGCTGGTATTACCGTCATTGTTATTATTATTAATAGCAATTTATTGTTTTGAGAGTGAAAGACTTCACCAGCCTCGCCAAACATAGTAGTTCACCCCTCTGAACTACTGATGCATATGTGATTATTCTTCTCATGGCCCATAGGCCGCAGAGGCCATTTGCTCCTCACCGTGGCAACCACCATCAGTTGCCTCTGCATAAAACCAGAGCAAGAATAAGAGGACTTAGCCTTTGTTTTAAGACAACAGCGCTATTTTAGTATGTGGGATGGTCTTAATTTTCCCAAGCATTGGAGAGGCTCAGATTTTATGATTGCACAGCTGAAGAAATTAGGTTTAAGTACAGTTAGTTCTAAGGGATGATAAGAAGAGGGGGGAAAAAGGAACACAAGCAAAGAAGATCCTGCCCACCTTCCTCCTCCTGAAAAAATAAGGTAGCTTTTGTACCGAGGCAGCCTAAGGCAGACCAGTGACTCCTCTGCTCCCCTCCCCTTCCAGCTTTGGGGACCCAGGACCGTGAAAGAATGCATTTGAAGAGTAGCCCCTGGTTCTTTTGTTTTTGGTGTTGTTATTTATTTATTTATTTCTTCCAGGAACAATATAAGGGCCTCCAATTAGTTGCAGGTGCAAATATTATGCATGCAATTAATTGTCTTCAAATGGTTAATTATGGGCAGAATTGGCTAATTCGGGGTGCAATTAACTACTTGCCACTTATTCTGAGAATGCCCGTAGACAATTGTGTCTGCAATTAATTTACAAGAGCCATTACAGTGAAAACCTTGTACTATAAATCCAAGAATAGAGTGGGAGAATTTTTTCGAAGCAGGACTTCACTCTGGGTTAATTGCATTGACTCTTTCCTTTGGCTTTTCTATGCAGGTTGACTGTCAATGGGGTTTCCACGGGTTGCTTACGTGATGTGAGCAGACCTGCTAGCAGTGAGGACGGAGAAAGGGGCAGAGAAGCCAGTGCACCCTCAGGGAAGAGGCAGGGCCTTGAGTGGCCGGGCCCCAGATGTGGTTCAGCGAGCAATGTTTTACACACTCTGTATTTATTTGTTTTGTCTGTTTGTTTCTTCCTATACATTTCCTGGTACAGTAATGCAGGGGCATTTGCACAAATAGAGATCCACACATCTTTACTGAACAACCACTTCTTAAAGCCATCTTATTTCTAAATTCATGAACGGTGATCAACAGTTAAGCAGATCCTACAAGCAATCCTAAGTATAGTTGTAAAATTTAAATTCCTTCTGGAGACCGACCACTGAGCAAAGTACTTTGATTAAATTATGGTATTAAAACCTTCAAAATAATTCTATGTATTAAGCACTCTTATTATCCTGGTTTTTGCTAACCAACTCAAAAAAAAAAAAGTTTAATGACTTGCAGGTCACTGGTGGTGCTGAGACTAACCCTCGTCTGGTGTGCATCTCGAGCCCTGGATGTTGGCTGCTGTGTAATGTTGGGGATTTCAGACATGGAGGGGCCCTGAGCTGCCAACCTCTCCAGCTTCTTCCTAGGACAGATGGAGGAACACAGCCAGCTCACGACAAACTAGAAGCCAGATTTCCTGCCACCCAGTCCAGTGCCCTTCTAACCACAACATGTTGCCAAAGGAAAATTCCATGGAGCCAGGTCTGCCATTCTCGGGCCATTCCTAATAAAGGATGGTTTTCCTGTGGCGTCTGAAATGCGTGCGTGTCTGTGTGTCGGCCATTGATTGGAAATGACATTCCATTGAAAATGCCTCTGAGGACCAGACATGGATCTCCAGCAGGGAAGGGTTAAAGTTGCAGTGATTTTGCAGGCTGGATCAAATGTTCTTGAGAGGCCATTCTTCACATCTTGTTTCTTTAGCACTGGGATAGGGCGAGTAATCAAAGGTGACAAGCTTTCTCTGCTCGTCTGGTCCCATTCTTGGTGCAGGGCAGCCCACAGGCACATTGATCTGCAGTGGCAGCTGCTGCTGGTCTCTGAGGCCACATGGGGCCCCATCGTGTTACAGGAAGGAAGGAAGGAGGGAAGGAAGGAAGGAGGGACGGAAGGAAGGAAGGAAGGAAGGAAGGAAGGAAGGAAGGAAAGAAGGAAGGAATGGACGACTATCAGAGAATTAAGATAAAATGCTTTCTCTGCAAACATGATATTTGGTCACCTGGAGTTCATGTGCAGTGAGATTTAGGTACAATCTCTGTTCAGGACTCAGAGATGGCAAAGCCAGCTCACTGAATGATTGCTAGTCTACCTGGGAGTGTTGGTTCACTGTGTTCTGCAGAGTCTATGAGAAGCTAGACGTGTTTGAGCCGGAGCACGCACCCCCTATGAGCTGTGTTACATAGGTCTCTGCCTGGAGGTGGAGGAGGATGCCACAGAATAACAAATGCCGGGGATCCCTGGGTGGCTCAGCGGTTTAGTGCCTGCCTTCAGCCCAGGACATGATCCTGAAGTCCTGGGATCTAGTCCCTCACAGGATCCCTGCGTGGAGCCTGCTTCTCCCTCTGCCTGTGTCTCTGCCTCTCTCTCTGTGTGTCTCTCATGAATAAATAAATAAAATCTTAAAAAAAAGAATAACAAATGCCTTTCTGTCCCATTTTCTCATGGATTCTAAGCTATCCTTTGGGATAGAAGTTGACATGGGATAGAGGTAGAAAAATAAATCCATCAAAATTTATAAATCTGTTGTCCATGAGTCCCTTGACACACATTATTATTCTTACTTTCCAGCTGCCTTGCATGAGAGAAGATGTTAATCACCATTTAAATAAGGAACAAAGTTGGGGGGGGGCATTGAACCGACTTGACAAAATCATGCCCCACATCTGTAGAAAGAACTGGAAAGAAGGTGCCTTGCAGTGGAGGATGATGACAGTCAAGGCCATTTGTTTCCTTATGGGATATGTCATATTCCCTGAGACTTCCTGCAAGATGGCTTTGAGTAAGGCTGGGTTCTCACAATTTTCAGTATGGTTTGTAAATCCAAGCCTTTTTTCTCCCATAAATGTGATTTTGCTTTACTAATGACCAGATATGACATGGGGAGACATCTCATATCTATATCAGGTATTGCATGATCATGTGATGAACCTTCAGGTATTATGATGCCCTGTGGATAGAGTCACTCTGATCTGGCTAGCCCTGCAAAGACTGACCCACTCAGTGAGCCTCGGTGGTAAAATGTATGGAACCCATTGTGTCTGATCTCCTATTCTTCATTTTGTACCTGGTTTCTTCTTATATTTTAGGTCTTGGTCAACTCTCTTGAATTTTTGGTTTCTGACTCACACCTTGAAAAGCAATTAGGGTGTTCAGAATTATGTCTGTCACTGTCTTCAAAATCTCAGTCCTGGTGTTAAAAGCTCACAATAACCTCTTGTTCTGAACCAAACTCTCTACCCCTATGAACTCCTTCTCTGCAAAGTCTTGCCACCAACCCCCTGGTGTGACAAATACCATGTCTGTCTTGATCAAAGTGTGAATTCCATAGTATGCATCCATAGTAAATTAACATTGGTCATTCCTTATTGTAGAAGGTATAAAAGATGCCAGAAGGAAATTGGTTTTAGAAAGAAACAAGAAAAAAAATTGATTCCTGGAAGAAAAGACTTGTCAAGGCAATTTCTTGCAAGAGCAAACCCTTCATTAGAAATCAAGTTAGATCTAATTTTGAAGGAGTGGATAGATGTCTCCTGGTATTTCCTATTGTCATATCATATATGACACATATAGATGAGAGCGATTGTTTTCAATCCCACCTATATTAAAAGAGAGCTAACCAAATGAGTAAAATCAAACGTAATTAGTTTTACCTAAATTGTAGGTTTTCAGAGCAATTAATAAAACTGAAAGTTGAAAGCTGCTTGTTAAGCAAATCAAAGATCAAGGAATGTATTTCTTTTATTGAATGTCACTCCTATGTAAACCAACCTACACAAATCATTTTCATGTTTGAAATATAGCAAGTGTGTAATTGGAATACTCAGCAGCAGCAGCAGCAACTTAGGCAATTTGTGCTTTGCCTGGATTCCTGATGATAACAGCAGCCACATGCAAGGATTTGGAATCAAGATAGACCCATATTTGAATCTGGACTCAGCACTTCACTGGCTCTAAGAGCATGAAGACTTCTCTCACCACCGAAGCCTCATTTCTTCTGGCATATTTCTCCCTTGAAAAATTCAAACTGCTTAGAGGGCACCTGGGTAGCAGAGTTGGTTAAGCATCTGACTCTTGGCTTCAACTCAGGTTGTGATCTCAGGGTCCTGAGATTGAGCCCCGAGTTTGGCTCTGTACTGAGTGCAGAGTCCGCTTGAGTTTCTCTCTCCTTCTCTCCTTTGCTCCTCCACTTCATACTTCCTCTCTCTCTCTCTGTATGTAAAAATAAATAAATCTTTAAGAAAAAATCAAACTGTTTAGAATCCCAGGATGACTTTCCAGGGGTGCATCTTTATATAAACATAAGCCCAGGGGATGGTAAGAATCCTGAGGCAGCTAATTTCACATGCACATCATGCTCTCAGCTCCTGAGAACATTTGTGTTACCTGAGTTGATCTCACAGCACTTTTGCAAGGAAAACAAGGTACATGAGAAATTGTAATTCATAATAAGAAATATATGTTTGCTGTTGTTCTGGCACAGACCTCCTAAAACCCTTGGAAATTTCTAAATGATGAGAGTGATTTAAATGTCTTTTGTTATGTTAATGAGGCGAGTTTTGAACCACTGGTTGCCAGGAGAATCAAGCTTGTGATTAGAGGGTCCAGACTTTGGGGAGATTTGGGTGGGGGAGGATGAATCCATGGCCAATGGCCAAAGATTTAATCATCTGTGTTTATGAAATGAGGCCTCAGTGAAAGAACCCAAGGGGATGAGATGAGATTTGAAGAACTTTTAGGTTGGGAAACACATGGATGTTTAAGAGACCAGTGCACCTGGATGAGATATATAAGCTCCTCACCCTTTCCCCATACTCTGTCCTAAGCATCTCTTCCATATGGTTGTTCCTGAGTTATATCTGTTTTATGATAAACTAGTGATTTAGCAAGTAAAATCTTTCCCTGAATTCTGTGAGCTGCTGTAGCAAATTAATTGAACCTAAGGAGGGGATTGTTGGAAACTCCAATCTGTAGTTGGTAGGTCAGAAGCACAATCGACAACCTGGACTTGCATCTAAGATAGTCAGGGAGGGGACACTATTATAAGACTGAGTCCTTAACCCACAGGATCTGAGGCTATTCTGAGGTAAATAGTGTCAGGATCGGTTGAATTATAGGACACTTGATGCCCAGCTCATGTTTAAGAATTGATTGACAGTATGGACCCTCCCATCACACACACACACACACACACACACACACACACTGAAATTGGTGACCAGAACCATTCACACCTATTATTAGGCCTGTTTAGCAGATAATGATAGTGGGACATGGAGACACAAAGCCTGTTATGTCCAGAGCATGGGGTAAAGTGCAAACTGTGCCCTCTCATTATTTCTGTAGCAATTACTGTAGTGACCACTTACTTTAGCATCTCTTTAAGAGCACCCATGGCTTCAATTTAGTTGTTTTTTTAATGGATATCAAAATTTACAGCAAAGAAAGGGACCTAATTTGTATGTCTGGTTTCCTGCAGTTCCATGGGACCTCCAGGATTCCAGCGATCCATTGATCCAGGTATCAAATGATGGGCATTTGAGAAACTGAGGAACACCAGAAACAAAGAATGGAGATATTGGAGCTGACTTTCCATCAAGGGTATCAAAATATGTAACTCTCCAGAGAGGAACAACCATCTTCCATGAAATCTTCCCAAAGGGAGAATGTGACACATTTTATTTGGACTCTGCGTAAACATACATTCATATAATGCTTGCCTTACTTCCAAATTAACTAGAGTACCAGGCAGTGGAATATAACCGGTAGAGTATGGGCTTTGGGAAGCAGAGTGCTCTAAATTGTGAGACATCATGTAAAGAATCTAACGTCTCAGGTATGCTCTCTTTTCTGCGAGTCCACTTGCAAATTGCAAGTGCTATCTCTTTACAGGGTCTGTGGGAGGAGTAAATGAGATACAGTACATCAACCACCCAGTTCCTGGCTTAGCATCACGAGTCCACCATAAATGTCATCCCTACTTAGGATGTGGAGGAAGAAATGTTCAAATCCATTAATATATAACTATTTTCTGTAATGCCTAAGTAAGCCTTTTTTTTTTCCTTGCAGGAAACAAACAAAAATATAAGCAAACAAATCTTAATATGAACCTAAAGAAAAATCTTGAATAACAAACAGAACAACATATAGATGAATCAAGAGACCAGAAATGAGGACCATATGGATGAGAATTTGCTTAAAATACACATGGGCTTAGGGAGAGAAAAAAAAAATGAGAGAAAATTGCTGGGGAAAAAAAAGTGCTTTGGAATTGTGCCAAATTTGAAAACATTTGAATAAATAATTTAAGCTTAGAAAAAGTATAGAAAGATTTCTCTCATTCTCCTGGATAAATGAGAGGAGAGAAATGTAGCCTGTGGGTCAGTAATTCTTGCAGGGAACATGTAGACATTTTGGCAAGACCCAATCAAAAGACACTTCCCTATGCAGCTGGTTGGCTTACCATTCAAGTAAGACCCGTGCCGACACCAGTGCTGTGTAGGACGCACACTCCCTGCCTGCCTGTGCATAGCGTGCACCTTGTGTTTTAATTTCAGCTTGAATGTCACCAGGGGGCCAGCAGGGAGGAGTGAACATAGAAACCAGAACGTGCTGTCCCAGTGTGAAAGAAGCCTGCGTTGTTCTGTTCTACCAGAAGACTGTGGAGAGGCTCCTAGGATGAGGAATCACATCCACTTCTTACGCAGTCCACCGTCCTGGGTTTTATTGTCACCTTCTTTGCTCTTGCGCCTGAACACAGGAACGCGCATTCCTTTCACTTGTTTTAACCAGAACAATGACACTGTTCGAATAAATGCAGTTCTCCAAAATACTTTGGTCCTGGGCTCAAAGATCTATTTCAAAGAAAGCACAAATCTATATTTTGTATGTTAAATAGGCACAGACATCCAGATTAGAACCGATTTGAAACCATTCTTTGGGAGTCTGTGGTCAATGATTTGGGGTTTAAAAGGGGTAAACTACATTCTCACTCTCTGAGGAGTGCTGACCCTACATTTCTTCACCTCTGCACTCTTTCCTTAGAGCACTGTGACCTGAGATTTCTGAAACCAGAGGAAACGTGTCCCTGTTGTGTAGCACTCTGCTTCTGCTCCAATTTCCTTAAAGTCTTGATGAACAGATCTGTATTGAGCACCAGCTGTATAACATGGTGTGCCCTGTTATAGGTCTGGAGTTCACAGAGAAGAGTCATCGCCTCTGCTTTGAGAGGCTACCACTGCCCCTGAAGATGCACCTTACATTCTCAGGGGGCTTTCAGAGAAACCCCAACATGGCAGAGGTAAAGGACACACCAGAAGTGACTCAGTTTAGAACAGAGCTCCTGGCACCGCACTTGAGATCCAATCCAATCAAAAGTACAACGAATGTAACAACAAATGAAACAATATTTGACACACCTTCCCATCCCTGCTTTTCTCAGGTACAAATCTATATATAAAGCACAGGGCCTGACTCCTTGAGAAATGCACAGTTTTGTTAATGGTGCATGTTCCAATGCACTCTCTCCATGCAGCTAGCTGTATGTCCAGCATTTGAACTCACCAGCATTTAAAGAATAAACTGTGCCCTGGTAGTTGGGTCCTCCACAATCTATGGCTAACTGCTCTCTGCATTCTTTTTATGATTCAAAATTTTATAACTCCAGGGGCACATGGATGTCTCAGTGGGTTAAGCATCCAACTCTTGATTTCAGCTCGGGTCATGATCTCAGAGTCCTGGGAGGGAGCCCCACGTCGGGTCCGTGCTGAGTTGGGAGTTTGCTTGGGATTCTCAGTCTTTCTCTGCCTCTCCCCCCACTGCTCACTCTCGCTATCTTGCTCTCTCTTTCAATATATATGTATATCTCAATATTTATCAATATATATCTCATATATATATGATTCCAAATTGATTCAGTCAATACTCTCCACATACTCGGCTTTTTCCAACCTCAATCTTCGTTCACTCATTTTCTTCTCACACAGAATGCTCTGCTCCCTTCTCTTCATCTACCTGGGCAGCAGTCCTTGAGCAGCTGAATAATCAAATTGGGCAACCTCTTCTCTCCATCTGCACACCTGGTGCCTAGACCAAACAGAGTGGAATGTGGAAGTAGGGAGGTAGGTTGTAGGTGTGAATTATGCCTCCTTCAGTTTCATTGATGACTTTGGGTAAATGACTTCATCTTGCTGACTTTCTTCACCTGTAGAGTGGGAAAAGGTATGCTTCCTTTCTGGGAGTTACTGTGAGGCTAAATAAGACACTAGTAAGGTGCCTGCCACACAGTCATTATGGCCTAGCTCTTTCCCTACCCAGCTCTCCTTAGTTGTGTTTATTTGTTTAAATCATGTCAAAGGGCAGCTCTTTGAGATCCAAGACCTTTCTGTCATACCATGATCCTAAAATGATGCTGTAAAAGCAGTGTAAACATAGTACCTATGCCATAGATATTTATTATTAATACTGTTTTTAGGTGGCTTTGGGGCATTTAAAATCATCTTTGCTAGAAAACAATAAATAAATAAAAAATAAAATCATCTCTGCTATGGTAAGAATTAAACCTTAATTACTTTTTTAGAGGCCTCCTCTCCAAATTTAGCCACACTAGGACTTTGAGCTTCAACACACGAGTTGGAGCATGGGCAGGAGCATTCATTCAGTCAGTAACAAAGGGGGATGATCAGCGTCTGAAATCAGACTCACATGCTCTCAATTTGCGTGAGGGTCCGAGCAACTCTTTCTCTACTTCTGGGGTTGATGGACAAAAGGAATATCCACAGGATTTTAATCTTCGTTCACCATTCTTACCAAGCTTCCACCTTTTTGTTTGGTTGTTTGCTATAAGGTAAGACCCCACACTGTGGTTTTCACCAGCAGCATCTTTGATTCTTGAGGCAAGGGTCTCTCCGAAGGTAAGAAGGAGATTAAATTATCTCGGACACTAGTGTGTGGAGCCGAGGCTGCCTGTGTGCCCCATATCCCTAGTCAGCAGAATAAGCATGTGCTTGTGACTTATTCACATTTAATTTTAAAGAGTGAACTCATAGGCACTTAAAATAGATACATTTATAAGCAATTGAAAAGGAAAAAGTTGATTTGTGACAATGCAGTGCGTGTTTTTATGCCAAAGCCAGATACTCATTTTGCCTCTGTATCCGTGTCTCTCTATATCTATACCTAACACACACATACACACACACACACACACACACAATCAATCTCCAGTGTACGTGGGAATACACATGCAGTCTTTGTATTTGACACACGTACAACATACACACAAACCAGTCCAAACCAACTATTGGGATTCAACTCCAGGGCTAGAGTGTGAGATCCTCCAGATATGTGAAGGTAAGTGGAGAGCAGAAAATCTGCAAACACTCCCTGTAATAACACCCCTGCTCCACAGGGCTGCTTTCCACACCACCACCACTCCCCTCCCCCGCCTCATCCCTGGCCCCACTGTGTATAATCCTTTATCTCTAATATTTTTACATGTTTTACGCTAGTGGATCTTGATGAATTTAAGCGTGGGCATTGTACAGATTCCAGATTTCAAATGAATAACTCTTTCATTTAGTTAATAGCTGCAGCAGAGCCATAAAACTGTAATAGTTTATGACTTTCAGGATATAACCTGCAACCACAGACAATATAAATTATATTACATTGCACTTTACAGCCGTATGAAGCACACGCAGGATCTCACTGCTGGTGTGAAGTCTGGGGAGTGGGGGCGGGTGTAATGAAGGGTTTATTTATTTATTTATTTATTTATTTATTTATTTTAATGCATTGGATAAAAAAACGCCTTCATCCTATGACCCAGCAAGCCATAATTCTGATTGGTGGCATCCACACCACTGTGCTGAATGCGATTGTGACAAAAGAGAGCTATTAATAAAGAATGGCAGTGAATATTTTCATTTCATCCTTAACTTACATTGTTGCTTCCAGTACAAATGGAAAAGCAAACTCTGGGTCTGATGCAGGCATCAATAATTATTTTGAAGGAGACATATGTCCCTGGAGATGTGAGGTATGGGGCAGTGTACAGAATGGCGCCGTGGCCGGACTTGCCAGTGTTTTTGTTTTGTTCCACTGTCTATTAAGAAGAGTCGAGATGATTGTTATCCTTCCTCAATTGCTCGTGTGGCTTCTAAATCCGGCCTCACGTCTAGGCTTAAGGTTAGGCCTCTGAACCAAGAGCAGAGGATGAACCCTGATTCTGTAAATGGACCGTCTAAATAAAAAATGGAGATAATAGAGCTTCAGGAATTGTTAAGGGCCAGAGGCAGAGAGGAAGGCAGCCCAGCTTTTGAAATGACGACAGGCCACTCACTTCTTCGCTGCACCTGCTGCCTGCGGAGTGCTGGGTTATTGAAGAGGCCTGTGGTCCGATCTGCATATCAAATAGCTGATTTGTAGATGAGGTCATTCATTTTGTGGTCTGTCTGCTGGAGGGCGCTGGGGATGGGCTGTTGCCTAGCAGTGGGCCACAGGGTCCCCCAGGCTCCTCGGGTCGGTCAGCAGCCCCTCACCCATTCTGAATTCAAATCCAGGATTGCTTTCATGAATAAATCTCTGAAATAGCTAATGCATTGCTAAGTTCAAAGCATGGGTGATATATGACCAGCAAGGCTTTTCTTTAATGACTTCGGTTCATCAGCTTAGGTATTGTATAAGTAAAAGATTCATCTAGTTGCATTTCTGGGTCCTCACTATCACACGATGGGCAACGCCTTAGCACATAAATATGGTACCTGCTTTCCTCCTGTCTAGGAAGAGCTTCTTGTTTGATCACACGGTGGAGGGATAAATTAAAACATGGTGCTCTGTGGAATATGCAGATATGGAAAAATCAGATTTGGATAACTGATTCCAACTTTCAGGAAAGCTTTGTTCCTCTAGGATTCTGTTAATCTGGTGGCTCTTACTATGCGTGTGTGCATGTGCACATGCATGTGTGCATATTTATGTACACACACCCACACACAGACACACATTTCAACCTCAGGCTTTTTCCAATAGAAACCTGCAAAAGAACTAAAGACTGAATTGCATCAGCCAGGACCTTTATAATTGAGTTTTTGTGTGTTTCTCAACAGAGAACAGTCATTTTACCTGGCCTCAATCTTTAAACTGTATTTTTCCATGGCTGCATGGTTTTGACTAGTAGAAATATTTCTGAAGCATAATTCTCTCTTGAAAATTAGGAATAGAAATGGAGAACAAGATTTAGTTCAAATGCATTTAGGATGAAGCCCATAGGTGAGAGGCGTGCATCTTGTCATAGATGCTTTCTTAGGATAAACATCTCCGTTTGTTATATTTCCCTGATTCACCATAGCTTTTGAATTTCCAGCTGCTGATTTTGGCTATAGCAATAGCTTTTCTGATTGGGAACATCCTATCGTGTTAAGGAAAATTTGTCAACAAAACCATGAATAACTATAACAAGGCAAGGATGACCGTGAGAGGGAGAAAGGCTAGTGCTTATGAGTTAGCAGGTGAAATACAAAAAGTGTAGCTGGACTTAAAGGTATTGTTTCACGAATTACCTTAGCTACCTCCCTTGGATGAGGAAACTCAAGCAACATACAAGACACTAACATTTGTACCTCTAGAAATTTATTTCAATTAAGTATAGTCAGTAAGGGATGCTTCTCTGATTGCAGGAGGGCAATGTAGGGGTTAGCAGGAACCTGTAAGTATTGCGTTTCGTCGTTTTTAAGATTAGCAATTCTGTTGGATGATATTGATATTTTTAAGGCCTTGCAAAACTGACATGAAAGTATAGAAATATTGACCTATATTTGCCCAAGAGTCTAAATTGCATCTTTTCTTTCAAATACTTCACATCACTTGAGCCTCCCTTTCTTTATATGAAGAAATGGACGCTCTAGGAACTGTGACTTACTCAAGGTCATTTAGCAAACACAGAGCCAGGGAAGAATTTGGTCTCACTTGTGCATTGATGCTCTACTGTGCTATTACCTTTCCCAACAGCCAGCTCTGGATGGACATCTATTGAGAACTATTGACCGAGCATATAAAGAAATATTTTTTTAAATAATTATATATTATATATAATTATTTATATGTACATATATAATATATATATACTGGTATACATATACCAGACATTGTATGTGTAATGAATTAAAAGCAATTTATTTTTTCAAAGTGGCATTTTTTTAAATAAAATATTCATATAAATGATATACTGTAGCCCTTAAACCTAGTTCTAGAAATTCAGTCTTGTCTTCCATGTCATGGAAGTCAGGAGACATCCGGTCCTTCAATAAGTCTGTACACTAAAGAGCCAGCAAATCCTGACCATCATTAATTAACGATGTATTCTTGTATCTGCAACATCAAATACTAAAAAACTTAGTAAGGCAAGGTGCTCCCTCAAAGCCCGGGAGGAGTCAAATTTGCATCTAGATATAGCCTGATCTTTGACCCTTTTTACAGACCAAAAGCTCTTTGATATTGAGGCTCTTGGCCACAGATTAATGAGCCGTAGGCGGGCCTGAGGGCCTCATGATGATGCTCAGAGAATTTATTCAACTCATACAGCAGTGATGAGGTTAACTTCAGCCATCTCCTAGGGAACCAACGGTGACAGTCCACCACACAATCCTAGGGAAATTACTGGTCTGCTGTTTTATAAAGTAAATTTTGATTGCTGTTGTTGGGTTTTTGTTTTTGTTTTTGATTTGAGTAATTTTTTTTTCTTTTTTTTCTTTTTCTTTTTTTTTTTTTTTTACTGCATTCAAGTTAGTGCCAACTAGCATGTTACAAATGGAGAGATATTCTCCATGCTAGAGAGAACTTGAGATTTTAAAGCATTGT
Source organism: Canis lupus baileyi (assembly GCF_048164855.1). Taxonomy (NCBI): domain Eukaryota; kingdom Metazoa; phylum Chordata; class Mammalia; order Carnivora; family Canidae; genus Canis; species Canis lupus. Next base: position 61,368,830 of record NC_132849.1, on the reverse strand, counting down.
TTTTACAACGGCAGCATTTGTAAAAATGCTCTAACAGCACATATACTTACTGTGGCTTAGATTTGAATATCTTTGACACGGAATTACCACAAGGAAAATAACCTAAGGTATGCCCGCCTCGAGAAACCATTTATAAAACCGCATCCACCTTCTTCTCTAATGAGAAGGGGTTCATTTCTTCTAGTCACCCATAACTTGATTTTGGGTCTTCTGTGATATATCTGCTAGATTTTCTTAAAGCTGAAATCTTAATTTTTAAAATACACCAAGGCAGACTTGTATATGCATCCCATTCACAGATAGAAGCACAAAAAAAGATTCACTCAGAGTTCCCCAAGCCTCTCCCCTCTTTCTAAAAAGCTTTTCCTGTGTACCCTGGACAAGCGGCAACACAAAAACAAGTGCATCTGAACTTAATGAGCAATTCATCTGCACGCTGGGAGGGTCAAGATAAATCCACCGCGAAGCAGTTCAGGTTGGAGGGGGAGCATTCTTATTTATCATGCTGCATACTAAAGAACCAATCTCCCCGTCCATAAACCTACAGCAGCCACCGTGACAGCTATTTGCACCCTTGTGGTCTAAGACCCACTTGCACAGAATGTGTTTTGTTTTCCCACCGAAGACTCATCAGTCAGCCAGCTTGGGGTGGATTTTGTTTGTTTCTTGGCCATCCGATCATTGTCCCCCAAATATCTGCGAAGGATTTAAATACAAAATAAAAAGGAAAAGGAAAAAAAAGGTAATTATTTCAATGATAAATTGCAGGGCATGTGTGGGTGTGGATATGGAATTTCGGTGAGGATGGCTTCAGAAGCGATACCCACGTCCCACCAGCAGAAGCAGGGGTGACCCCTCTCCCCCCAAGAAGTGACCGCGAGGTGAGGCTTGAGGAGCCTTCTGAACACACAGCCGGTGCCCGGCGTCTGCACTACTAACCCAGGAGGCTGTTATCCTACAAAAGAGCTTTGTTAAGCCAAATCTTTAATTCCAAGAGCAATGCCTAATTTATACCCCGCAGCAGGCTGGGTATTTTGCCCAAGCTATTTTTACAACATTTCTGAGGTATCCCTTTGTTACGGTGGATACCAGGAGAGAATCAAAGGATGGCTTTTCCCCACCCCCTGGTCATCACCCAGTATTTTGTCATCCTCACTCTGCTTGAGATTAGAAAAATCAACAACACGATTCCCAAATCTAATGAATAGACAACTCCAAGGAATGTATGTGATTTTTTTTTTGCACCAAGTGTATATTCTAGTAGTAAATTCTGTGATGTTTCCTACATCAATGGTGCATAACCATGTGCTTTTCTTAATAGGATTTATGCTTGTCGGCTCTCTATATGCCCTGCCATGCTAGATAAAGGGGAGGCAGGGTTCCCGTGGTAACCATAGCCACTCCACTCCCAACTGTTGGCAAATTCTTCCTAAGCATAAAACAGGCAATGCGAGGGAAGAGTATGTCCGCTTATACATAAACATGACAGCCTCCTATCTGGAAGCCAAGGGTAGCCAGCCTCCAGATTGAATTTAGATTTTCTGATCGTGGGGCCAGATACTTCTATTAAATCTTCCCTTCGAAACCATCTGCAACTGGAAAACAGATCTTAATTCCTTCCAGATCCAAACCCCTTCCCAGTCAAATGTCACCCAGGCTCCACGGAGGAGGACGGAGGGAAGGAGAATTCTTTATGCATCTGCTCCAATTGAAAAGGGTATTTCACTGTCTTCAAGATGACTCTTGAGCCGACAGCAGCCCCGAGGAGGACACCCTGAATGCAGGGGTTGCTAGGAGATAAGTCTAGCTTTCAGACGGCATTGCTTGGAGTTATCTCTAATTGACAGCTCCTTACCCTAAGGGTCTAATTCTAACCTTGAGACCAGGACTATAATGAGAGGGCAGCTTGCCATCACCCCCGTTTCTGGCGAAGGCAAGGAGATTACTGGCGGCCTGTTTTTCTGGGGTTTTGTTAGGCTTCTTTAGGACCCAGGCTGGAGCAGGGATGCCGGGGCTGCACTGCAAGGGAGGCTTTGCATCCCTGGCGGCTGGTTGATTCATGCCACCTGAATAAACTCTCCCTCTTTGCGTTAAGATGGTCTCCCCCAGAACGAAGGGCGCGCAGGGAGGCGAAGCCTTGGCTGAACTTTGAAATGATCTGGAATGTGAGCAGGGAAGGTGGATTTCTTTAAAAAGGCAGGGAGGGAGGGTGAGCAGAGCGAAGGCAACAGGCGATCTCCAGGTTCCAAGGCGGGTTCCTCCCCCCAGGGTCCTGAATAGCTCTCCCCTCCCCCCCCCCCCCCCCCCCCGCCCCTGCTGCTTCTAGGATATTATTTAGGACTTGGGGACCCACCATAAAGCAAGACGCCGCAAAGGGACGAGATTAGGCGGCCTGGAGAAGGAGGCATTTCCATGTGGCCTATCCCGCTTGTGTGCCCACTGGTTTTTGCTGAACCAAAGCAGCACAGATCAGTGCGATTGCACTGAAGCTAGGACACCCCACGGGCTGATGGATCACGGGCATTTGTGGGGCATCTATTCAGGGACACAGTGGGAGGGGAGAGTGGATTCCTGGGAGGGAGGCGGCTGCCAGGGCAGGGAGGAGAGCGTGTTTGATTGCAGCAGAAAGCACTGCAGCCTGAGGGGTGGAGGATTGGGCTCCTCCTCCCCCAGGACCTCAGCCCCCCAGGGGGCTCAGCCCCCGCCCTGCACAGCCTGCCAGGGAAACGCGCGGCCACTTCTGCACCCTGAATCCCAATGCTGTGATTTCAGGGACAGAACACCCTGATTGCCGTGTTTCCAGCAAGCTGAAGATGGGGACACCGGCGCGTTTTCCTGCTTCATGAACATATTTCAGACAGGGAACACACCATTTTATTAGGGGTTGTAATAATGGGAACAAGGTAATATTTCCTTTTCACAAGGGGGTTGCTGAAAGTTCATTTATTGGGAGTGGGGCTGAAATAGGAAAATACCTGCAAGAGGCAAGACACCAGAGATAGAGGCAAGACACCCTGCTTGTCCTTTGTGATTCTTAATCCCGCTGACACCAAAGTCAGGAGTTTTCAACCCAATAGAGGGAAAGTGGGGTGGAAGCCAAAACACCAACACCAAAGAATATTTCTGAGCAAAATATTATGCTATTTCCCCTTGATTTTCTAAATATTTTTATTGAAATTCCTGCAAAGCAGGGCTGTTTCTAAAGGGGATATTATTTTTAAGTACAACCTCTGAGAGAGAAAAATTTAAAAAAATTACAAAATACAAAAATACAAAAGCACCATCTTTATGGAGTTTTAGCAACATTTTTACTTTTTTTTTTTTTTTAAAGCTCATCTCCAGGGATCCCTGGGTGGCGCAACGGTTTGGCGCCTGCCTTTGGCCCAGGGCGCGATCCTGGAGACCCGGGATCGAATCCCACGTCAGGCTCCCGGTGCATGGAGCCTGCTTCTCCCTCCGCCTGTGTCTCTGCCTCTCTCTCTCTCTCTGTGTGACTGTGTGACTATCATAAATAAATAAAAAAAATTAAAAAAAAAAATAAAAAATAAAGCTCATCTCCAGGCAAATAATGAAAAATGTTAATGATCAACATAGACAATAAATAGTGACTTTCTTCTTAAATATTTGTTTAGGTAAATTCCAAGGTTTATTTAAATATAATATAATCTACAGAAGAGTTGCAAGAATAGTCCAAAAATTTCATACGCTTTCCTCAGATCCACCATTTGTTTACATTTTGCCCACTGTATTCTTTTTTTTTATTTTTTTTATTTTTATTTATTTATGATAGTCACAGAGAGAGAGAGAGATAGGCGCAGAGACACAGGCAGAGGGAGAAGCAGGCTCCATGCACCGGGAGCCCGACGTGGGATTCGATCCCGGGTCTCCAGGATCGCGCCCTGGGCCAAAGGCAGGCGCCAAACCGATGCGCCACCCAGGGATCCCTGCCGACTGTATTCTTAACTTTTTTCTCTGTGGTGTATGTCTTTATAGTTATTATTATTATTATTATTATTATTATTATTATTATTATTTATTTTTCTTGAAACTTTTGGTAATAAGTTGAAGACAACATGTCTCTTTACCTCTAAATAATACATTGTGTTTTTCCTAAGAACAAGAATGTTCTCTTACATAATCGCTGTATAATTATCCAAATCTGGATATTTAACAACACTGCAAAACTACCCTCTAATTTAAAATCTATGATCAAAGTTGATCGGTGGTCTCAATAATGTCCTTTATGGCCATGTCCTCCCAGTCCCGGATCAATTCCGAATCTCACATTATATTTAGTTGTCCACAGGAGATTTGTTATAATTTCACCAAGAAAGGCCTAGGAAGTTTACAGTTTAAAGTTTCAGGACATTTTCAATTTTCATTTGTTTCTAATATTAAACACTTGGGGAAGAAGACACCTCAAGACGAGTCAGGGTGCTGGTGAAGGGGTGTTCCATTATGCATGAGATAAATCCTAACTTCTCTAAAGAGAAATGGGGCCCCTATTTCCATGTACCACCTAAAACAAAACCCAATAATGCCAACTTAAAGTATATGTTTTGTAAATAAATCTTGATCTTATACAAAACCGGAAGTGCCATACTTCTATAAGTCGTAGAAATCAGCATGCATATTTCTGAAAGATATTATACATGGGCTTTTACTAGTGTAGAGACTCCTCCATCCTGGATTGAGGAAGTGAGAATAAGGTAGGAAGAGAGATAGTGGGTGAGAACAACAGCAAGGAAGTTATAAACAGAATAAATAATTAGCTCAGGATGCAAAGAAATAAAGCAATGTATAGAGAAGCAAGGGAGCGTTTGATGTTAAAAATGAAGTCACAGAGAGAAACCACACCAGGTGAGCTGTTGTACAGAAGAAAAATTTAAGTGTAGCAAATAGGAAGATCCCAGTGAACAACTTCCAAAGCCATGACTCCCCGAGCAAGGGCCAATTGGTTTTTTTAATTTAGGATTAGGATGAATATTTAGAGGGGGAAGCCTTGTCATCACATGTAGAACTGGGCATCAGGTCCTGCACAAGCTTCAAAGAAATATGCCTTTACCTACATTGTATGTTATGTAAAGGAAGCTTATGGTCCTCCTTGGGCAGAGATTTTGGTATTTTAATGAAGTGAAGGTAACCCTCGGTCACTTCATAGTCCATCTGCATGGACATAAGCTGAGAGTTTACTTCAGATGGGCCTGAGTGGTCTTATTGTCTGAGGGGTGGTTTCAGCTTTCCATCATGGGGTGTTAGGGCCCCTTGCTTGAGTTAAGAGAGAAGCTAGAAAGAAGAGCGTAAGGGAAAATGTAGGACAAAGGCTGGTGGGTACAAGCAGGTGACAGTAAGGGTCAGGTCTTGGGGTTCAAATGGTGATACACTGTGTTGATGTGCTGTGTGACTTCCGAGGGTACACACAGTCCCATATAGATGGTGGTCCTAATTTAGTTTCTGTCCTCTTCCTAATTCTATAGGACTGAGTTCAACTCAAAGGGCCATCACAGATGGGTATGAAATCCCTGGAACAAACCTCTCCTGTGTTTCTCACTGACCTTGATTGGAGCATTCAGTGTTTCTTGACAATGCAGATCTTGATGTGTGTGCACACATACCTACTACCTCTGCATAGCTATAAAACTAGCCTTTCTGTAGTTCCCAACAACAGTACCTGTCACTCTCTGTGTATATTTGCCAGCTCGCACAATTTTCTATGCAATTAAAAATGACACCTATTATTTTTTTCACAAGCAATGATTTTTTACAAGCAGTTTTAAATTATTATTTTTCTTTTTTGGGACGCCTGGGTGGCTCAGCAGTTAAGCACCTGCCTTCAGCCCAGGATGTGATCCTGGGGTCTCAGGATCGAGTCCCACATCTGGCTCCCTGCATGGAGCCTGTCTCTCTCTCTGCCTGTGTCTCTGCCTCTCTCTGTGTCTCTCATGAAGAGATAAAATAAAAATAATATCTTAAACTTTGTGTTTTTGTTTCAAAGCAAGCAACTGACTCTAGGTCTTGGCCTATTAGATGTGGTGCATGTATGCAGCAGGTGTCAATTCAGAAGGCGGACTCTTCTAGAAAAGAAGTTCTGCAGAATGAGAGGAAGGTAGATCTGGAATTGTCCCTGGGCAGCTGCGTGTAAGTAAGAGCTTATAGTATATGTGATGTACAATATCCTATTAATTTCAGGTATACATTCTAGTGATTTGATATTTGTATACATTATAAAATGGTCCCCAGGATAAGCCTAGTTACCGTCTGTCATCTTACAAAATTATAACTGTATTATTGACTATATTTCCTCTGTAATATATTGCACCTCGTGTCTTCTTTATTTTAGATTGGAAATTTGTCATCTCTTAATCCCCTTCACCTATTTTGCAGTAAAAGGAGACTAGTAAAATTAGACTCAGATGACTGGGTAAGAGAAGGAAATATGTTTCAAGGCACATCTATATGGGAGGAGCTCCAAACAAAGACCATGCTACAGAAAGGGCCCACAGAACAAATCTGTGTTCTTGGATAGGAGAGTTGCTTTAAGTTAATAGCACATCTGGAGGTTTTCTGAACACACTGGAGTCAATTATATCTTATCTCTAAATGTAGTCATTCAACAAGCATGCTGTCTTCTCAATCATGCTTATGACTCCTCCCTTAGTCCACGTGGTGGTCCATGTAAACCAGCATTTCTGAACATCCATCCAAGCCACCAGCATGAATGGAGTTGACCCTAGAACTACCTCTCCATCATTGACACAGAGGATCTCAGGACAACACGCAAAGGAACACAAGTGCTCAATAAATACATATCATTATTTGTAATCTACTTTGTATCCTCTCTGATTTCTTTTCAGTGTTTTCATCTTTGGAAGCGTTGGGGTGATCGACCATGAGCATATGTATATTCCTGAGTTTGCAGAGGCTGAATTCATGGTATTCCTTGAGGTTTCTTTTTCTTTATTATTTTTAAGGCAGCTCACCTTTCCTCCAGAATGTCCTCTTATTGGGGTTTTGTTTTGAGGTCATGGAAGTCAGTCCCCTGCCAAAAGCCAAATACATATGCTATTTGATCTATTAGAACATTAGCTTAAAATAAATATGAACTGATTCTCAGGGGCCATTCTTGAAATTTTGAGCCCTCAAATGAGGAATTCAGAATTTCCTGTTTAGTAGAAAAGATATGGTGAGAGCAGAGCAAGGTGGTGGGGGTGGGGGGTGGCTTTCATCCTATCAAATGCTGAAAGTAGACAGTTGGTGTGGCTGCTGTGAAAAACACACAAAATCTGGAACGGCTTCTTGCTGATTATCTAGGTGGAAGCTTTCTTTTGGAAAAAAAGAGAGAGAGAGAGAGAGAGAGAGAGAGAGAGAGAGAGAGAAAGAAAAAAATGACCCATTTACTCTATTTTGCCCAGAGTTGACCTTCAGGAACTCAGAAGGCATCTAGCTGTTCAACGGTGTGTTGTGTGCCACACGTGTCTGTAATTACAGATAAACTGTTCCGGGATTACAGATGAAGGAAAATTAATTCTCCCTTGTGGAGTTAGGGATGACTTCACAGAGGACGTGACATTTGCAGTGTAACTTGAAAAGTGAGTGGGGCTTTGCCAAGCAGTTCAATGAGAAATATCACTCTAAGCAGCTGAATAACCTCAAACTCAGGGGTGGCATGGAATTTCATGTCATGTTCTCAGAATGAGTATAAACCTACGCTGGTAGGGTTTGGGGTACAGAGAGGAAGGGGAACACAGCCTGGATGTGTGATCTTCTGGGCTGGGTGGCCACGCTGTTCACTCCAGACTGACGTATGAAGTGCCTGGTGAAAATGATGCCTTGTGTTGGGTACTCTGGGTACAAGAGTTAGCCGGACGCCGTGACCCCAGCACTTGATGAACAAATGGAGAATTCCAGATAGTGATGAGCACTCCAAATAGATGAAGTATTCTACCACCGTGGATAACATCTGTGCAATGCGAATGAAAGTCCCAGCTCCAGTGGGCTTTCAAGGAATGTTCTCTGAGGACTTGGGTTTGCGGTACAGCTTCCCGGCTGTCAGCTGGGCTCTAGGTCTGATGTTCACAGGCAAAAGGAATCCAGACTGGAGTTCTCATCACCATTGACAATGATGGCTCTGTTGCCAGGATGTGCCCCTGACAGCCTGGGCCCAGAAGAACTCCACATCATTTGGGGTGGACTCCTGCCAAAACCCGAATATTCGGAGTGGTTGTAAGAAAGCATTCAGCAGACCCACATTAAGACACGTTCTACTGAATAACTGCCCTGCGCTCTTCGATTGCTGAAATCCGAATAAGGTTATGATCACTTAAGAGAATTGTATCGTGAATCTCTTGATGCTGATCATGGTGCAGCGTCGATGAGAATTATTTTTGAAAACTCACGCTACTGTAGTAGGGGTAAAGGACATCTTCTCTGTAACTTATTTTTAAATGATTCATAAAAATATGTAAGTGGGGGTGTGTGTGTGAAGGAGAGACAGACCGTGAAGAAGAGGGAGGCTTGGTACAATCAGAACTGCCCTACGGCTCAGCCCCCGTCCTCATACGACGCATGTGTCGCTCCAAGGGGCAGGGCTTGACTGGCCTTCTGCTGCGATGCTCCCCAGAAGTGTGCTGCTCCTCCTCTGCTCCCTGACTCTGTCCCTCTGCCCTCTTGCCCACTTCGCCAGCGCACATCCCTCGTTTCATGTCTATAGAAGCTGCTTCTGTCCCCTACTGTTGTCAACGTGCCTCTAATGCCAGATCCAAGAAGTGCGTTTCCATTTCCTGGCTGCCATCCAGGGTCTCGGAGCTGGGAACGTGCCTCGCCGCTCAGGAGCTGCTCTGAGGACACTGAGGGGGACACACACGTGATGACGATGGCTAGTCGTGGCCTCCCAAGCAGTCAGCAGAAGTTCATCATTCCCCGGAGAATGGAGGCACGTCAATATCAACGAGGCCTGTTCAACTCTCCGGGGCTGGGCTGATGATCCATATTTCTCTGTCTAGCCGTGCATCATCTCACAGCGGAGGTTTAAGACAGCAAGTTCTGGCAACAGCTTGAAGTTCCATCTGGCTAATGGAGAACTCGCTCTCCGGGTACATATTGGGGCCTCACCCCAGTCTTCTTGAGGGATGACAGCTGGGCCATGATGCTGTGCGCAGCCTGCTGAGCACTGTGCAATCTGACTCATCCTCTCCCGACCTGAGAAAGCTCAATTCCCCATTGAGAGGGGCTGAAATGCCCCATTGTGAAGGCAGCTACGCTTCCACCAACAATGAATGGGCGCCAATTGGGGGCTATTTAAATTGGAAGTCAAAGGTCCTCTGGATCTTTCCCATCAAAGATTAAATCCCCCGTTCCAGGAAAAGAGAACGTGAAACTCCTATTATCAGGAAACTATAGGAGGAACCATAAACCAATGACACCAGTGATCTTTTCCAATTAGGCTCCTGTAACTTATAGTGGGAAACACTTAGCTGATGGCTTAAATAGTTTTATTTCCTCTCAATTATATACAGAAGCAATCCGTCCTGCTGACTCAACTAAGTCTGATCACTTTGGTTGGGTCAGTTTATCATTTTCCTGGATTAAGAACTTCCAGTCTTCTAATGTTTATAACATCCCAACTGATTTTTCTTTTTTTCACTCTGGAGCCCTAGACCTCCTCTCCTTCCCACGGAAACTCTTTCTAGTCCCATTTTCAACACGATTCAAACCCAGTCATTATTACAGCTTCTTCCCTTGTTGATTAAAGAAAAATCAAGCTCCTCCAGCCTCCCCACATATGAGGTCCTATTTTTCAATCCAATGACTGTTTAGTCAGTGAATTGAAAATAATCATCAAATGGAAAATAGGTCTACATTTAAATCTTAGTTCTGTTCCTTACTAGCTAAATCATGATAGAAAAGGTATTTAAAACTCTCTGCCCCTCATTTTTATTTCCTGTAAAAAAAATAGAATATTCATCTCAAGAGATAATCTCAATTTTTAGTTTAAATATGCAATTAACCAATCGTAGATGAGCTGTCCACCATAATACTTGGCACACAGTAGGAGCACAACACAAGTTAGCACAGGGGTGCCTGGGTGGCTCAGTTGGTTGAGTGTCAGACTCTTGACTTCAGCTCAGGTCCTGGGATCCAGATGCTCGTCAGGTTCTGTGTTCACCTGGGGGTCTGCTTAAGATTCTCTCTCTCTCTCTGTCCTTCCCCCATCTCCTTGCTCTCACTCTCTCTCTCTGCCAAATATATAAATAAATCTTTGAAAAGTAAGTGAAGACAATTTCTCCCCTCCTCCATGAATCAGTTGGATGACTCACTGCCGGTGGAAGCCTTTGTCATTCTTCAAAGAGTGACAGCATGTATCTGTGCCAAACAACTCAGAACGTCCACTAGGTATGTCATATTGTCATATTTTCTCCAGTTGTTTCGAGGAAATTTGCCTCCTAGGCCTATTGAGGCAGAACATTTTCTTGTTCTTTCACATTCTGTTCCCACACAGAATATTTATTGAGTAAATACAAATTGACTTCCCATATTCAGGGTTTGAAGTAGTGGCTCTGTGAGGCTGTGAATTAAATAATTCATCTGACTAACAGAAAAGGGCATGGTACTCTCAATTTGTGATAAATATGTAAATGAATCAATTTCCCGCAGCTAATAGTGTGCTCCTCACACAGCCGGCCTTCAGTAAGTGTTCCTCACATACTGATGGGCAGAGATCACAAAATTCTTAGATTCCAATCCACGTGACAAATAGAAATAATCCCCACATTCTGCTAACCATCGGTTTTGTGATTACGATATACAACCAACAATGCGTAGATTTCAATAGGAGGAAATGCCACTGTTTCTTACACCCAACTCCAATCCTCAACGTCCTATACTGCTGAGCATATACGCTAGTCCTGAATATACGGAAACCAAAGTCTCGGTGATTAATTCTTCTCAATTAAAGCCCATATTTTCTCCTCTATTCTCTCTTTTTGTTCTTTTTGTGTAAATGGTATCTTATCTAAGCCATAATCACTCACCCAGTTGAGCCTACACAAATATTAGACTTGTCTGTATCTTTAAAGTTCTTCTGGAATGGAATTCTGCTATTTGAATACTTAATAATTCATCCCTTCAGCATGTATTGAGCACTTACTGTGAACAGTCCTTGTACAAGATGCTTTGGATACAGAAATGAACCATAAGTAAGATGATAGTTGTTGGGAAAGACAGATTGGAAGCAATAATGCAACAAAGGGCAGGTCCAGGGGCTTGAATGGGGCTCAGCGGGGGCCCCAGTGTGCAGTGACCTAATGAGCGAAGTTCTTGAATTTCTCCTTAAGAGATTTCTAAGAAATATAAATGCATATTTCAGTGCATATGGAAATACTTTGTAAATCCCTATGCAACAGTAGCTGTACTGTTTTCCTCTTTTTCAGCAATTATTTTTGTGGTATTATTTACCTACAAAGAAAATACACGGTTTTCCCATATGTATAATTTGATGAGTTTTGGCAAAGGTAAACACCTCGTCTTTTATAGTTAATGTGCTTGTTTTCTGTCTATAAAATCTTTGCATACCTTTTTTTTAAATCATTTTATATTATTTTTTTTCATCATGAGCAGTGTCCTCTTTAATCCTCATCACCAACTTCCCCTCTCCTCCCATCCACTTCCCTTCTGGTAACCACCAGTTTATTCTTCGTGAAGAGTCTGTTTCTTGGTTTGTCTCTCTGTCTTTTTTTCCCCCCTTTGCTCATTTGTTTTGTTTTTTAATATCAACATCTGAATAAAATCATATGGTATTTGCTTTTCTCTGATTTATTTCACTTAGCATAATATACTCTAGCTCCATCCACATCACTGCAAATGGCAAGATTTCATTATTTTTTGTGGCTGGGTAATATTCTGTTATATATATAAAATATCACATCTTCTTTTTCCATTCATCAATCAATGGACACAGGCTATTTCCATAGTCTGGCTAGTGTAGCTAATGCTGCTATAAATATTGGAGGGCATGTGTTTCTTTGAATTAGTGCTTTTGTATTTTTTGGGTAAATGCCCAGTAATGTGATTCGGGGATCAAAGGATAGTTCTATTTTTAATTTTTTAGGGAACCTCTACACTTTTCCACAATGACTATATCAATTTACATTCCCACCAATAGTGCACAAGGGTTTCCCTTTGTCTACATCCTCGCCAACACCTGTTGTTCCTTGTGTTGTTGATGTTAGCCATTCTGACAGGTGTGAGGTGATATCTCATTGTAGTTTTGATTTGCATTTTCCTGATGATCAGTGAGGTTGAGCATCATTTTCTGTGTCTGTGGGCCATCTGCAGGTCTTTGGAGAAATGTTTGCTCATGCCTTCTGCCCATTTTTAATTGGATTACTTATTTTGGGGGTATTGAGTTGTATCAGTTCTTTATATATTTTGGATACTAACCCTTTATTGGATATGTCATTTGCAAATATCTTCTCCTATTCAGCTGGTTGCCTTTTGGTTTTGTTTATTGTTTCCTTTGCTGTGAAGAAGCTTTTTATTTTGATGTAGTCCCAGTAGTTTATTTATGCTTTTTTCTCTCTTCCCTCAGGAGACATATCTAGAAAAATGTTGCTATGGCTGATGTCATAGATATTACTGCCTATACTGTCTTCTAGGATTTTTATGAAATCTCTGTTTACCTTAAGACTGTGAAGACTTTCTCTTATGCGTTCTTCTAAAAATTTAATAATTGAAAATTTTACATTTAGATCCATGAACTGTTTGGAGTTGAAATAAGGGGTCAGAAGCATGCAAAGATAAGAATAAGGGGTAGCAGTTAAAACAACTAATCTGTATTGTTATAAGACATCTTCCACACTGCTCTCCCTAGGACACCCAGGAAATCCATCATTAGAGGTTCATTCCTTAGGCTAAAACACAGCTATCTTCAGATGGGTACCAAGCTACTATGTTTGCAGACACTAACATTTAAATATAAATTAGTTTATCTGTTCCTTGGCAGGATTTCCAACCTAAAAACCCTTATATAGGTGAGGCATCCTGAATAAACACAAAATGCTGCCGTTTTGTGTGAAGAGACTTCCAGAAGAAAAATATATGTTAGATACATGGAAAGAAAAGGAGCACAGGAAGCAGGGAGGAAAACGAGTTCCATAACCAGTCTCTGACTCCAGCATCCTGAGTGTTACTCACTCCAAAATGTTCCCATTTTAAGTTCTACTGCTATCAGGGATCATCTATCAGGGTTGTTCTCATCTAGGTTTTGAGATTGGTCCTGCTGGATTTCCCGTGCTAGGCGTTCATGATAATGTGGAGCAATTGGGGTAAACAGATGCAACCCATTGGAATGGTGCATGGGGTGGGGTGAGGCACTGCAGGCATAAGTTGCCAACCCATCAGCCCATCATAGCATCTGGAGAGTCAGAGTCAGCCCTGGTCCAGGAGCGAGGTGGAGGCAGCTTTGGGAGGTGACAGGGTGAAGGAAGTTGGTACCTGAGATAGTCCAACTCATGGTCTGAGGATCAAGATTAATACTAGAGAAAGTTAGGGACTGAATGTTTTGTGTAGACTTCTCAATAGAAAACCTTACAGCGTATGATGCAAAGTGGGTAATCAATAAGTATTTTGTGAGTGAGCTAGTGAGTTATGGTTAGAATGAAAGGATTCTAGGCTGATTGGGCACGCACGGCAGATACTGCATAACCATGGTGGCAATGGTGCAGTCTTCACCAAGGAGCCAGAGGGTGACTCCCTTTGATCCTCTTAAGGACAGTCACTACCTGCTGCCATTTTCCAAAAGATTATTTATTAAGAGATAAAATTGAGAAAGAGAATCACCAAAGCTGGAGCCTAAGTGTCCTCCTACATGGTTCTCTGCCCTCATTGTCACCAAGCCCTGTGTCTTCCATCTCCTTCACATCACTCTCAGCTGGCCCACTGTCATCTTCCCATGGCTGCGTATCCTCCGATCTTCTTTCCATGTTGTTGGCAGAAACCCTCAATCTTAAACTCGAATACACACAAGCCAGTGTGTAAATGTGTCTCTGCACTGCTTCAGCCTCTCCAGAGTTGAGTGAGGACACTGCTGGCGAGTTCCCAGTGTGCGTTTTCAAGTTTTCTCTAGAAATAAGAGGAAGGCACACAGACAATGGGGATAAAGACATTCCTCAGACTCTCTTGTGTCTGAACACGGTCTATCGAGTATATTTTAGCAACTGAACCAAAAAAGAAAAGTTGATAGCAGCTTCAGAAACATCCTAATGCCACTGGTCTTTTTCTTTCTTATATCTTCCTCTTTACCCCAAGACAGTAAAGGGGGCCCAGGAATTAGAATTAGGGATTGCAATACTCCAACATATGCCAGCTTCAGTGCTCCTATTCTAGGCTTCATTCCTTGATGAGTCACAAGGATGCTAAGATCCCAGACTGGGTACCACAAGAGGTTAGGTGTGGCTGCAGTCTGAGTAGTGTGTGCTGGAGAGGGCAGTGAGGGAGAGTAAACCTGAAGGCTCAGCCAACCCCGGGAAGTTTGGAGTCCCTTACTAAAGAGATCAAGAAGTTTGAATCTTCAATGCATTGGTATTAGAGAGTGACCAACACATCTTGCAATCTAAGGAATACTGGTAATTGTGTAATACCACATTATAAATAGACTGTGCTTAAAAACACAAAGGCCACTCCTACATAATTAACACCTCAGAAACAGAAGTCTATCTCTTATTATTGGATCAAATTCTTTGAGAGGCTCTTGGGACAATATGGTGTAAGACAGTATCCAGTTTTCTGGATTCTAAAAATGGCTTTTTTTTTTTTTTTAGCCTGTCATTAAAAGAACTATGAGTTAAGGTTCGCAAAGTCATGGTCTACTTGTAGTACATCCTTAAGCAGCCATAATTTGGGAGAAGTCATGCAACACTTCTGAGCCCTTGTCAATCTGGAGAAATAATAGGATGGCACCTCTTTCACTGGATTGTGGCAGGAGATGGATGTTTTCATGCACACGAGTGAAATCTATGTATAAACAGACACTACTAATATTTGTTATTATTATTTTAGAGATAGAAACAAGTGGCTAAAATAATCAAAGGTTTCCTGTTTGAATAAAAAGAATTGTCATTGCAGAGATCAGTTGGACAACACCCAGAATATGTATATATATCAGTCTCAGGAAAGGCATTAAGCAAGCTCTCTGCATGCATGCATCATTTGAAAGCACCCGTGACTGCCCTCTGTCTGATTATGAGTTAGAGATGTAATTCAGCAAATCTTTTCTGCTTTCTTCCAAGAAATCTAATAAAACCAGTTCTAGGAAAAGCCTATATGGTTAGGGTCTACTAGAGAAGAATATATATTCAGAATATTGCCTCCAGGTCCAAATAAATGGTTTTCCTTATTATTGCTACAGTCTAATCTCCAATGTATAAAGTGTGGATAAAATAATAAAAGTAAATGACATAAAGGAGTAGAAAACAGCAGAGCCAAAACACAAAATTTTTCAAAGAAATAATCCAAATGATATGAAATACCTTGGTGAAACTTTGTGTAATCATCATCATCATCATCATCACCATCATCATCATAAAAGGGGTTTGGATGCTTACACAGTTCAGCATCCTACTCTGCTCCCCCCAGGGAAGGAAACCTCACTCTCCTAGGATTAGCCTCCACCTCCTGCATGTGTTGACAGGCAACCACCTGCAGAGGGATCTGAGCTGAGGGGAAGCTTTGAAAGAAGTTCAGGTGGGTAAGAATTGCTCTGCCCCAAATGCCCTTTACTCCCAGGTGAAGTTCACTTTTAAACTGTTTTCTGGCAACTGGGCAAGTAAACAAAAACTGCAACAAAATAAATAAAACTACACTCTCAGCTTCTATCTATTTTGTTCATTTGTCATCCAGCAGCATTCTTTGAGTGGCTGCTGCATATGGGCTTGATCTTGCATACGGGCTTGATGTGGAAATGAGCAGGATTGAGATCTCGGCTTCCCATGTCTTGGTATCCCAATGTCAAGACAGATGTTTAAATTCATATAAGATGTGAACAGCAAGTCCCACTAAGTTCATTTCCCTATTCATGAGAGAGATTACACTTGAGTAGTTTTTTTAGGGGGTTGGTGGCAGGGAATCTGGAGAGGCAGCATGGGAAGACCGCTGTTAAGTTAGGCCATGAAGAAAAGGTCAGTTGTGAACTTTGAAGGTTTGGGAATTAGTAGACACAGTGGCTTCAGCTGCAAAGGGGTGGACCACACCTGTTGGGATTGCAGTGTAGCGGCGTTCTGTGCCTGGAGTAAAGGGGATGGATAGGGCCATGGTGAAAACAACTGGCATGCCCCAAGAACCGATGATTTCATGCATATTCAATGGGTGACATAAAAGCAAGGGAGGTTTTTAAGTAGAGAAGTGACATTCACAGAGGTTTTTTCATAAGAAGAAAAAGTGAGGGGACAAGACATGCATGCTGATTAGGTGCCTGCCGTTTGTCACTCGTACAGGTACCTAGTCTTACTAAAGATAATTTTGCAGTGAAGAACCAGCCTTGGAAATGGTATAAGTTACATTTTCAAGGCCTGTAACCTATAATCGGTAAGCTGAATTAGTTCTTTCTGAAACTAGTGCTCTCTTTTTTCCTCTGTGTGTGTGTGTGTGTGTGTGTGTGTGTATTTACACTATGCCATGAACAGTACAGAGTGATCTGATAATACTAAAATATTAACAGTAAATATGATTCTTAATGTGCTTCCAGGAGAGTTATAACATAAAAGTAGGCAGGCTGGCTATAAGATTTGTAATAAGTTTTAATCACAGAAAATGATGACAAAATAATAACTAATCTGTACTGTCAAAGATTACAAGCCAGTGGTTTACATATATCACTTCTTTATGTAAGAGTCATGTAAAGGCTGCTACTGGTGGGAAGAAGGTTGTTCCAGAAGAAGATCCAGTCTAGGGGGGAGGCACGGCCATGTGAAAATAAGGCATGTGCCATGTAGAAATGGTTACCACATCTCTACTGCCAGAGTGGAATTGGAAAGCAGAGTAGCCCAAGATGAGGCTCTGGTGGCTGGGGCAAGCCAAGCAGGTGGGCCTCGCATGCCATGCACAGCAGCTTTGTCTTAACTCTCAAGCCCTCTTAACCTCCATCCAAGTAAATAGACGCTTGTCCATGATCAGTAGTTACTATTTGGTAATGTATATTCTAAGAAAGAAGTCATAAGACTAATTAAAAAATTAATCAGTGCTCTGCCCAACATGAGAGCAAAGCCCTGCAGAGCTAAGCGATAAGCCACTTTATGGTTGTATTCCTGAGGGGCTAATTAATATCTTGAGAGAAAAAGAACAAAGCAGCAACCGTGTGTTCCTTTGGAATACAACGAGTTCTCTGTCTAGAGCAAAGCTCCAGAGTTGTGACATCTTTTTGCTGACTAGGAATCATGGATATTTGTGCTGCATAATAGCATATGCCAAAGAGTTTGGAAATAGTTCCGATGAGTCAGGGTAAGTCATGTCAGCTGCTATGACAAAGATCTCAGTGGTTTCACGACCTGCATTATCTGATACTGCTCACCACACAACACCAGAGTTCGGCATAGTCATCCCAGCTGGGTGGGGATCCGGGCACTCTGCTGGCCCCTTCTGACCTGCACTGCAGACACAGGGCTTACAGGGCCACAGGCAGCCACCATGGTCACTTTGCTCATGTGCCCATTTCTCCCTCTGGCACAGAAGATGATGCAGGCTGGCTAATACCACCTGGCATTCTATTGACCTGGTTGTTCCGTGTCTCTTCTGGTGAAGGATCAATGTGAGACTTATTTTTAACAGAGATAGATTGCTCTAACTCACTTGTCTTCACAGGACTGGGTATTAATATCAGAAAGTAATTTTAAGTGTCTTTTACTATGTCAGGGCTTTATGTAAGTAATTGGATTTTCCAAACTGCAAGGCTTTTATTTCAGTTACTTCCTTTATTTTCTGTTATTTCTGCTTATGAACTAGTTATATATTTTTTTTCTTGAGTTTATCTGCCTCTTACTACACCTTGCTAAATTCAGCTAACAGCAAAGGATGCAATCAATATACTAATTCCTTCCAAAAACTTTTTACTGGAGCCATAGGGTTTAAAAAAGTGCAAAGACAAGTTATAGAATGGAGGAAGATATTTTCAACTCATATAAGTGACAAAAACTACTACAAAAGTCACATAAATACTTCAGCAAATCAATAAGAAAAGCATCAAATTCACCAGAACAGTGAGAAAATATGAACAGATCTTCTCCAGAGGAGGAAATGCAAATAGCAAAAGATAATCTACCTTTTATCTGTCTATCATCTATCATCTTTCTATCTGTCTGTCTATGTATCTATCACCTATTTGTCAATCATTCAAAAAGATACTGTCACAACTCATAGTGGACAAGGCAATACAATTTGAGACCAGCATGAAAGAACTTTACACTTATTTTGTTGGAGAAAAATAAATCTGAATAAGAATGTTCATATCAAGATTCCACAAATACAAAAATCTGGAAACAATCTGAAAATATATCAGAAGAAAGGAGCTGAATACAAGATACACTACAGCACTGAAAACAAATTAATAACAGTGACACATGATGATATAATGAATTTTAGCAATATAATTTTAAATGAGCCATTTTTTAAAAGATTACATACACCATAAAACATTTTTTTTAACATTGAAGCAACTGGGATAAAAAATATACAAAAATATGTATGCAATAAAGCCCTATAAGAAGGCACACAAGATGAGGAGAGATGTACGGTGCACAGAGGACTGCATCCCATAGATTATCCGGTGATGGGACGGAGACAAGTACATGGCAAAATGTAGTTTATATTCAAGGTCCTGGCTTTTCTTTTTCACATCAGACTCATGAATACTTACTAAAAAATACCAAATAAATAATTTGCTAAATAAATCATTGTGATCCATATGTGGACTAATGTGTTTTTCATGAAACTAAATGATTAAATCCATAGTCTAATTATATGCACTTGACATCCAGAAACTGAGAAGGAAGAGAGGACGGGAGGTAGGGAGGGAAGGGAAGAAGAAGTAAAAGTTTTATAAACCAGTAGAAAAATTAATCTCCCTAAAGTGGTAAAATTAGTCTTGTCTCAGACTTTTCAGCACCAATAGTCAATAACAGAAATCTGGCAGTGGAGTAATATCTACTAATTTCTTAGGGAAAGAAAATGTGAGCCAAGAATATTACATGCCCAGTTAACTTCTTTTTTTTTTTTTAACTGTAAAAAAGGAAATAGGAAGACATCCTCAAACCTGAAAAAAAAATCCCAAGAAATCTAACTCCCATATGTTCTTCTGAAAACGTCTACCTAATGAAATAACTAATCTTTCAATATATTAAAGAATGTATGCTGTACTCAATGCCAGAAAATAGAGCACGTTTTATGAAATTCGGAGAGCCGGGTGCATGATCCAATGTTTCTACATCTACTAAGATGTCATTCAAACAGAATATGAAGAGAACTGTTTGCTCTAAGCGAAGATGAAACTCAATCAAACAAGAAATCAACAGAGAAATCAGTGGAATGAAGATATTTTTTGGGGAAAATCCATCATGATTGAGAATCTATTTAAACACAGGACTTGAGGTCATGAGAGTTACGTTTATGGGACTGAATGTAACTCTGATACAATGCAAACAAAATGCAATCTTAAAAACCAGGAGATGAGGAAGGAGAAAAGGAAGAATGATTTTTTTTTTTCATTTAAGAAAATGAAACCCAATACTGTATAAAATTGAAACAAAGATTCAATTGAAGTTTAACTGTGGAAATTTGGAATGTTTTACGTAATCGGTTTTCTACATTTAGAGTCTTTTTTTGGGGGGGGGAGGATCAAATGTTTAGAAAAGATGGGAGTCAGTAATTCCTTCAGCTAAACAGTTTTAAAGACTTTATTTTCTAGAGCAGTTTAAGGTTTACTACAAAATTGAGAGAAAGGTGCAGAGATTTCCTATATACGTTCTGCTCACAAATGTGCGTGGCCTCCCCCAACATATTCACCAGAATAGCATACTTTTTACCAAAGGTGAACCACCACTGACACTTCATAATCCCATGAGGCCCAAGGTTTACATTAGAGTCCATTCCTGAAATTGTGTACTCCGTGGGCTTGGACAAACATGTAAGGACATAATCCATCATCGTAATATCACACAGAGTATTTTCGTCTTCCTAAGAATGCTCTGTGCTTTGCTTATTCATTTTCTCCATTCCCACCTCTGACAACTATTGATCTTTTTTGCTGCCTTTGCAGTTGTGCCTTCTCCAGAATGCCATATAGTTGAATCACACAGGATGTATTCTTTTTAGATTGGCTTCCTTCACTTCGTGATACGCATTGAAGTTTCTCCCCTGTCTTTTCACAGCTTCACGATTCATTTCTTTTTAGACCTGAATAATATTCCACTGTCTGAAGGTTTCAAGTTTGTTTATGCACCTACTGAAGAACATCTAGGCTGCTTCCAAGTCTTGGCAATTATGAATCAATTGGTTTATGCCCACAGGTTGGCATAGACATAAGTTTTCATTGCCTTTGGGTAAATACCAAAAAGTATGATTGCTGATCCTATGGTAAGAATATGTTTAGTTTTGTAAGAAACCACCAAACAGTCCTCCAAAATGGCTGTACCATTTTGCATTCCCACCAGCATGGGAGTCCCTGCTGCTCCACAGCCTCGCCAGCATTGGGTGTTGTCAGTGTTCTGGATTTTGTCCATTCTGATAGGTGTGTAGTGGCATCTCAGGGTTGTTTTAATTTGTATTTCCCTAATGACACACAACATGGAACATATTTTCACATGCATATTTGCTGTCTCTATACCTTCTTTGGTGAGATATCTATTAGGGTCTTTGGCTAGCCTTGTAACCCAATTGTTTGTTCTCCTATTGTTTGATTTTAAGTGTTCTTTGTATGTTTTGGATAACAGCCCTTTATCAGATATGCCTTTCACAAATATTTCCTCCAGTCTGTGGCTTATCTTGTAATTTTCTTGATATTGTCTTTCGCAGAGCAGTGTTTGTAGTTCTCCTGAAGGCCAGCATATCAATTCTTTCTTTTGTGGATCTTGTCTCTGGTGTTTTTTCAAAGAAGTCATTGCCATGCCCAAGGTCATCTAGGTTTTCTCCTGTGCTGTCTTCTCATTTTATAGCTTTATTTTTTTTAATTTTATTTATTTATTCATGAGAGACAGAGAGAGAGGCAGAGACACAGGCAGAGGGAGAAGCAGGCTCCCTGCGGGAAGCCCAATGTGGGACTCCATCCCGGGACCCCGTGATCATGCCCTGAGCCGAAGGCAGGGGCCCTCAACCACTGAGCTACCCAGGTGCCCATCATTTTGTACCTTTATATTTTACATTAGGTCCATGATCCATTTTGAGTTAAGTTTTGTGAAATTTAAAATTGTTTATTCTTCAGTTTAAAGTGAAACTAATAATTGTCATAGAATGGCAGCACAATCTTATTTTTATGGAATTATTGTGTCCATGTATTTGTTTATCTGTTTGACTGTTTATCTAATCCCATAGCCATATAAATACACAGACTTGAGCAGGAGTTGTAAGCTCACCATCCTTGACCAAATTTACCTACAGATGAAAATTGTTTGACTCATACAAGCTTCTGTTGTTTTAACTTAAATCTCAGAGTACTTTACAAGGGTCTGATATTTCTGCTGCTGTTCAGGCACCCATCCCTGCATGCCTTTCCCTTCGTTAACTCAGTATTCATTTCACCATATTGGGCCCCCAAGTAATATGATCCTACGACCGCTGTGGGGACAGTTATTGTAATCTCAGTAATGAGATGTATGATATTTCTACTTTTCCCCCCTATTTTTCCTTGTTAGACATTTTTTTTCCTGTAGTGCTGGAGATTTGTATAATAAGCTGGTACAATTTATTTTGAAACTGTGAAGTCAATGTAAAAATATTAAATGTATGCAATTAATTATAGAAAAATGCTTATAACATTTTTATTTACATGTGACTTATATGCAAAATAGCTGATAATAATGTGTAGTTTGATGACAGTTTTGATGCCATGTTCTCTTAAGCAGATTCTGTAACCAATATGTCAGATGTCAATATTTATAAAATAAGCACGGCAATGCATGTACCTAATTATGTCTCAAAAACATTAGAGAAAATGCAATGATATATGTGAAGTGATTTGAGTAACTTGTAAGAAAAAAAATGATATATAAACTCAAGATGGTATTTGAAAGGAAGATAATTTACTATGGGATTTTTTTTTTCACCGATGGATCTCAGCCCCACTTAAATCTGCTGTCTGGAAGCTGTTCAATAAATTCCCAGAAATGTGTAGATCAATCTAGATCAGCATACATGATCAGATTCTACAAATCAAAGCAAACCCTTCTCATGAGAATTGACCTCAAAATAAAATTAGTCTTGTTAGAAATCCTCTACTTGTCCTTCAACCATCACCTACATGCCAGAATTGGCCCTTTCCAGTGGTTATTCTGATCTGCAGCATAGGTTTCTTCTTGCTTTTCTGCTTCTCCCTGCTTCCTTTCCTATTTGGGGCCCCAGGAACCTTGGTCAAGGGCACAGAGACCTACTCTCTCCTGAAGGAGCTATTAATTTGCACACCCTGATCCTATGCACACTATTTTCTCTGCTGGAATTAATTGCCCTCCTCCTTGTCTTTCCTATGCCCACAGTTTTATGCTCATCCTTCAACACCTGATGCAGTGTCATCTCCGACTAGAAAATCTGACTCATTTGGAGATCACAGAACAAACCCTCTTCTGGTTTTCAGCAACAGATTACTGAGACCTCCATGCATCTACATGACTGTGGGCTGGGCTTAGGTATTCTCTCGGCTTCCTGTCAAATCTATTAAGTCTTGCTGCTGTTGACAGTGAACACAAATCTGGTGTGTGTATTTGTGTGTGTGTGTGTGTGTGTGTGTGTATGTGTGTGTGTGAAAAGAACTGAGTTACAGTGTGATAATAACCAGGTTTAGTATTTAATCTAATGCACTTTAGGTAGGTGGTCTGAGAACTATAGTTCCCAATTACGCTCCTAGCAAGATATGGGGACCCAGGCAGGCACATCTTCTGAAGAGTGGGCTGAGGAATGACTTCAAGCCCCGATTCTATTTGTAAGGGTCTTTTGCTTTATTGGGCTATCCCTGTGTAAAGAAGAAATGATTTAACCGAGGGAATATATTTTATAAGATCCCCTAGTTCTATCTTTTGCTTTATATTTGCTTTACATTCAAATTGCACTATAATAACCCCCAAGCCTCTAGAACATAAACTTTGCACAACAGAAATTGCCTTTGATGATTGCAAAGGACCAAAGTGAGGTAAAAGCCAGCCCCAATATTGACTTCATTGATACACTTTTGGAGCTGATAATATTATTGGTATCAGAAACATGTGGCTTGAGCCATGCTGCCTGCATGCTGATGTGGAATGAGACCTCTTGGTAGGATATCCAGGAGCCGGTAAGAGGCAGGTATAGCACACCTCCTCAATACAGCAAAGAGCCCCTGTGGCAGCAGGTGTTGGTTTGGTTGGAAGGGGGTGACGGCCTCAGGAGAACTCCCTCAAGATCTCCCAGAGAGGCAGAAGCACACGAGACTGCCTTTGAAACAGTAACAGGAAATAAAAATGATGAAAACAACCGCCTCTTCTTTAGTCCCTACCTGGTGCCACACGCCATCCGTGTGCTATTTCATACATCCTTCCTATCCTAGAGGGTTGGTGTCACTGACGATGCTTTATGGCCATAGATGGTAAAGCTCAGAGGGGCTGAAGAAAGTGGACAAGGCCCAAGATTTATAGGAAAGAGTCAGTGGTTATTCTGCTTTACTATCATGTTATGAGAAATCCCTGGGCTTCTGCATAAATAGGGTACCAACCATAATACAAAGATCTTATTTTAGACATTTTTTGTACGTTATCACTTCAAAGACATTTTGAGATGTTACTTGTGCAACAGCATCTAATGCAGGACATGCTGAGAAACCCCGAATGAGCTGAAGTCCCAACCTTTCTTGGCTGGCAGTATTCAAACTGACCCCACCTCCCAAAAGCAACATATATTCTTCCAGAGAACACAAACTTCTGGGTTTTGAGTAGATGGCAGGCCAGGGAAGGGTTGGGGACGGGCCTACCTGCTTTTCTAGCCTGCATCACCTGTGGATTGCTTTGCTCCATATTCTCAGCACTGAAATCAGTGTAACTTAGCGGATTGTTGCTAAGAGCCCACGGCCTGCCATGTTGCCTCCCTCTGAAGTTTAACTGCCCTCACCTGCTCTTAGCTCAGCCTCTGAGATATATCTAGAATGTGCCTTCCACATCTATTTCAATAACTGTCATCACGGCAAGGATGGCACATTAACAATGGCAACAGATCATGACCTACCTCGCACGGATTGCATTCATGTACCTTATCTCATTTGTTTCATAAAAAGTCTTGAGAAGAAACTAGGCCAATTACATGCATCTTCGTTTTATAGATGGAGAGACTTAATCAAACTTAAGTAAGTTGTTTAAAACCACAAAATTAGTAACTGCTAAGCCAGGTTTTTTGATTATGTGGCATTAGCAAGTCATTGTTTCTGCTTCTCCTTTGGGACACGGACTTTGCCTTGTACTTCTTCATCTAATCACATCATTATGATTAATTTTTTGATAGTTCTTATTATTTTCCAGGAAGTTTTTAAAAAAATCTTTTGTCTCACTCTTACCTAGAATGTTCTGTTATGAAAGATGGTGGCATACAGTAGACATTCTATAACTAGTTGCTGAGTAAGTGCATGACTTAATCACCATGATCTTTACTTTAGGGGGACTTCCTAATGTGACATTATGGCTGTAGCCCTTACCCCCAAGGGAGTGAAGTCCCTGCCCTTTCTGGCTCTTTGCAGGCCCCCCAGCTGGCTCCTTCCATCCTCCCTCTTCTCACTCCTCTTCTACATAATGACAGCATGTCTTTCCTCATATGCCTCTGGAGGGGCTAGAGATAATGAACACAGAAGTGGCTGGAAACACTTACAGGTGAGGGGTGCCTGGGTGGCTTAGTTGGTTGGGTGTCAGACTTTTGGTTTCAGCTCAGGTCATGATCTCAGGGTTTTGACATCGAGCCCTGATCGGGCTCCGTGCTCAATGGAGAGTTGGCTTGAGACTCTCTGCCCCTCTTGCTCATGCTCTGTCTCTCTCAAATAAAAAATAAATAAATAAAATAAAATCTTTTTTTTTTTTTCTAAAGAAACATTTATGGGTGATACAGGTATCATGGAGCAGAGAGTGATGGTGCCTCTCCTGAAATAAATACTGTGTAGGCACAGAAACACACGTACACAGTTTCCTTTAACAAACTAGCCAGTCAAGCTAGAGGCATGCAAAAATATGAAAAAAGTCTAATATGAATACTGAAGGAAACAAATTCCTTTGTTCTCCCAGTGAGTCTGGCTTCTTGCAATTCCTTCACTGCATATTAATCTGCTCCAGAATATCCTCTATTTGACTCTATTTGTTTTTTTTCTTCAATCTCTCATTATTTTCTGCATTCCTTGTCTTTACAAGGTCAGGTTCCACATGTGATGTTTCTTTGTACATCCCGCATTGCCCTGCCTTTGGTTGACCACAAGAAAAATGCTCAACAGCTGCTTTCAACTAGTCCTGAGGCATCAGGGATATGAGCAAGTGTGGTGGAGTATTTGCAAACATGGCCACGTCACTGTCTACCTCTTGAATCTGGGCTTGGCCTGAGACTCACGATGGCCAGTAGAACATTAGTAAATGGCATACTTGAGGATACTTGCCAATAAGTCTCTCCTTCTCTTGCTGCATTTGGATTGCTGAGAGCACTTTGTGAAGCAGGTCAGCCTAGATTCCAGGGGATGAGTGACCCATTGACCACAGCTGTTACTCAGAAATCTCTGGACCAAAAAGCCTAAAAACACCAAGTATGTGAGCAGTCTCAGGCTGCACCAGGTAGCCCAGCCCAGCTTCCAGCTGCCCACAGAGATCACTCAAGTGGCCAAGATGCGAGGAATCACCCAGCAGACCACAGAAGTATGAGACATGATGGTTTGTTGTTTTAGCTGTTGAGAGTTGGGGTGGTTTGCTAGTCAGCACAAACCCATTGGTACAGAAATCAAGTAACTCTTACCATGAAATGCAGGAGACAGTTGCAAGTTAAGGTTCCTATTAACCGAGTCTATCAGGAAAAAAAAATCTTATTTATATACATTGGCATGAAAAAATTAGTTCCAAGCAAATTTTAATAAAAGTGATCATATTTCCATTTTTTTCCAATGAAATATTTGTATTGGTAAAATATATAATTTTTTATAAACAATGGAAGTTTCCATATGGAAGCAGTATTGAAAAGTGTAGGGTGGTTATAATATTCCTAAGACAGCAACTATTTCTATTCCTACTACATCAATCAATAACAGTTTCACATACATGAATAAGGACATACAATTTACAAAGCATTATCATGTATATTAGCTCATTTGATATCATCACAGCAAATCTGTAGGCAGGACAGGTATTGTCTGTTTTATAAATAAGTGAAGTCTTCACAGAGTAACCAATGTTTTGAAAGCTCAACATATTTCTATGACATCTTGAAAGACCTGCAGATTGGAATCAGATTGTAAGTGATTCAGCACCAAATTTGCCTACGGTTGTCTGAGGTTGGCACACTAATGAGTCTTTCAGCATCCTTAAACCTTCACCACCTCATCAGCAAAATAAGGAAATATATTAGAAAATACTGTCTTCTAATACCATCTTCTTATCATTCTGGGTTTTTTTTTTAAAGATTTTATTTCTTTATTCATGAGAGACACAGAGAG
Source organism: Canis lupus baileyi (assembly GCF_048164855.1). Lineage (NCBI taxonomy): Eukaryota > Metazoa > Chordata > Mammalia > Carnivora > Canidae > Canis > Canis lupus. The sequence continues at coordinate 61,341,943 of NC_132849.1, read as the reverse complement.
AGAGAGAGAGAGAGAGAGAGAGAGGCAGAGACACAGGCAGAGGGAGAAGCAGGCTCCATCCAAGGAGCCTGATGCAGGACTCGATCCTAGGACTCCAGTATCATGCCCCGGGCTGAAGGCAGACGCTAAACTGCTTAGTCACCCAAGGATCCCTTTATCATTCTGTTTTATCACCTATGAAGAATCGCTCTGAGACAGGACCGAGACCCTCAGTATGTCCTTCACCGTGGACTCAAGTACTGACTCTGGGGCACCATTCCCGGGATGTGATGCCTCACTCTTTGGCCCTGAGAACCAGGTAAAATACAGGGCAATCACTTTGCAAGAAGAGGAACCTGTGTGCGACTGAACTGAACCAAAAAGAATAGAAATACCAGTTGGGGTTGAGATGTGAAATTCTGCTCCCTGAAGGAGTGAAAAATGGACAGGCAAGTGCCAGACACTTCATGGTAATAATTCTGGGTAAGTAGAAGTTTTGTGAAAGCCTCCAAAAAAGAGCTCCTAAGGTCCATGCTGGTCATGCAAACCTTGTGTGCTGTATGATTCTTTTTTTCAAGGAGTGATTAACTGATGTAGCCATGTGGGTCACGTTTCTGGAGGCAGAGGTGAACCTTTGCGGGGCCAGGTGGAAAGATCCATCTCCAAGTGTCTGGGACCCTAAGAATCTGAGGAGAAGGAAGAGACAACATCTGAAGATAGAGGCCAATGTCAGAGCTCTGGGGAAACCCCCTCCCCCACACAGGGGGGCCCGAGGAAGACTTGGGTCAGCTTTTCAGAAACAAGAGTGAGGAGCCCAGTGGTAAGGCAAGGCAGAGCTGAGTGAGGAGACAGGAGTGGGGCCCTGGGTGCCCGCACCGGCTCACAGCCCCACAGCCCATCTAACCTCATGGCCGCTCTAGGGGCTGCAGGTGGGGTAGCTTCAGCCCAAGCCTGGATCAAGGCAGGTGGTGTGTGCGGAAACTGCGCTGCTCACAGCATGTTGCTTCCACCACTGTCAAGGCTGGAAACTACACACTCTTGATAGTGACAGAAAGATTTTAGCCAGACCCCTGTGTAATGATGGATGTTGTTCATCATTTTTTACCTGCTGCTTTTACACTTCCCTCGTCACAATGAGTCATGCATGGCTAAGGAAAGGGGGCCCCACTGCAGACGCTGTGATTTGCCTAATTGCAACGGCCTCATCAAGAGGCAGGAGCCAGAGCAAGCAGAAGCAATGGGCAAGCTTGTTCGGGACTGAAGATCGTTCTCGTTGCCAAGTTTGTCAGGGACGCACCTGGATCCACGAGAAGGCAAGTGATCGGCCAAGTTTGTCAGGGACGCACCTGGATCCACGAGAAGGCAAGTGATCGGCCATGTGGACCATACCTGGCTGCACTGACAGAGTGGGTGCTTCAGGGTAACTCCTGCTATCTGGCGGATTGATAATGAAGATTAATTTACTTATCTCTCAGCTACCTAAATTAGGGTACAGGAAAGATATCTTGCTGCTTCCCAGAACCTGTCTTTAAAGATGCCTCATGTAGTCTTCCCTTATAGGCATCACACTGTGTGGAGACGCACAGAAGCATGATTACCACCTGCCTGCGGTCCTCTCTCCTCCTTGACTCTCAAAACGTGTTAGAGCCCTGGACAGACGATAAGTACACACACACACACGTGAGCTTGGTGACTGTGATGTATGTGTCTGTGTCATTTCTTGTTCTGGTTGTAGCCTCTGTCCCGTGGATCTCTGATGTCAAAGCATGCCCCAAAGATAAAAGAACTGGGAGGTCCGGTTCTGATGTGGCAACAGCACAAGCTCTTGTCACCCCAGCCTTGACATGTAGTATCCCTGAGGTCCACTGGAATACCGACCCTCACGGGTTCCAGCGGGGCATGGAGCAGAAGCCCACCAAGATCCTGAAGGCATGCTTGTCATCGTCCTCAAGGTCCTTCCTCAAAGACTTGGGTCTGTTAATACTTCTCAGCCTCAGCTAACTCCACACATGCCGAAAAGTGTAGCTTGAAATCCTAGGAGGTTGCGGAGAGTAAATGAACCAAAATTTGTGTAAAAATACTTGGTCCTGGGCAGCCCAGGTGGCCCAGCGGTTTAGCACCGCCTTCAGCCCAGGGTGTGATCCTGGAGACCCAGGATTGAGTCCCATGTCAGGCTCCCTGCATGGAGCCTGCTTCTCCCTCTGCCTGTGTCTCTGCCTCTCTCTTTGTATCTCTCATGAATAAATAAATAAAATCTTAAAAAAAAAAAAAAAAAAAAAAAACTTGGTCCAGAGCTTAGTACATGGTGATTCTTTTTTTTTTTTTTTTTTAAGATATATTTATTTAGAGAGACTTCTAACCCTGGGAAACAAACAAGGGGTGGTGGAAGGCAGAGGTGGTGGGTGGGGGGTGGGGGTGACTGGGTGATGGGCACTGAGGGGGCACTTGATGGGATGAGCACTGGGTGTTATTCTATATGTTGGCAAGTTGAACACCAATAAAAAATTTATATATATATATATTTTTTTTTGGGGGGGGGGAGGAATAGGATGGGCAGAGGGTGAGAGAGTGAGAGTCTTAAGCAGACTCCCCACTGAGCTCAGAGTAGACACAGGGCTCAATATCACAACACTGAGATCATAACCTGAGCTGAAATCTAGAGTCTGATGCTTAACTGACTGTGCCATCAGTTGCTCTGATGCAGTGATTCTTAATAAATGTAAGCTACTACCGTTTCTGTTATTATGCATGAGTCCTTGTGATGTATTTTAAGTTGTAAGTACTTTTCATGGAGAATCAAAGGAAAACAGGAGGTGGAAATATACTTTCTGAACCTGGACTACTATGGAAAGGCACGGGGAAGGGTTGGGATTGGATACAGAGTGAAGAATGACTATAAAAATGGCAAGTGTGAGGGTGCGCATGTGTGAGGGTGCTCATGGAATCTCATTAGCCCACATGGAGCATGACGATGGTAAAAGGACAAACGAGTCGAGTTGAGTTGAGTCTAGATGCAGGGTGTACAGAAAGGTCACATTATAGCTAATTTCAGTCTGGCTTGAGTGTCAGGAAGGATGGCGAGGTTTGCTGTGACGAATTCCACATCCCTTCCTGAGCACTCTGCCGGGAAGAATGATGCCATGTGACCATCCTGGCCTCTTCCCCACGCCACACCTTTTCTTCCCTATCAAGCAGAAGTGAGTCAGTCTTGACTGATTGGCTCTAACAGATTGGATCCTCTTTTCTTAAATGGATAGGGTCACTCTACTAAAACATTTAGCACCGAAGAGTTTGGACTCTTCCTTTTCTTTCTGAGATGGACAGTCTTCCTCCATATGGGGTCTGCTCTGTAGACCGATCTTCCTATTGAGTTCATCCAGCTGCTTGTTTTAAGATTTAGATTTGACTCAGCGGAGAGGCATCAGTCAGGGAATGTTGGCAAACCCATCTGGCCATATGTTAGCCAGATCCCTCCACCTTGATTTCACCTGTAAACAAACAAACAAACAAACATCTCCTGGCTATCTGATTCCTGCATCTATCCTTCATTTGGTTCTAAACTAGGCTGTGACCTGAGACTGGTAAACCTTCATGATGTCATATAGAATTTGGGACAAAAGAGGACAATGGAGCAATGTCACTCATGCATCCCAGTAGACTTCACATAGAGCAACTCACTTTATACTCACCATAGACCTATCTATTCATAGAAGAACCAGACTCTGTAAGCTGTAGAGCAAGGGTCGAGTCCAGAGATCCATGAGTAAAGCTTGTGCTTTTCTGCTACACCCTACTGCTAATTTTCAGTTGAATGTGGTAAATTTCATGTTTCTTTCTACTCAGTATGAGGAAGAGGAAGAAAACCATCTACTTTTTTCTTTGTGAAGCATAGCATCGTTCATATTTTTGAACCTGTACAAATACTCTTTCTGGATTTTATTTATAGATCATGAGTGATTACTTTACATGTATTTTGGGGATTTCACGAAATCATGCTTTAAGAACACCAGCATTAGTAGGTGTCAGACATGAATGTGAAGGCCCAACTAGAAATTCCGGAGTTGAATTTGTGCCAGGAACATGAAGGGTCTTAGACAGATCACTCAAGATTTTCTGCAACCTCAACTTCCTACAATCCACCCATCACCGGGGAGATGTCGAGAAGATCAAAACCTTATCAAATATAGTGAGTGCTGAGTAAGGGAAGCAGGCATTAACATTTAATAATAATGCCAGTCCCTTGTGAGCCTAGCTTGCAAGGCTATTTTGAAAATTACTTTTATTATGAGTTAATTTTTTCTTTCTTTAGTTTGTCTCCAGCTCTACGGACTGTCATTGGAGATGAGCATAAGTATGAATCATCAATGCCTATCGTAATCACTGTGATATGTGGTGAAATTTAGTGACTACGTTAAGTTAAACTGTGCTCTTCCTCTTTGAGATCATCTTCCCAGGGTTTGTAGACTGGTTTCCTGTGTGTTTTCTAGGTAGAGTCAAGTAGCCCAACGATGCACTGAGAGCTTCCTTTGTCCTCCTATACAGGTTCCCTAGCTTCCCATGTCTCCCGCATTCATTTCTTTCCGGTATGTGCACAGATGCCTATGTGTTCGCTACGTCAGAACCCTCAGAATGATAGCTCAGGACTTCTAATATTCGATGTGTTCACCACTGTGTATGAGTGCACATAGTGTTACCATGCTCTGTTCCCTCCTTCTTATTAGTGAGTAAATGCTCCTGTCACATGTGGTTTACTACTACTGTTTACTACTGCTGTATCTGGTTTTCCCACTGGCTTCCTATTTACCTTCTTTTTTCCGTGTGATTGCATTTCATGGCACCCACACTTAGTAGATTAAAGAGTACAGAGCTAGAACTAGTTATATATGCCATGGAATTAATTCTCTCCGTGACCACACTCAGGCTTGGGACTCACCCTGTGTGAGCAGGGCTGACGGTTTGAAGTTGCCTTGACCCAGTAGACAGTGCCTATTAAGTGAATCTGACAAGGACTGACAGGCACCCACCAGGGAGATCGACTCCCTGGTTAGGTTGTATATGACCACAACCACAAAAACAGCAAAAAAAAACGATGCCACTTCCCAGCAAAGAGTAAATGGTAAAATGCAGAAAATAGTTCTAAGTGCAGAGTGAGTACTTTGCTTCCAGCCCAAGTCAGCTATGTTTCAACATTTCTTTTCACATTGTGGTAAAAGGGCTTAGTGGCATGGAGTGTGCAGGAGCATGGTGGTCAGAGGGTGGCTACATTATTTCGATTTTTCACTTTGTTTTCTTGATTACCTGGAACTGCTTGCTACCACTTATAAATTTGGCCATAGAGGTTACTCAAGAATCTTCTACACTTTGTTAAGTTTTCACAAAAATATAATTTTATTTGAGCAAAAACTTCTTTATGTCTTCTACTCCCGCCTTCCCTTCTTTCTTCTTCGCTCTGCAACAGTTAGTTCCCCTTCTTTCTGCCATAACGAGATTTTAAGTTATTGTTTTATGATCATTTTATTACCAGTTATCAAGCTAATTAGTGGAGAATCCCACTTACATACAGTCTTTTCAAAAAAGTTTCAGTGTAAGATAAGAAGCGAAGTTGCATTTAGCCATCTTCTCCATCTTCTTCATGGATCCCAAATGTAAAAGGGCCCTTCAATGGGTTTCCAATCACTTTTTTTTTTTCCTATGGTATTTGCCCCATTTGGAAACTTAAAAGTTGCTTTTTTAGATGATATAAGTGTATTCCTTCATCAAACATCAACTTGAGGAAGATACTATACTATCCTGATATAATATATATTGCTGATTATGTGTGAAAATAAACTTTAAAACAGATTTCCCTATATAGTAAGTCCCAGGAAGTGAAAAAAAAATCAGTTCATTTGCCGGTGAGAATTAACCTGAACTAGACCCAAGAATATGAAAATATGATATATGATGGATGTGATATTACAGATTAGTGGGGAAAGCATAATTTATTCAATAAATTTCTGGTAAGACAGATGGTTATCAAAAAATAATCATAACATTGAACATTTGTTTCACACCATAATCAAAAATAAGTTCCACATGGACCCAAAAACAAATTTTAGGAAAAAAAAATTGCAAGAACACTCTATGTATAACCTTGGGGCAGAGAAAATTTTCTTGAGCAAGAACTATGAAGGCAAAATCATAAAAGAAGAAAGTTGAAAAATTAGCACATTAAAATTTAAGAATTTTCATATCAAAAATTATGAAAGTATAAACTCTGGCTGCAAGCAGATATTTACAAAGGATATAACTAATGAAGTATCAGTGTGTAGTTATACATGAACAACATCCTGAAGTTGTTGTGTTTTTTTGGTTTTGGTTTTCTTTTGTTTGGTTCTGATGACAGGGCAGCTCGATAGAAAAAAAGTTAACCAAAAGAACAGACAAGTATCTCATACATAAGAAAGTACAAATGACGCATAAAGTCATAAAAATGTTCTGCGTCAGTACTAATCAATGCCATGCTAATTAAAGCCAGTATGATACACTTGCATGCTGGCCAATGTCGTGAAAATTGTGCAAACTGACAGCCTCATGCAAAAGACAAAACTGCAGCACTAGCTTACATTCTACTCAAAAAGTAATTCAAACGGGTTAAAGACTTGAATGCAAGACCTGAAACCATGAAAACCCCTAGAAGAAAAGATCGTGGGAAGCTCTCTGACACTGGTCTTTGCCGTGATTGTTTTGGGTATGACACCTAAAGCACAAACAACAAAGTGAAAAGGAAGTGGAACCACCTCAAATTAAGACGCTCTGCACAGCAAAGGAAACCATCAACAAAGTGAAAAGGCAGCCTCCGGGGTGGAAGAAAATATTAGGAAATTATAGCTGATAAGGGATTCAGATCCAAATATATAAAGAGTTCATGTAACTCAATAGCAAAAAATTTGACCTAAGAAGTGTGCAGAGAGGCAGCCCACATGGCTCAGCAGTTTAGCACCTGCCTTCGGCCCATGGCCTGATCCTGGAGACCTGGGATCAAGTCCCACGTCAGGCTCTCTGTTTCTCCCTCTGCCTGTCTCTGTCTCTGTCTCTGTCTCTCTCTCTGTGTGTGTGTGTCTCATGAATAAATAAATCTTTAAAGAAAAAAGTGGGCAGAGGATCTGAATAGATAGTTTTCCAAAGAAGGCATGAAGATGGCCAACAAGTATATGAAATGGTGCTCGACATCACTCAGCATCAGAAAAATGCAAATCAAAAGCACAGTGAGATACCACGTCACACCTGTCAGAATGTCTATCATCAAACAGACAATAACTAAGTGTTGGCGAGGATGTGGTGAAAAGAAGCCCTCATGCATGGTTGGTGGGAATGTAGGCTAGCGTGGGCACTGTGGAAAACAGTATGGAGGGTCCTTAAAAAATAAGAATAGAGCTGCCATGTGATCCAGCAACTCTCCTTCTGGGTGTTTATTTATCCAAAGAAAATGAAAACGCTAACTGGAAAAGATATCTGCACCCCTGTGTCCATTGTAGCATTATTGGCAATGGCCGAGACATAGAAACAACCTACGTGTCCATGGGTGGATGGATATATAAAGAAATTATGGTACATATACACCCAAGGAAATACTATTCAGTCATTTAAAAAAAAAAAAAGTGAGAGAGAAAAAAAGAAATTTTGCTATTTGTGAAAACATTGTTGGACCTTGAAGACATTTTGCTAAGTAAACTAAGTGAGATGGAGAAAGACCTATGCTGTGCATTCATACATACAGATCAGCTGAGCCTGGGGGGACTTAAATGATAAATATAATATGATATGTTGTCCATGACCCCAGGGGGGCAGAAAAAGGGTATTAAGTGAAAATTAAGGAAATCTGAATAAGTATGGGCCTTAGTTAATGATACTGCATCGATATCAGTTCATTCATTGCAACACCCTGTATTGTTTGCTAACATAAGATGCTGGTAATAGGGATACTGGGTATGAAGTCTATGGGAACCCCCTGTGTTATCTTTGAAATGTTTCTGTGAATAAAAAATTCTTCTAAACAATAAAATGTATTATAAAAATAATTAAGAGAAAAAAGGACAGCTGAGTATAACTGATGAAGATAAGAAATTTGTACACATGCTACTCTGGTGGCTGATTAAAGTACCCTCCTTGCCTAAATGACATTTTAATAAAAAACGTTTTCTATGGAATATTCATAATAGCAATCAGCATCTTTCCTGAGAAATTCAACAGATGTGTCTTACTGGGAAGCGTCTGAGGCCTTCTGGAGCTTGCAGAAATTCTCGTGTGTATTGACGGCAAAGGGAATTAAAATGAACAGAGTATAAAGTAACAGACGTGTCAGGGTGGATTTGATCAGACTCCGACTTCTGGAAGACATTCTAACTGACAACCTGCTGTACTGTGCAAGCTTTGCGCACGGTGCCTCCTTCCAAAAGTTATAGGACGGCATCGGGCAATAAACAAAAGCAATGGGACCTGCTGCTAAAAGGGGTCTTCTTTCCATCCTTTTACCTTGCCGTGTCCTAGACTGTGGAGACTGTCTGCCTGCCTTGTCTCCTTCTCTCTGTCATTAAAACCACTGAGATCTGCACCACGCAGGATCAAGGTAACCTGGGCCAGATGATTGTCATCCACTTAGACTGGGAATGCGGAGAAGCAGCCACACAATCAGATTACAGAGGAAGTCTGGACTCAGGAATCCTTAGCTACTTCCCTCTCGCTCTCCAGGGGCAGGGCTGTGCCCAGATCCATGTGGCAAACACAAAGCTCCTGGTCATGACTAATACTTTCCAATTACAGCTCTCCACTTCTAAGAAAATCCCCTCATTTGATAACGACGTCAGTACTAACATCTTGAAAAGCCCCAACAAGTTAAAGATAGAAGTCTTTTAAGGTGCTTTTTGAAAATGAAGTTTCTGATACTAAATGAATCTGAATACTGCCCAGGCATAGGCTTCTTCTCTTCAGAGTCACATTTACAGAATTTTCAAGTATGGATGCATGTGATCCTCACCAGCAGGCCAAGCGTACATGCCTGGCCTCAGCATGATCCTTCCCTAGGTTGAGTTGTGGGTGCCAGAGATCCTGGAACTTCTTGCTCTGTTGGCCCCGAGTCTCCATGAGGCCCTGGAGGGGTGCCAGGTCCACTTCGATGGTTCCAGAGATACGCTGTGTGGTCATTGTGTAGTCCCAGAGTCTGGGAAGCAGTTGGGGGAGTGGAGTGCCTGGAAAGGGCCACAGGGCATCCCATGAAGGCTCTGGATGGTAGCAAGACACACGGCAAGACAGTGGACATGCAGCCCCCATTTGCACTCTCAGGGAAGGGCCACAGTCTCAGGGAAGACCTGACTTTCAATTATGATAAAATCAAAAGGTAAGTCCCAAGTAGACGTTGAGGTCTTGGACTCGGCTAATGATCAAGCAGGTGTCCCAGAAGGCTACAGTTTCTGAAACAGGAAACAAAGTCAGATCTGGCATCCTAGAGTGGGAGCTGCGGGCTTCTGGAATTGGGACTAGCTGATTACAGGGGTGAGAGTCAGTTGCAGGCTTCCAGGACTCTCCCCGCTGCAGGCATCCGGGACACTCCGGCACCTTAGTAGCTGAGTGCCCTTAGACCAGAAACCTTTCCTCCGAGGGTTCAGCTTCCTCAATGGTCTTCCAGGGATAATAGACAGACAAGGCCACAGGAGTCAGAAGCAGAACTACCGGCAACCTAGTCGGGGTTTTGCCAAAAGCTTCATGATTTGGGAAAGTTATGCAACCTTGATGAGCCCCAGTTTCCATGTTTATAAAATGAGATGCTAATAGGAACATTATCTACCTCACAGCACCACTGTACGAGCTAAGGATGAGTCTGTGTAGCAAGTGCCTTTCTTTCTTTTCTTTTCTTTTTTTTTTTTTTTTAGCAAGTGCCTTTCAAAATGATTAGCCCATAGCAGACACTCAGTAAATGTATTGACCCAACTCAGATTCTACAGCATGAATCTTAGACAAAATCCATCTCTCTTTTTTCTACACCTCACACAGATCCCATTTTCCCCTGATTTGCCGGATTTATGTCACCCCCAAAATAAAATATTTCCCCTTTCTTGTTTTTTTTTTTGTTTGTTTGTTTTTGTTTCAAACTACTAAAATTTCATGTGCACTGTTATGCATCTTGGCTTTCGGGCAATAGTGTCTTCACACGATTGCAATGGATTCATGCATTTATTTGACACAAAAAAGTATCAGTCTAGCAGCCAATAATTAAACTTTTTAAAAATTTCATAATTTCCAATGAAACCTACGACTTTCCTCAAAAAACAAATAAACAAAAAAGAATTGGGGGCCTTTCCCTTGACCTTTTACTTAAAAAAAATGTTCCTTCTTCCTTCATAATAGTTAAAGGAAAAAGCTTCTTAATATCACTATGAATTATTTAACTGAGGAATTACCATCAGAGGCACAGCAGGAAAAATTGTCCATAAACCTCACAAAGATGCGAGTGCCCTACCATCCTGCTCACCTCGGCATGAATTTTAATGAGTTCAGGGAGCAAGCGGTGTGGGGTGGGAAGAGTGTGCCTGTGTTTCCGACCCGCAAGGAAGGCATGGGGATTTTTACTCACGCCCCTAATCCATACCGGAGGCTCAATCAATAGCAGTGGACCCCTCATCACCATTAATTGATCCAAAGGAAAGTCTTCCTGCTACCAGTTGTGCAACAAAACAGGACTTCCATGGTGGAGGGTTTAGCAATGTTATAACTTCTTGGATGAGGGATGTTGAGACCTGTAACTACAAATAACTGTCCTTTGGAGGCCCACGGTGACTTAAGAGCATGACCTTGAAGACGATCGCCCTCCATGACTGCTGTGTAGCTTCTCTTCTTAGCACCATGGGTGTAAACGAGGCATTAGCATGGGGGCCGCAGCAGGTGGGGAGCAGTGTGGTGCATGGTGGATCCTGGGGGACCAGAGAGCAGAAGTTGGCTCCCCCTACACGCATCAGAGATGTCAGGCCCAGCACAGAGCATGCCCTGCTCCCTGCAGAGTTCATCTGTGAAAATTAAAGCAGCAATGCCCTCCAGAACCGTTGAGAGGATAGATATACAGGAAACAAATGAGTGATTCACAAAATGTAATGCTCCGCAGTACAAGGCAGAGGGGGATTTCCAGAGGATCGTGGACAAGCTCCCGGGTCAGGATTTCAATAAGATGCAGGTTCTCTCCCTGGCTCCATGATCACCACCCACCTGACAGCCTTCTTCTTGGCGTGAGGCTGTGTCCTTGGCCCATGTCACAGCACCAACTGCATCCACAGGAGGAGACCAGGCCTGGTGGGAAGGGACGTGTGCTGGGGTCTCCTGTTGGCTGAATGCTTGCTGAGTCATTCAACTCTCACAACAAATGTTTGAATTGTTCTATCATCATCATCATCATCAATTCATATTTAAGGCTAAAAATAGAAAAGCCAAAAAAGGTCAAGTATCTTATTATAACACAGTAAATGAAGCAGCTGAGATTCATAACCAGGCCTGTCTAGATCCAACTCAAGCTGCTTCCATGGCCCTGTGACCCATGCACTGTGTGGTCTGAAAACACAAGTGAACGGCTGCAATGATAAGACCTAAGTCAATGTTTCATTAACGGAATTAGCATCGACACAATGCTCCTGAGATCAACAACCCCCATTCTGCTGGGTATTTTATGCCACTGGGCAGATAAAGCTCCAGGATACTCTTCAGAAAGGGTTCTATTTATGGATTCTATTTTTCTAAGACGGGGATCCCTGGGTGGCGCAGTGGTTTGGTGCCTGCCTTTGGCCCAGGGCGCGATCCTGGAGACCCGGGATCGAATCCCATATCAGGCTCCCGGTGCATGGAGCCTGCTTCTCCCTCTGCCTGTGTCTCTGCCCCTCTCTCTCTCTCTGTGACTATCATAAGTAAATAAAAAAAAAATTATTTTTCTAAGAAAGTTGGTTAACCTCTCTGGGCCTCACTCTTCTAAGGTGTGAAAACAAACAAACAAAAATCTGTAGGCGGTCTAGGGGGCTTACCATGTGGCCGAGCTGTTCTTAGCACTTTCTCCCTATAGCCTATTGAATCCCCTCCCAGCAACCCCACACGTAATTCATGTTACAAATAAAAGACAGGGGAGGCGCAGAAATTTGCAATAATTTTCTTGCAACCACAAATTACAGTGTGGTGATAATGGCAGGTGTCACATTAAAAGTCCCTATTGCTCTAAAACTACACACTTTTATTTTTCCCCAAAAGAAAATTAAACATTTAAAATGAAAAAAAAAAGTTTACTGTATAAGTTTACAATACATATCTGTACGTATCTATATAAATAACATTTACCTCCAAGGATTTCTAGAAGATCGACGAAAACATAAATTATATCATTTACCTATAATATGTAGGTTCAAATGACTTTTCCTAAGTATTCATGTTTGAGTGTATTCGTGAGTATGGTGAAGATAGCATCCTGCTGCTGGAAATTGGAAAACGTGTTCTAGAAAGAATTCAGTATTAAATGCTTAAAGCCTTAAAATGTTCACATTTTTCAAATCTTGAGACATAGATATCATTATAGTCATTAGAAAAATAATAATAATAAAAGAGAAAACGATTTAAAGGCCCAAAGGGTTGATTAAAAAAATTAGCCTAATGGTGGAATGATATATAGCCTCTGAAAATGATGCTCATTACAAATTTGTAAACTAGGAATTATTTATAATGCAATGCTGTGTATAAAGAGAAAACCACAAAGTTGTATGCTTAGTATGATATAAATTATAATAAGATACATATTAATATGAGCAGAGGAACAAAAGACTGTGGAACTCTACCAGAGTGTTAATAGTATTTTTTTTTTCCTGAGAAGTGGAATTATGCAATTTAAAATTTTTCTTTCCCAGTTTATGTTTTTAGTCTCCAAAATTTCTTTTTTTTTTTTTTAGTCTCCAAAATTTCTGTCATGTACTTTTATAATAAGAAAAAGTCGCTATTTTAAAATAAGAATAAAATGTGTCTAGTAAGAATATAATCATTTTAACATGTATTAGATTAGAATGTGCTCATAGGCCTTAACTGAATTCCTCAGTTTTGAATCTGCACCTCGGATGGACTGCGGCTGAAGGTCCAGGTCTGGCAACATCCAAGGGTGGGGGGAACACCCAGCAGCGCCAGAGGTTCTCTTGAACCCCACGACTAATACCTCTGCCCAGGGCACTGGGATGGCTCTGAGGTTGAGCACCTGCCATCGGCCCGGGGCGTGATCCTGGAGTCCAGGGATCGAGTCCCGCGTCAGGCTCCCTGCATGGACCTGCTTCCCCCTCTGCCTGTGTCTCTGCCTCTCTCTCTCTCTCTCTCTCTCTCTGTCTCTCAGGAATAAATAAATAAGATCTTAAAAAAAAAAAAAAAAGAAATACCTGTACCCATAAACGTGGACGATTACATGGCTCCTTGATTCTGTCACCCGCTGCTCTGATTCTGGCTTATTTACCACCGGGGATCACTGTGGATAAACGACCCTGATTCGCATTTTCCAAGCATTCGTGTGAATGTTCCGTGAACTTGACTGTCCAGCTGCCCCAAGAGCCACAGGCACCCAGGCAGCGGGAAGTCCTCCGTGGGGCCCTGTTTTGATCAGGGGTGGGTGTGGGGAGTCCAGGGCAGAGGGGAGGACAGCCCAGGGAGGTGAGTCAGGGGAGCGAGCCTTGCTCCCTGGCCCATGGGCCATCCCCAGGGAAGGAGGGAGCCCTCCCCGGCCCTGTAGCTGTCGATGGCCATTGGCCCTGGTGAGGCACCTCTTTCAAGGTCTGTCTGTGTTGACCCCAACAACCACAAGAACTGCCCTTCTTGCTCTGAATGGCTGGGGTGATGTCGAGCAGTCCCACTTCCCACCTTTCGTATGTGTGTAAGGACACACGCCTATGTCCATCCCAACAGCTTGAATACAGGACATGAAGCCAAAATATCTTCAGATGTCCACACGGGTATGTGGCCCTGGGTACAGAACATGGCCGATTTAAGTCAATCACATTGCTTCGGTGCTAGTGGCAGGAAAAAGGGAGAAAAGATAGATCCAGGGAAAATTCTTACCCTTACGATTTCTTTACAGTTGTAAAAATCCAAGGATAAACAGAGGATGGAGACCTCTGCATGGCAGAGGAGTTCTATCTGACTTTCAATATGGTTAATGGACCATTCAGGTAACAGGCGGAAAGATGTCACTGCCACTGAGCATGTGTTCAGGGACAGGGCCTTGGTCTTTTTGTGCCATTGTGATGAGAGGCGAAATCCACCACCGCTCGGCATTATTTCCGGCTTCCCACCCACCGGGCTGCCCTGATCCCTTGCAGCTCCCGGTCCCACTAAATACACGCAGCATAAACCCTCTGCCCTCTGCAACAAGGGCATTCCTGAAGACCAAGAGGTGGTATCACAAATCCCTCTCATTCCTAACACTGTTAATAAGACGTACCCAGCAGGCAGACCAATCAATAAATTTGAACGTTATCAAAAATAGCAGAGCATAAGGAGAACAAATTTCTGTATTCAGGATCTGGGGGCAAAGGGTAAGATTTTGTGTGAACGTCGGTGATCCAGATTCTTCTGCAGAAGGTTCCTTTTGTGTGCATTTCTATGTTGCATTTAGAAATACTAGGGCTTGCGGACAATGCATGTCAGCTTCGTATCTGTATTGATTTTTTATTCTTTCTGAATTGAATGTGAATATAAATAAAACCCTGACCTTCATATTAAGAGCCCGACCACACGCTTCCTTTGTTTGCAAAGGATATATCACTAGGTTCCCCTATATGAAGCTCCAGCATGAGTGGAACATAAAAAAAGCCCACCATTTTCTGTTAGAAATTCAGAAAACCCTTTCATTTTTCTTTCTTTAAATATAAACTCTATATAACTTCTGTCAAAAGCAAAGAAAAGCCCAGTAGGTACCTGAGCCATGGCAATGTTTCTCCAGCCAAGAATATGAATGTGCATTCATGAGCATTACGCCCTGTGACAGGTGGGGAGGGAGGGTCTGGGGGGAAGATGAGAGCCTCCTTCTGATCACATCAGTAGCAACGCCACAACCTCGGTATTGATTTTTTTATGATTACTTTTTTTTTTTGCATACAATCATCTAATTGGACACTTAGCTGGAGAATGAGATTGGCAGGACAGGTTGAAAGCAAGGGAGGTAAAGAGAAAAGATAGAGAAGGAGGAAAGAAGGGAAGAGCAGATTGAGAAGTGGGTGCAGTGAAATGTTTCAACTAGTATTTCACAGTCTCTCACTCATCTTAGCCACAAATACACAAATTGTGGGCTCGTGCAACTAGACTTAAAGAGAATTACAGGTGGACATTCAAAATAGCATCATTGTTTGGGAATAACTTTCTGTTTGTATTTAAAGCTTTCGGGAACCTCTGAATTACATTTGAAACTTGAAACGGAGCCTGAGAGGGCCTATAATCGACGAGTGGCCATGGAAACGGTGCCCAAGCCCAGAGCCTGGCTTGGCACTTCCAGCCGGGCACAGGCCTGCAGTGGCGACGGGGCCCCCGGCCTCTCAGCAGACAGAAGGCTCCTCGCTCAGATGCGATGAGTTTGCACAAGGAAGGCTCCCTGACTCGATGTCTATGCTTGGTGAATGTTAGCTCTTATTATCACTGTTTAATTATCAAGAAATAGTCAGACATTCAGCAAAACCTCCCTGAATCACTGGAATATGGAGGGAAGAAGCCTGGGAAAGTGAGAATGCTGATCTATAAAGGGTTGTGGTTGCATAGCGTTATATGTCTACGTATATATTATACACTTGTTGGGATATTATCTATAATCATATTTATATGATTCCTTTATATTAATTCACGTTCATAATGCATATTTACATACATATATTTATATAATTGGATTTACTTGTATATTATTAATATGTGGACTTAAATATCCACATGTACTTAATGACCTAGATTGACAATATTACCGCATGAAGCTAATCCGGGGAGCATTATTTTTTTGTTTATTTTTATTTGTTTATTTTTATTTTTTTAAAGATTTTATTCATTTATTCATGAAAGACACAGAGAAAGAGGCAGAGACACAGGCAGAGGGAGAAGCAGGCTCCCCGCAGGGAGCTCGATGGACCCCAGGATCATGCCCTGAGCCAAAGGCAGGTGCTCAACTGCTGAGCCACCCAGGTGCCCTATTTATTTATTTTTAAATTTAAATTCAATGAGTTAACATATAGCATATTATTACTTTCAGAGGTAGAGGTCAGGGATCCATCAGTCTTTTAAAAAATATTTTATTTATTTATTTATGAGAGACACACAGAGAGAGGCAGAGACATAAGCAGAGGGAAAAGGAGGCTCCCTGCGGGGAGCCCGATGAGGGACTTGATCCCAGGACCCTGGGATCACGACCTGAGCCGAAGGCAGATGTTCAACCGCTTAGCCACCCAGGCATCCCAGTGATTCATCAGTTTTATTCAACACCCAGTGCTCATCACATCACGTGACCTCCTTAATGTTTTAGGGAGCAATGAAAAAATATAGATGCAGATGGATGTTCTAAAAATTCTTCAAAATGATTTTTCAAATAATTGATTATCTCTTAATAGTTTTCACTTTGACGATAAATTCACCCGAGTAGGCTTTGGGAATAGTTTAAACAGCTAATGAAAACACGGTCTCAGGTTCCAAATGACTGGAGACTTCACAAATTCACCCTTTTTTCCACATTAGCTGCTGGTTCAAGGAAGTGAAATTCTAGCGAAGGGTTATAAGCTGGAGGTAAGAGTTGACAGCAGGACAAGGAGAGCCTCTCGAGAGACTGCAGATTGGGCTGAGCCAATGCTAATTGCTTAGAAAGAGAACCTAGAGTTTGGATATTTGATTTCCAGGCTTGTTCCGTCCCTCCCTCCTTCTGTCTCTCCTTTGGCTTCTTTTTTTTTCCTTCTCTCCTTTCCTCCCTCCACTCTTTCTAAAATATAAATGAGTTGTTACATACTTTGGGGTAACCAGGGAAAAGAGAGAAGTCTTCACAGAGGAGGTCACATCTGACCTGGGCTTATAATACTATAATATATTACAATTTAAAAGAAATCCTACCATCATAAGCACCACGGTTATGGGAGGCCAGTAAGAAAAAGAAATCTTTTCAGTTAAATTCTAACACACTGTCAATTTTACCACACAATCCAAGGTCAGGACTCCTGGAATGCAAACAAATAGAAAACATTAGAATCCACGAATTTCTGTAAGAGAACTTCATCTGTCAGGGTAAGGAAGCAAGAGTAGCCCCATGTCTCTTCCCCTTCACTGGTGCCAGGACTGGTCCAAGCTAGGACAGATTTCCCGGGGTAGCTCTACGCGAAAAGTGACCATATTAGCATCACCTCTTTACACACTCGTGTCCTCTAACAGCCTGGGAGCCGTCTGCAGTGGGTTGTAGTATAGTTTTGCTTTATTATAAGCTCCTGGCATAGAGAAAGAACATTTACATAGAACCAAAAACATTGTCAGTTGTTCATTTGGATAGATCGAAAAGTATGGTCTATCATCTATTGACTGCTGAAACAACATGAAAAACTTAAGAAGTATCTGAAAATTTGTGACTTTTGACTTGCACTCATGGCCAAGATGCAATAGCAGGAATCCGACTTACTTTCTGATATACAGAATAACCAGAAATGGAGACTCTTTCAGAAACAAGGTTTTCCAGGACATCAGGCAATGGGCAATGGGCAGTGATCCCTGAGGGGTGAGAAACAGACTCTGTGAGCCCTCAGATCACCTAGCTCACAGCCTGGAGAGATTTTCAGGGCTGAGTTCAGGGAGGGGATGCCACACAGAGCACCACAGCCTCCCCCAAAGTGAGGGGACAGATCTGAGGGTCCAGGACACTAAGCTACTCAGAGTCTCAGGGATGAGTGCTGGATGGTGACATGCAACACCGAAGGAGCCCCAGAATCTGCCCCAGAAGGTCCTTCATTTATGACGAGTGCAAAGCAGCACATGTACCTGAGCTAACTTCTTGAGGCAGAAAAACGAAGCCCCAAAACATTGAAGGTAACAATTTCCTGTGTTCACACAGGGCCAGAATAAATAGTGCCTGTCCCCCAAGCCAGACAGGAAGCCCTCAAGATTTGAGGTGCGTTGGATAATGCACACAGAGCATCTTGCCTCAAACAGGGAATGCTTTTTCTAGTCAGGGCATTAGACTTTTCTCACAATGCAGTCATAGAAGCAACTCACCCAAAAATTTACATTCAAAATAAGAGAAACCAAAATTTTGGAAGAAAAGGTCAAATTTGGTAAACTCATATTAGCAGATTCAAAACTTATTGGAGTAATGAAGGCAGCTTGGTATTGAAAAAAAAAACATGAAAAAGATGACATGTAGATCAATGGAAAATAATAGAATCCAGAGATTGATCCAAACATACATGGACAATTTATTTTTGACAAAGGCACAATGCTAATTCAATGGAGGATGGTCTTTTCAACAAATAGTGCAGAACAATTGGACTTCACGTGCCAAAATACAAAAAAAAAAAAAAAAAAAAAAGCAAACCATCTCTATATCTGTATCACTCCATGAATTAAAATGGACTCAAAATAGATCATAGACTTAAAAGTAAAACATAAAACCACGAAACTTCTCCAAAAACACACAGACTTTGGGTTGGACAGAAGTTTCATAGATATGCCATGAAAACCAGAACACATACAAAATACATTAGTTAAAAAGATCTGCTTTAGAAAGACACTGTTAAGAGAGTAAAAAGATAAGACAGTCTGGGAGGAAACATTGCAAAACATGTATCTCAAAAGATTTGCATCTGCACTATGTGAGGTCTCTCAAAAGTCATAAATAAGATCAAAAACCTAATTTAAAAATAGTCAAAAGCATTTGTACAGAAACTTCACCAGAGAAGATGCACTAATGGCAAAGAAGCTCATGAAATGACACTCAGTGTCTGTATCCTGAGAGAAACACACATTAAAATCCGTGAGGCCCATGACATTTATTCGTTCTGTTTATGTGCTTTCCAGTAACTCACAATGATGTTTTGTTGAATCTGTCAACAATTTTCATTATATTTATCCCCAAGTATTTCATAATTTTTATTAATTTTATTTCCCATTGTTTGCTGCTAGTGTAGAGAATAAGTTCTAGAAATCTTGCAATGATATAGATTCATCTCCTTCATTATTTGAACATGAATCATCTTATCTTGTATACACAGATGTACTAAATCTACATCACAGTGAATGTAAGTTTTTAAGTACGCATGTCTTTTATACAAATTTATTTAAGTCTGATATTTAAAGCCTGCAACTCGATGAGTTTTGTCATCTGCGTACAGTAAAACCATCACCACAATTCAGATATTGAATATTTCCGTCAACCCCAAATACTCCTTTTGCCTCTTTCCAGCACACATCCTCTGACCCACAGTCAGGGAACCACTGCCTCTATTTGCTGTAACTATAGATTAGTTTGCGTATTTCTAGAATATCAAAAAAGTGTAATCATTTCTTTTAATCTTTTTTTCACTTACCATAATGATTTTAAGATTTATCCTTGTCCATAGATGCATCATTTTTTTTCCTGAATAGCATTCTATGTAATATATATACCACTTTTGTTTATCCTTTTGCCTGTTTATAGACATTGGGGTTATTCCAATGTGACTATTTCAAACAAAGCTGCTTTGCACATTTGTGTATAGTCCTTGTGAAGACATATGTTTCTAATCCTGTTGAGGGAATGGCTAGAATTTACTAGGCGTTGTGTTCAGCTTTTTAAGGAAATAATAAACTCTTCTCCTAGCTGGCTCTAGAAGCTTTCAGGCTATAATTTTTGCGACTGAGAGGTCAGTCCTCAGTATAACTGAAATATTATGTATGAATTCAATATAATATAATTCCTTTGCAGATAACCTATATTTCAAGTTCCAGCTTACTGTAATGAATACTCTTTGGCCCAGATGCCCAGTATAATTTTTGGAAATGTGAACTCTGTTTAGTTTTTTGGGGGAATATGATAGGTATCTTAACTCTGAAGATTAGTGTCTTTCATCTGTCCTTAAAATAACAAGTCATCATCTCAATATTTCCTTTCTCTTATTCTAGACATTATCTCCTTCTGGTGCTCTTAGAAGATGTATTGGGGGTTTTTGGGTGTTTTTTTTTTCCACTTTAATCTCAATCTCATTTGCTCTGTTTTGCCTTTTTGCTGTTTTGTTTTCTTTATTTTTTTCTTGCTTTAAATCTCGATTTAGCATTTTCTATGATTTCTTTTGATCTATAATTTCTTCAAATCTATCCTTCTGTTTATAAATTCTCTTTTCAGTTGAGTCTAATCTCACATTTAAACTTCTCATTGTATATCTAATGCCAGTTATTACATATTATATTTTCAGGTTCTATTTCATCCTTTTTTGAAATCTTTTGAGTAATCCTTGATAGTTTCTTATGCTTTTATCAATTTTTAAAACATTATTTTCTTCAAAATTACATATACTTATTTTACATTCTACCTATGATGATTCTGATAGCTAGCACTATTTGTAGCACTAAGTGTGTTACTTCTCCTTTCTGATGATGTTCCCTTTCTGCATATATTTAGAGATTCTTGATTATAAGCCCATGTTTTCTGAAATGTGATCTGTAAGGAGCAAGTAAGTGCTGTAGTAAGTGTTTTTTCCTGGAGAGTATGTTTGGTGTGCTCTGTAAGGCGACTAGGACCTCTGCATCTCACTTTTCCCCTCATTTCCTCTTACTGTCCATCAAAACGACAGCAACATGTCATCTAGGATGGGCAGAAACCTATGAGACCAATGTCAGATCCAGGACTGGCTACCTGCCCAGAGGAAAACTCTTTGGCATTTCTGTGTCTCCATTCCAATTACTTCCCTTTCCAGCCAGCAAGCTCATGTGTAAAAATAATTATAAATAATTTTCCAGCAGTGTTTCTCTGACCATACTGCAGAAGAAGAAAATCCTTATTTATTAAGTTAATAAAATATTAAATTAGAAATTTATTGGTCTAGGCCCCAGACTACAATAAGCTTTCTTGTGCTTTGGGCCTCTCGATAATACCTTTTCACTATGGCAATAGAGATCACTTGACCAGTGGAAAATAAAGTAGGGGAGTATACACCTATTCACATATACTGTCGCTTATCTTTGATTATTTCTCTCCAGTAGAGCCATTTAAGACACACAGTATGAAGAGATTATAGGTAGTCATAGTGCAAACAAGTTGTTATGGATGGAATGTTTGTGCCCCCTGAAATTCATACACTGAAGCTCTGACCTCATTATGATGGTACTAGAGGCAGAGCCTTGAGAAGAAGCTAGCATTAGACAGACTGCTAAAGGAGAGACCGTCATGGTAGGATGAGTGTCTTCATAGGAAGAAGAGGAGACACCAGAGCTCTCCTTCTCTGCCATGTGAGGACACAGAGAGAAAGACGTTATCTGCAAGGTAAGAAGAGCATCCCTAGACCAGAACCCACCCAACTGTGACAGCTCTTGATCTCTGACTTCCAGCCTCCAGCATATGAGAAAATAAATTTCTTCTGTTTAAGCTCTCTGGTTTGTGGTGTTTATTATAGAAGCTGAAGCAGATTCATTCATGAGTGAAAGATCACAGGTACCGAACCAAGAAATCTTAATGGAGCCTTTCATGAAGATAGCTCCAAAGATGAAGAAGGAAGCTCCTGTCCCACCAAAGATGAAGCCAAAGAAAAGGCTTTGGGTTAAAAACCAAAAACAGTGTAAAAAGGCATGCACAGTCACACAAAAAAAGATTCACATGTCACCTACATTCCAATGACCCAAGCCCCTGTGTCTCTCAAGGCAACCCGAATATCCTTGAAAGAGCACCCCCAGGAGAGACAAGCTTGATCACTATGCCATCATCAAGTTCCCCCTGACTACCGAGTCAACCTTGAAGAATATAGAAGACAACAACATACTTGTGTTCATTGTGGATGTCAAGGCCATAAGTACCAGATCAAACAGACTGTGAAGAAGT
The DNA here is from genome assembly GCF_048164855.1 of Canis lupus baileyi. Taxonomy (NCBI): domain Eukaryota; kingdom Metazoa; phylum Chordata; class Mammalia; order Carnivora; family Canidae; genus Canis; species Canis lupus. The sequence continues at coordinate 61,319,919 of NC_132849.1, read as the reverse complement.
TCTACAACATTGATGTGGCTAAGATCAACACCTTGATCAGGCCCGATGGAAAGATGAAGGCATATGGTCAACTGGCTTCTGACTATGATGCCTTGGATGTTGCCAACAAAATTGGGATCATCTAAAGTGAGTCCAGCTGGTTATGAATCTAAACATAAATTTTTTCACCATTAAAAAAAAGAAATCTTAGTGGAGGGTAAGAAGGTGCCATAGTGTAGAGAAAGAAACTGACATCAGAGCCAGATGAGGTGTGGCTTGCACTTCCCAGTGTCCCCCTGGCCCTGTTAACTGGAGGTGTCCTTTCCCTTTCTGGCTCCCAGATTCTCCACCCCAGAAGTTGTTGAACAGGCTTGTCTCCCAGGTCCCTTCCCTCTTGGATATTTTTTGATACCAAGGAAAAAATATCCTTTATATTAGACTTGTATTTGACACTATTTTGATTCATTATGTATTATGGGAACCTTGAACACTCTTTTCCAGAAAAGTAGTTGATATCATATCAGAAAGATAGGATTCAGGTTAAAAGACTGGCCTATGACTGCAGAAAAAAATCACACTCAGAGAGAAGGCAACCTACCCCTGCCCAAATTCTGTCCTGCTCAGCCCAAGATTGAAGCAGAAAGGGCCACACCAGGCAAATGTGAGGCAGCAGAAAGCCTATAAAAGCATCAAACAGCTTGTTACCGATAAGAAGAACAAAACACCTTGTGGTCTTCTGTCCATTGTCATAGATGGAGATGAGACACTTGCTGCAGATGTGTGCAAATCTAGCAATGAACATAGGGGATGAAGTGCTCTGGTCTCTTGTAGACATGCTCAGAAAGCAGATGGCACAGGGTGTTGACACATTGTTCTAAAGGAGAGTTCATGATCTCCTGTAATATGAAAGAATCTGACAACTTTGGATAATTCTAAGTCACATCTCTGTCTTAATACAGCGTTCACAATAGGTTGATACAAGATCCAGGTGAATTCACTGTTCAGGCTGGCCCAGTTCTCTGGCAGGGAGACTCAGATTCTGGCCAAGGTCTGTTAAGACTCAGTGCAGTGTACATGTGGAATATCTGGTTTACTTTTAATTATGGGTCCACACTGCTGGGTAGGTAGAGATCAACTGGAGTTTAAGATTGACAGCACACAAGTAGGCCACAAAGACTGTGACTACTAGCTGTCCAACTCTCTGACACATTTTATTTCACTTATACTAAGTTACTGATGATATGGTTTTTCAGGTCACTGAGGAGCCTATGTTCAGTCCTAAGATATACACACATCATCAACGTTTTAGCTGTGTTTGCTTTCAGATGATTATTGTCTCATTTTATGGAGTAGAAAAAGTAAATACAGTAGAATACAAACAGGTAAGAAAAAAATAAGCCATGCATTTGTAGTCAGACTTACCTGGGATTGGAACCCTATTTTAATCACTGGCTAAGTGATTTTGAAAAACATTACTTATTTTTATGAGGTTATGCAATATATAATGGGGATAATGATATTGATATTTTAAGTTAATGTTAGTGTAAATGCCAAGCACGGCACCAGACACAACTGTGATATACACACAATTAGTTCCTTCATTAATTACCCCTGCTGCCATAATTCTTCATCACAAACAATCACAACACCTACTGAGTTGACACAATACATATTTGTTTAGCTCAAGAGTCCTTGGATCAGAAATGTTGACTAGGCTCTTCTTGAGGGATCCTCTGGCCTTGACTAGGCTCAGCTACATGTCTGGTAGTCAGCTGAGTGTTGATTAGTCTAGGATAGCCCCAGTTGGGATGACTGTGAAATCTGACTCTGTCCCATGTGTCTCCCTCCCTCCCTGGTGAGCCCAAGCTTCTGCCACAAGAGCAAACATGAGCAAAGGCAGAGGTGATGCATGGTCACTTCCATTGCATTAGATTGGTAAAGCTAGTCACATGACCACTAAGAGTCACAGAATTTGGAAAAGGACCCAACTCTTCAGTGAGAAGAACCACAAAGATAAACAACCCAGAGAATGGAGAAAGGGAACGGAGATGTATTAGGGCCATTAATGCAATGGCTTTACCTCTACCTTCACTCCCAGCTTTCTTGTGACTTAGGCTTGAAAATGCTGTGTCTCTGAATCATCCAACTGTAGCAACTATTTGGTTTGTCTGTTATACCAGCTATCTGCAAGTGGGCATGCCCTCTAGGGAAAGTAATTTATCTTAAAATAACCTTTTAAGAATTAGAGTTTTCCAATAATCTTGGTATGGTAAGAAAGCAGGGAAGATAATGCAAGGGCCAGAATTTACAAAGCCTCTAGATTGTATATGCTTATTTATTGTTATTTATTTATTTTGGAATATCCAGATGTTCCTTCAGTCTTTGATGGTCTTGTGACCTCTTTGACATTCCTTTATAAGCAAGATGTGCCCTGACTCCTAAGCATACTGTAATGATGGCAGCCAGAAGTTCCCATCAGCCAAATGAATTTTGGCTGTCTTTTTCTCTCTCCTCACTCCTTTCTAGCACCTTCCCTGGCCTAATAGCAGCTACCCCTCCCTGGACTGAAGTAGAGTCTGCACTAGCCTCCCCTCATAGGAACTCTCTTCATTAATACATGACAGTGTTGTCTTGACTTTTTTAGCTTGTGAATTCTTCCCAGATCCATGTTTGCAAGTCATATCCCAATTCCATTCCCATATTCCATCCTTTAGTATGATCTCTTCATTTTGTCCTCACTACCCCCCCATCCCACTCTGCACATAGATCATCTTCCACCAGCACTTACTAAACATGAGGGCTTGTACCGTATGTGCCACAGTATTCCTCAACTTCCTTTGTTTATACTACACCCACTTCTGTGTGCCCATGGGGTTTAAATATTTATTTGAGGCCTCTTTATTTCTTCTTTCCTACTTACCTTCTTCTTACTTCCCCTATAGCATATGTGCCTTGTACAAAAGTAGAAACAAGGAGTCTTGGGGGAACCTGGAATGGCAGATACTGGACTCAGAGCCTTTTTGTTCCTAGAGACTTTGTTTATCTTTAGATGAGAGATGGTTCATAAATTTGCAATCAACAAAGAATTAAGATCCATTCTTATTCCTGTGCTGTTGAAGAAATGATTTACTATGAAAAAATGATTTACTATGTCTTTCTTTCTTAGTTGTCATAATTGTATTGTCATATTTTTAACTACCCTACTGTCTTGTCCATGGCTTACAGACCATGGTTGAACACTTGGCTCCATCTTTCTGTATTAAAGTGCCACTTAATTTAATTATGGGAGTAAGTTTTTTTTAAAGAGCTTTACTGAGATATAGTTAATACACCATACAATTCAAATACTTAAATTATATAATTCATTTGTTTCTAGCATATCTATAGATATGTGCAACCATCACCAGGCAATTTAAAAACATTGTCATCACCTCAGAAAGAACCTTCACATCCTCTAGTTTTCCCCTTTCTATCCTCCCACCCAGCTAAACCTTATGGAAAACCACTAATCTATTTTCTCACCATGTATATTTCAAAGGGAATAAGCTTTAAAGACCACTTACAGGGAAAAGCATAGTATAAGATATCCTTGAAACTCCCTTGAATTGTACTTAAAATATAATTCAAATAGACACATCGGTAAGTCAAGCTGGACAACAGCATAGCATTTCTCAATAAATTCAACATAGCCAAATTTGGCTCCAAGATCAGAAAAGAGGGCTTCTTATTCACATGACTTTGAAATGAACTACTTGGCTTGTGTTTAGGGATCGTGATCTTAAAAATAAGTGATGTTATATGATAGAAACTCAACTTGGAAAGATACACATATACTGAGAGGAACGGCAGAGAGAAGAGTCAGGGCTCTTGCATGCTCCCTCCGGTGTGTTCTGTGGTCAATGAGATTCCAGAGACACTGGCGTTAGTGTCTCTCTCTTCTATTCTCTCTCTCCTGTCTTCTTCACCCTCGCCTAGCATGACAGAAAGATCTTACGTTAATTGCATATGTAAGGTGGTTCCATAAAAGTTGATTCATCTAAGAACAGTCTCAACCCAAACCAATCACATCAGACCCTTTCCCTGACCTTTCTGGAATTGAGGAAGGTGAGGTGGGAGAAACACACTTGGCTGGTGACAGAGCTTTGAGATATGAGGTGTGAGACCTGCTCACACTGACCTTTCCAATAAGGTAATGGTGCTATTCCGAGGAATGAGGCTCACCTGGGAAAAAGAACTATGAATGAGGAATGGAGAAAAGGATCTGTTGATATTAGAGTCCTCATTTCATTTATCTCTGGTCCTGTGCAGCACATTGTTCTTCCCTCAGTGTGGTTGATGCAGTCCAATACATTTCTACTATTTTCCTGAAGCTCAGTTTTGGTGTCTGAATCTTGTAAACCACCTAAACATCTGCACTAATACAACTGTGATTTATGTATTGTTAATAACTCCTTTTTCAAGCAGATGGAAAACATCGAACCAAGATATAATGAGATTTTTCAAAAGGTCTGGGATTCATTGTCCAAAGTCAAGATTACACTTTAAAGACAAATCTAACATTAATTTTATTGTGATAGACTACTTCACACTGAAGAGAGTTCTTAATATCTTGTAGAGTGAGGTAAATATATATATTATGTTTATGGTTTCACTCCAGAGAGGAAGGTACTAGGGACATAAAAATGAGTATAATCAAAATTTTGTCCTCAAGGAGCTCACAGTTAAGTAGCAATAATACACATACAAACAGAATTTATAAAGCAACATGATAAATGAAATACTTCACATAATTTGAAACTCTACATCCTACTACCACATGATATTTTGGCAAAATTTACTTCTTTGCTTGGCATTGAAAAACAAAAGGTATTCATTTTGTTTTGTCATGCAAATATGTGATTTTATTATAATTTTGAGTATATTTCACAGACTATATCTCTGTCTCACACACTTACTCTTTTACCAAGAGTCTCTTGTTCTCTTAGGTCCAGATGCTCCCCAGGCTTTGCACAGCTGAGGAATCATGGCTGGTTAACACATACATACAACAGGCCTATGTTTAAATTCTGCTCCTCCCAGTAACTAGCAGAAAGACCTTGGACAAGATATTTCCTTAGTATCTTATTTTATTTAAAAATCAGGGATACTAAGCTAATAATGTCTATCACCTGGAATAGCTGAGAAGATTGGCTGAGATACCATGTGGTGTCTAAGGATTAGCTTCTCAGAGCTCCCAGATTTCTCAGGGTTTCAGAGTTCCTCTAATTTTTAATAATGAAATAATAGTGGCCTGCATGCCTAACCCATGAGTAGTGAGAATTAAGTAATTTATTTAGCATTGTCTTAGCTCTTCACCTTCTAGACCATCCCTATGACCTGAGTTTCATACCCCAAATGGACTCTGGAAGTAGTTTGGTAGATGTGAGTGAGCAAGTGGTAGATGTCTGCATGCTTCCCCCTCCATCTCTGTGTGAGTAGAAGATAGAAGTATGGCAGTTTGGTCTTGCCCAGAGGACAACAATGTCCTCCCATGCTCATCCTGCTTCCAGGTCCCTGCCTCTGCCCACATCTGCCACAGACACACAACAAAGAGAAAGTACTCTGTTTGCTTTAAATACTGGTTTCCTTCCTTATCTCCACTCTCCTTTTGGTTAAGCATCCATAGTGGCTCCTAGAAAACACCATCCAGGTTCTCTCCTGGAAGGGATATATGGAAAAATAAATGACTTCTTTGCTTGAGAGCTTCAGGAATTTTTCAGTCCGTGTTCAAGAAGCAGTGGTTCTCAGTGGCATTATTGTCAACTTTATCTTTGAATCATGGATTTCTATTCTCCCTAAGACGGATACCATCCTCACAGCAAAAAACACATGATGATTTTTTTAAATGTAATTCCTTTTTTTTCTGAAAAAAAAAATGGATGAGGTAAGTATATAAAAATGTAGTAGAAGTTTGATCTTCATCACCCTTCAATTAAGGTGTCTGTTTCTAAGTAAGCCTGGAATGCTTTAATTGTCAAAACTGTTGCAAATCCCCATGTACAGTTGGGTAAATACATATTTTACTGTGTTGAAGCATTGTTGGAACAATTAGCTGACATAAATTCCATCAAGGAACCAGTAAAGGGAGTAGGAGGACAGAATGCATATAATTTTTAATTTATAAACTTGCAACAGAAAGCCTCATAAACAAAAATGAAGATTACCCTGAAGCCACCATGACCTATGGTTGAGGGAAGCTCATAAGGAGGAAATGTGGAAGGCATGATCTGCAGAGAATGGCCTGCTTCTAGGTCTGGGCATTGGTAATGTCAGTGGGTATCTTCCCCTGAAGGAGGGAATTGGTTTTATACCAAAACTGTAGAAGCAGAAGCGGTGTCGATTAAATTTAACCAGCATCAGCTTCTTCCTCATGATGCCTGAATAGAAAGGGAGGATTACTTACTACATGATCCAACCTTCTAGGTCTCTCTTTTCAGACATGTGTTTACTGTGGGGTCCCTTCCTCCACAAACTCACTGTTCAGTGAAGGTGACCGAGTGAAAGCTCTAGTTTATACGTGGTATGGAAATTACTGAAATCAGCCTGCATAATGGAAAATCAGCCTGGTGGGATGGTGGAGATCCTATCAGGGAGAGACAGATCTTTGGGTTGAGAACTGGCAATGTAGAGGGTTAGGTGGGCTAGAGGCTCCTGGAAGGGGTCCAGAAATGGAGTAGGCATTTGTAAAGCATCAGCGAGTAAGAACGTATACGTAGGTTCTGTGTTTGTTGGTGCTGCTGAAAAGAACGTGTATGGGGACATGACAAGGGAAGGGGCTGTGCATGCACGTCAGTACTGTGAGGACTGGTTCATTCCATCGTCTCCATGAAGGGTCTGGGGTCATAAGCGAGAGAAACCGAGTCTGGGCAATTTATAGAAAAAGTCAAATTGTTGGAAGGTTGTGTGTGAAGTAAAGAAATGTATCACAGAAAGCATGTGAGTCCAGGAATCCAGAGAGAAATATCCTTAGAAAGTAGCCTCTTTCTATTCAAAGCTGAGGAGTTCTGATGGGCCACTTTGATTCTCATGCCCTTTTCTAAAGGGAGCTTTTGTAGATACTTGGGGAAACCCGATTGTCAGAGAACAGTGATGGCAATGTGGTTGGGGAAACCCGATTGTCAGAGAACAGTGATGGCAATGTGGCAATGTGAGATGCTGCATTCAGAGGATCCACAAAGTGGTACACTGGTGTTCCAGAGGAAAGTAGTGAAATGGCTAATTATATCATCTATCTATCTATCATCTATCTATCTATCTATCTATCTATCTATCATCTATCTATCATCATCTATCATATATCCATTTTATATATCTATTCCTATCCTCATTCTTCCACCTGTCAGAGGATCACATACCATGTACTACCTGAGACTTATGTCATATACTCCAGGAAGGATTTAGAGGGACTCCTTTTATGTGCAAGGGGTTAGAGCTGGACTTTCACTCATTTGCTCAATATAGCAAATTCAGATTTATTGACCTCTATTTATTTGTTTATGGATTGACAGACCATATTGTCTAATGTCATTTCAGCATCCTTATCAACAGGACAATTATTTTGGAAGATTATTGCAGAGAGCTAGTAGATTTAGGATTACCCCAGTAGTGTAAGCACACATACACTTCAAGAAAATGGTGGAGTTAAAACCTTTGCTCCTAACCCGAGCCCTTCATGAGCCAGATCACAGAGGGAGCCAGTGACTCCCAGATGTATGCTGCCCAGTAGATACTGTCATGAAAGCAAATATGCTTCCTTCCTTCAAGTTAACATGACAGTGTAATGGTGAGTACAGGAGTAACATTTTCTTTAAAGAAATCATTTTTAGTTGGTAAGAACATTTTATAAACAGGTGCTGAGAAATATCTCCATCTTTATGTGATTTCATTGTCAAAAATAGTATAAGTAATTCATCTGTTTAAACAAGAAAAAATGAAACCTTCATTCATATATTTTTTAAAATCTTGGAAACATAATTTCTCATTTTTAATAAAAATTCAAATAAAGAGTTTCAGTGGGATTATAACCCATCTGTTAATAATACAAAAATGGAATACCTTCCAATTAGGAGAACAACTAATTGACATTATAAAAGATGAAAAATTGTGGGACAAATTCTAGCACAAATTTTTACTTAATTGGCAGATGGGATTTAATACTGAATATTATAATTTAGAAAGCACAGACATGGGTTCTCCCTGCATATCGCTGCGAGGAGTCTCTTTCAGCCATGGTAATCATTACAAAAACAATAAAATAAGCTGATCTTAGACTGACACACTCCAAGTGTTGGAACACAAAGTGTTGAGCCAGATTTTAAAATTTAATAGACGGCATTTAATCATATTTCCCACATGCAAGTACCGTACATTAAGTGCTTATGTTGGATTATTATTTAATCTGTACCTTAGCTTTTTAATTCTTATTTAGTATATTTATAGTATATGTGAAGTGATCAATAAATTACTGCTGAAAATTAATGAAAATGCATATACTACTTATCAATGCCAAAAAATATTTCATAGAAAAGAATATTGAAGACAAATGTCTGAGACTCTTACCTAGGAAATGGTTTATTAGGTGTCAGAAAAACTTCAGATTTACCCTGACCATTTAATTATGGTCCGTGGCTGCTCCCAAAGGCATAATTGTGTAATTGGGACAGACACCTCTTGTCTTAAGAAGTCAAAATTACTTACTTTCAGTACCTTTATGTAAAGTATTACCTTCTCTGGCTTAAAGAGTTGAAAATCAATATAGTCAGTTTATACATATTTTTTCCTGATGTCCACGTATAAGGGCTTGGGGGAAAATAATTGGTCTTATTTCCGATGTAGCAGTTCACAGGGAGGCCCTTATGTCTTCAAGAGGCAGGTGAATGCATCTGAGAAAGAACAGGCAATTCTATGGGTTTCCTTTTAGAATTTGCTTCCCTGATACAATTTTCAACCCGAGGAAATGTTCCTCTAAGAGATTGCATATGCCTTTTATTAGACAGGGTTAACATTTCTGATGTTTACTTGTACAGAGCTTGTGCGCTGAACTATTTTTGAAAAGATTAATTTTCACTGAGTATGCAGATCTCCTTCAAATGCTACAAACCCAAGCATCCCCAGGGAGCTGACCACGGGTGCCGAGCTGATGTGCTGGGTTTTTAAACAGCAACACCACTGCCCAGAAGTAAAGAACACTCATGACGGATGGAATCTTAACCGATTACCCAACAGAATGAAAAACAATGAGAATGTTCATGGACATTTGGAAACATCAAATTAATGGGTGATTAGATTTACCCGGAAATTTCAAGGTAGACAGAAATTGATTTCCTTATGGAACAGGCACACATCTCAAGAAAGAGCAGATTAAGGAATATTCTAATTCAATTGAAGTTCTGTAAGTAGGTTTCTTATTCCTGATGTTTCATCTCCACTCCTCCCCCATCAGAGAGTTGTACCCTCCTCAGACTTGACTCAGGTGAGGAGCCACAATCAGGGGACCCCTATCTTCTTGGGCTCAGCTTTCTACCCTCAGTCCATTTGTGCGTTCACTGGTCTGAGGTCTACACATTTCAATCTTACTCCCAAGGAAGAAGTAATCATCGTCCCCCTTCTGAGGGCTGCTCTTGCAAATCCTTATCTTTCCACTTAGTGTGACTTTACTAGACAGTCCAAAATATTGAGATCTAGAATGAATGCAACTGTTCTGCTTTTCATGAATCAGCTTACATTTCATAAACACAACTGTTTTGTAAATAAGTCCAGAAGACTGTACGTTAGGTTCTAATCAAAAGTATGAGAAAGAAGGACGAAAACCAGTATTTTTGAGTCTGTACTGTTCACCTGGCATTCCATTCTTTATACAAATACGCTTTGGACATTCCTGAGCTCACTTAGCCCTTGCATTGCACCGTGAAGGGGGTACTACTGTCTGAACTTCACTCATGAGGGGATGAAGACACAGATAGGGAAAGGCTCACCTAACATCCCCCAACTATAAATGACCAAGGTGGGATTCAAGTTCAACTTGTGTCTTTCAAACACTCATTCTCCTAATTAGCTTCTGTTCTATATTCTGAGGTATTTTCAACACCTCAGATTTTTTTTTTAATTTCATCCAAATTCCAGTTGATCTGAAGATGTATTTTCCCCCAATGTTTCAGCTAGAGATTTTCCAAGGGGCTGGCATCTCATTTCTTTCTTCCCCTACTCTTTCCTCCTCTCAGCTTGTGTTTCCATTTCAGTATTTCTGATGTCTCCTCTGTATCTATGATCCATCCATTCCCTGTGCCCCAAGGGTGTGAATTCATAAACCTCCACAGAGCAGCTGCCCCTCCCGACTCTTGTTACATCATCCTCTTAGGATGCCGGATCCAATCTCTCTTAGTGAGAAGGAGTTTAACCTTTGCCAGAACTGTAAACCCAACATTTGGCCATATTGCTGAGTCTACTCTGGGCCAAGTGCCATGTCTAGAGGAAGAATCTTGGCCCAGATCCTGCTAAGTGTCCGATCTTCCTCAGACTCTTCAAGCCTGTGGTTTCTTCGATGGGCTGCAGAGGCCTCTACCTCCTGGCAGCCTTTCCTGATGCCCACAACTTGCCTCTCTCACTATAGCTTGGGTATTCCCAAGGAAAAAAAAAGGGAGAATTTGGAAACAGAGACTCACAGGGAGAATACCAAGTATACAAGGAGATGTTTTCAAAAGCCAAGGAACACCAAAGATTGCCAGTGGATCTCCAGAAGCTGGGCCAGGGGCCTGGGACAAATTGTCTCTCCCAGGCCTCAGAAGGAATCAATTCTGTCGACATCGAGATCTTGGACTTTGAGCCCCCAGACAGTGGGACAATACATTTCAGTTGTTCTAAGACAGTCTGTGGTGCTTTGTTACAGCAGCCGTAGCAAGCCAGTCCAGGAGATAAGACATTCACCTATGACTCAGGTGAAGAATCATGGAATCCAGCAAGCAAATGCAAGCAGAGTGCTGCAGTGTGAAATATAGATCATCCAATTAAGGGCTACTTACTCTTCAGGGAATTAGTTATTCTTTCTGAGCATCCATTTTTCAGCAGCAAAAGTTGATATTTAGCACTTTCCTCGAGGGTTGATATGAAAGGATAGCACACAGAGTCATGTGAGAGTTTATTAGCCACTAAATTGAAGGTTTTATATATCAAACAAAGTATTAGGGAAATCCAATCCCTTCAGAGGTCAGAGAACACAGGACTATCTGTAAGATAGAATGTGCACTTCTGAAAATTTTGCATGATTTCAATTTATATTTATGAAGAGATTTCATATAGTGTGGAATTTCATTTTTTTTTTAGAAAAAGTATAATAATGAAGTCATACATACTTGTGAAGCTCTTCTGAATTTCTAAATCATCTCCTGTTTTGGTATGGATGTCACAATTACTCACTTTAATTATCTTTTCTTCAATCACTTTGATCACAAACATCCTTCCATTGAGCGCTCTGTGCCGTGGAGGACAGAAGTAAGAAGGAATGATAGGAGCTGGCGTATGCTAAACAGAAGTTCACCTTGATTATTGGAATGATTTTGGCTCCATGATGTTACCGGATATTTTACAATGAGTTTTGTTCCAGGCTGTCCTAGGAAATTGAGGAGAGGAGTTATAAACGATGGACAGATATTTCTCTGTTCTCTGTCTTGTTCACAATCCATCAGAAGCCAGCTCACCCTCATCCTCCCCAGCTCCTTTCCTACAGCCTCAAACCAGATATGTTCTCTCCTGCCTTCTGGTCAACCTGGGCTGAATGAAGACCGCACATGAGTTAATGCCTCTGTCCTCTGGTAGATTTTTTCCTTAGGTCTGGACTCAGTCCCTCTGTCTCGTCTGCCTGGGAAACTAGTACTTGTCCTTCAAAGCCAGCATCTCTGACTACATTCCCTGTGAAGCTTTTCTTCTTTTATCTGTTCTCCCTGATTCATTCTTGCACAGCATGATACTCTTACAACATGTTCATTTTCCACACTGAATATGGACCGAGTGTGGAGCAGTGTCCTTTGGCAGATGGTAAGCAACTTGAGGCTTGGGGCCATGAGGTCATTTCTGAATCTCAAGTTTCGAAAACAATATCTGGCCCTTTTGGTAGATGCTAAAAATTACCTTCAGAGTAAAGGAAAGAGAGTCGAATTTCTGTTAACCAGAATGTTGGAAAATCTGCTAGACTCTTGCAAAGAGAACTGACACTTTTCTTGGCTGACTAGGGGTCAGGTACTGCCCCAATCCCTTTATGAATATGAACACCTTATGCTCACAAACACCATCTGAGGTAGGTAGCATGTCTAGCATCTTCGATTTACAGATGGAGAAACGGAGGCCCAGAGTGTTTGCTCAAGATCACCCATCTGAAAAGTGGGAGGGCCAGGATGTAAACCAAAGCCTCTGGATCTAGCACTTGTGAGTTTCACCATTAAGTCATAGAGACTCTTGAAGGTTAGGGGTCTGATTCAAGAAATAAGGCATGCCTGATGAAAGAGGCCTAAGGGAGAAACAAGACATCAACAGCTCCTGACATTATCCTGCATCTTCTACCTGGACTCTTCTTCCCTTTGTGTGTGCTCCAGTCCTAGCCACAGTGGGTCCAATATGCCTCTTTTGGGAAGCCTTCTGTGGTCCTATCTATTAGTGGGAGGTTTCCTTTTCTCTGTGCCCACACTTCCGGCACTACTCCTACTCCCTTTGCCTGGCCTCACTCTATTTATATGGACAAATTTTTCCCAAGACTGCCCAATTTCTTGAAGACAGAGCCAATTTGCTGTGAGTGTGATTTGTATAAACTGCAGAAAGCATTTTCTCTCCTTTCTGCTGAGTATTGGACAAGGATTCGTTGAAAAGATGAATAAATGATCACGCTGCAACAAGAAGGCATTTAAAGCATTTAAGGTAAAAACAGTTGCAGTGATTTAGAGTGCTCAACAAGTAAACACGGCGGACGCCATGAGAACACAGGATAATGAAATGCAGGTTAGTGTATGCTCAAAAGGGCAAATTACATTCCATGGAAGGTAACCACACAGAGCGAATCCATGAGGCGATAGACTAAGTCTAAAACCTCTTCCGAACACCAGAATCATAAAGGTCATGCTGCATATTGGAGATGAATCCAATCAGTTATACTGTCAAACAGGCTATAAGGCGCGAAAATTTACTATTCACTTTGAAAATTCCACCCATAAATAAAGCACATGGCTCTCGTCTTATTGTTGGGATGCATGATTTACTTGTGTGTGTGTGTGTGTATAGGTTTCTAAAACTGAGGAGAGTGTATGTGTGTGTGTGTGTGTACACACTTTATGTGTGTATGAATTATGTATGTATGTATGAAAGAGGATTGACAAGACAGCTCCAGGGTGGTGGAAAGAAAGCTCCTGAAGAAGGACTCCGTGGGAGCCTGGTTCTGTGCATGCTATCGGAGGAACCAGCCACGTCTGTAGATGTTTAGATCAGTGCTGTCAGGGACATGTGTCTGTCTGTGACTTCATTCCTTCTGCAGAGAACAGGAGAGAGCAGGAGTTATGTCTGTGTATCCTTCAATGATGTTTTATTTCTCACCTCATATCACGTAGCACCAAAAGTCGTGACCCAGGCTTTAAGGGCGGCGTAATTATCTAAACCACCCATGTGTTTTTTACTATTACATGCCATTTGGAGACGCTTCCTCCCCCCTGGCCAGTGTTGGGGCGGTCTTTGAACTCATTGTTTCACGTGCTTGGGGTGCCCTGCTAGTAGATCATTGATTTCAAAAGCCAGAAGGTTCGGTTTTAGGGGTGTTTGTTTGCTTGAAGTTTTTCAGGCAACTCTAAGCACATGCAGAAAACTCATTTTTAGACTTACGTTGAGCTTCTCTGTACTGCAAAAAGTAAAAGCTTTCATTTATGGAAGAGATCCTCCCTGGGGTTAACACCCAGACAGGTAGGAATTAGGAGGAGGTCTCTCAGGGCACCCATGCCAGGAACTGAGGCCCTGGCTATCTTGCCCATTGCATGGTCCACGGTAGACATTTAGAGTGGCCTGTGGTGATCAAAACCATTTGGAAAACATGGTTAAAATTAAAAATAAATCTATGCCCCAAGTGAAATGTTTGAAAGTATGTTTAATTTTTTTTAATTTTAAAAAAATATTTTATTTATTTAATCATGAAATTCAGAGAGAGAGAGGAAGAGACATAGGAGAGACAGGCTCCTCGCAGGAAGCCCAGTGTGGGACTCAATCCCTGGACCAGGATCACATCCTGAGCCAAAGGCTCAACCGCTGAACCACCCAGGAGTCCCTCGTGTTTATTTATTCAAAATTCTTTGTTGGCTATGATGCTGGCTCCATCAGGAGCCCACCAGTGATTTCATCTTTGCAAATCGAGGGGCAGACCCCATGCAGTGCCATGGGTGAGCCACACCCAGATCGGGCATCGGCCCTGCCCAAGGAGGCAGTGTCTGTGCCCTCCCTCTGGGCCGCCCGCAAGGCCTGTTCTTCTACAGGACGCCCCACTCCTTATTATGCTCTGGCTTCCCATCTGTGAAAATCTGACGGCACGGAATTTCATCAGCCCTGACCCCAAGGTGTGAAAGTAAGTGACCTCCGCACCTCTCCTGTGAATGCATTTTTCCAGTTGTGCATTTTCCTCTGCAGCAACGCCAGGCCTGGGCCAGAGAGCCATCGATCAGGGGAGAGAAGATATTTTTTTTATTGGCATTCTTTCACATTCCTTATACCTCACATCATCTATTCATTCAACAGATACTTGATAGACAACTCTTATTAATGTATTGGTGGGGGTTCTGGATTTCCTCTTCACGTGCCAAACTCCTTTGTGTGTGCCATTTTGTGAGAGTTTCTCCCTTAGCATGAGACATTAGTGAATGTTACTGTTATCTGAGAAAGCTGTAAAAATGCAGATTCTAGGTCTACAGGTCTTTTGTGAGTCCTGATATTGTGCATTTCTAATAAGCTTCTGAGAGATGCTTATCTCCCAGATGTTCATCTGTGTACCCCACTTTATTTTTATTTTATATTTTTAAAAGTTTTATTTATTTATTCATGAGAGACCCCGAGAGAGAGAGAGAGAGACAGACAGACAGACAGACAGACAGAGGAAGCAGCAGACTCCCTGCAGGGAGCCCGATGCAGGACTCGATCCCAGGACCCGGGATCACACCCTGAGCCCAAGGCAGATGCTCAACCACCAAGCCACCCAGGTGCCCTGTGGCTTTAAGTAGGAAAGCTGATAACCAGTGCTTCTCATACTTGGGCCACATGTCAATGAGTTGGGGAGCTTTATAAAATGCTAATTCCTCCATCTATACCTCAACACATTCTGATTCAGTTGGTCAGAGAAGAAACCAGTCATTTGTTTTTTTTTGTTTTTTTTTTTTTTTTTTTTTTTTAAGTATTCCAGCTGATTCACACTGGGCCTCAGTTTGAAAATCACTACTCAGGATCATCCCTTAAATTATCTGAAGCTACTAAAGTCTACGTTAAAAGTGGACTAAATGCACCCTGCTTTTAATGCAGCCATTTGACCATCAACTGAAGTGAAAAGCGAAGAGTGAAGTGCTGGGGAGTAAGAACAGAAATGGCTTTAGCCGTATAGCCTTGAAGAGCATCTTGGTTACTTACGCATGAGGGGACGCCCAGCCTCTGCACACTTAGGGCCATTCACTAACAGCCATGATTCTAGCCAGTCAGGTTCCAAAGAAAGAGTCCTGTCCCTCTGTCTCCGGGGGGTCTTGAGGTTACAGGAAGGTCTCTCGTCTGTGCTGCTAGGCTCTGGTGGCAGAGTCACTCCTTCTCTGGACATGGCAACCCCAGATGCGCAGATGTCAGAAATAGTGCTTCTCTCCCCACTGCTGAAATCTGCACTAAACCTTATCAGAAGGGCTAAGAATTTGCAGCATTTCCCCACATTGAGCCAGAGATCTACTTTCTTCTTCTAGTGAGTCTGATGAGGACCCAAAAAGGTGCATTAAAAATGGTGCCTTTGTCCTCTTCATACCTAGTGAGGGTATGCTCTCTGAGCTAAAGACTCATACATTAGAGAGGTGCAAACACACAATTATTCCCCCTTTTGTTACTAAAATATCCGTCTAATTACATGCCAATACTGGAAATAAAGCAAGAGAGACAAGGATCCCCCCACCCTGCCCTGGAACTCATAATCCAATATTCATTTGTGGGTTAAAAAGCACTAAGCGTCGGATGCCTGAGTGGCTCAGTCAGTTAAGCGTCAGACTTTTGGTTTCTGCTGGGGTCGTGATCTCAGGGTCATGAGCTCGAATCCTGAGTGGGCTCCGTGCTCAGTCGAGTCCACTTGATATTCTCCCTCTCCCTTTGCTCCCTCCTCCTGCACATGTGTGCTCATTCTCTCTCTCTCTCTCTCTCAAATAAATAAATCAATTCTTACAAAAGGCACTAAGTGTCAATGCTCCATCCAACCATTCACTCATTCATTCACTCCTTCATTCATTTGCTCACTCATTTCGGTTCTCATTTACCAAGTTCTCCCAAGGTCAAGAACGAGAGTTTTCACATCTTGTTTGCATCCTCTGCAAATGGGGCTTTGCGTAAAATAGGCCCTGACATATCATAGTTCATTAAACACCTGTTGTGATGTCTTCAAGGGAAGGCGGGTGTGGGTGTTAAGCTTGGCCTGGAACCCTACCCTGCACGGAAGCCTCAGTCGAAGAGTGTGTCCAGTCACACTCTGCTGACTGTTGGGAGTGCAGCTGCCTCTGCTGTGACCTGTCGCCCCAGCGCTGCCCCGGAGTCCAGCACTGAAGGGGGCTGCAGTAGGTACTGTCACAGGTGAGGGATCCACCTCACCTCTAAAGGCAGCTGCGTCAACAGGATGGCCCAGTAGCCGCATCACTGATCCCAGTGGAAGAGCGAACTCAGAGCCCGGCATTTGTCTCCTTCCTCCTTTCTCCTGCTCTGTTTCCTTCCTCACCCAGCATCTACCCCTCACCCCCATCTAAGCCTCTCCCTTCCCCTCTCTCTCCCTCTGGCCTGTAGATCTCCATTTCCAATGACTTTAATCTCATCTTGAATTTGAAGGCTTTTCACCTCACAGGTCACACTAGGAGAAAATCCTGACATTATGAGGAAATGTGTTTTATTTTCCTCTGTCACCTTACACTATTTCGGCAGGGAGCATTTGCTTTAGCAAGTGGCCAGAGTATACACTGAAATCTCAGGGGTCTGGGCTTGTCTTTGCTTGTCACCTCCATGAGATACAGAGAGCCTGCTTCTATGCATAGCAAGATCTGTGAACAAGGGGAAGGAAAAGGAGCTCATGTTTGTTCGCTTGTTTGTAGAGGGCTACTTTTGGATGGAGGGGGCACATCTGAGAGAAATCTGAGAGGTAGAGGAGAATCTTCTGGAGGCAGCAGCAGGCACTGCTTGTCATTCTTTCTTTTTAAATTAAATTAATTTTTTAAAATTCAATTTGCTAACATACAGTATAATACCCAGTGCTCATCCGTCCCATGCCCTCTTGGGTGCCCATCCCCCAGTTACCCTATCCCCCCACCCACCTCCCCTTCTGCAGCCCTTTGTGTGTTTCCCACAGTGAGGAGTCTCTCGTGGTTTGTCTCCCTCACTAATTTTTCTCAACTCAGTTTCCCTCCTCCCCTTACAGTCTCTTGTACTCTTTCTTATATTTCACATATGGGTGAGATCATAGGATAATTGTCTTTCTCTGATTGACTTATTTCACTCGGTGTAAAACCCCCCAGTTCCATCCACATGTCATTCTTTCTTTAACAGTGGACCCTTCTCTCTGTGGAATGAGAAACGGAATGCATAATTCTCCTGTGTCCCATCAGAGAGACTGAGAGTGGGACGTAATCCACTCTTAAAGGCATGTTCCCCATTCAAGAGATGACGTAACACTGAACCCACAGGTCCGGAGACTGCAACAGGAAAACCCTCCCTTTATTATTGCTACTGAGATGAGGAAGATGGCTGAGATCAGAATTATAATACATAATATAAAACAAAGCTTTACAGCTTTTACTATTAATAATACTAATTAAACACTGGAGGTGGAAAAATAAAAAATAACAGGAATTGTAAGTATTCACATGAAAACACCCTGATATAACTTTTACAGTGTTCAGTTGAGCTTCCTTTAGCAAAAAAGCAAGATTCTGAATATCCTTTTCAAACTATTTCAGTCTAGATCCTTCCAGAATTTTCTGGCTTCCCCCCAGCTTTGGCGGTTATCCCACCACTACTACTTAATTCAATATATTTTTTTGGACAATCGTGCTCAGTGTGATTAATGCTAAATTCATAGTTACAAAAGCTCTCTTCTCAGGCTTATAGATCATGAATGTGCACAATATTTAACTGTACTGTATGAGATCGAAAATTTTGCTGTGCAAAACAAAAAAAAAGAACGGAAAGGCAAGCTGCAAACCAGAATATATTTGCAAAACTTGAATCTGAAAAGGACTCATAACTAGAATATATGTACAAAATTCTGAGAGCCCAGCAGGGGTGTGATATGTTGAAGATGAAAAAGGATAGTGCCTGAGGTCGGCATGGGTGTGTGCTTAACAGAAACTCTAAAATGCCAGTAAAGATTTTATTGGTACAAGCCTTCTTCAGGACAATCTGAAAAAATATTAGAAAGCCTTAAAAATGCATGTTATCTCTCATTCATCAATTTCCCTTCTGAGAATGTGTCTTAAAAGAAATTAATCTGACAAGTATAAAACAACATGTGTAACTGGAAATACATCATAGTGATGCATTTGAAAGGGCAATAGAGAAATAAATTAACTGCCTGATAGAAATAATTGGATACAATCCCTTATTCTCACACATGCTTATAACATTACATCATGAAATAATTAAAAATAGAACGTCATGAGAAAACTTTATGAAGTATATCTTAGACATATTTAATGATAATGTATTAGCAGCATAAAAACCGTAAGATTCAGCAAGATTTATAGAGAATGATCCCTTCTTTGTGATATAAAATACATATACATCTGTCCATACATGTGTGAATGTGCATATTTACGTAAGTTAAAAGACTGGCAACAAATGTGATGGTTAATAATGGCAATTTCTGAGTGATAAAATTTTGGGGTTTTAAGGTTTTTATCCAAGATATTCTTTGTGATATTTTCTACAACATAGTCATGCCATTTAGTTTTTTTTAAGGATTTGTTTATTAGAGAGAGAGAGAGAGAGAACAAGCAGGAGAGGGAGAGGGAAAGAGAGAATCCCAAGCAGACTCCCTGCTGATGAAGGATCCCAACGAGGGGTTCAATCTCACAACCCTGAGATCATGACTCTAGGCCGAAATCAAGAGTCAGATACTTAACTGACTGAACCACCCAGGCACCCCCACACTGTTTTTATTTATTTATTTATTTTTTAGAGAAAAAAAGCCCATCATACTCTAAAGATGGGTGAAAGGGAAGAAACAAAGGAATCTGATAGTGTGTTACATACTTTGGTGTACAGGAAGAGAACAGGCTTTCTCACAGATACGGAGGGTACTTAGAAAGACATGCACATTCAGAGTCCCACACTGTTTTTAAATTAGAGAGAAATATGAAAGCAGTATATGTTTTTAAAGGACTCTATTGCATAAAACTTAGAAATCCCCACACTGTAGTCCAATAGGAAGGGACCAGCACTTCACCAACACCCAGCAATAACCATGGGTATGATTTCATAATTTTTCTCTAATTGTTTTGGTCACACATGGATTTCTACAGGTATGATCATGCTTTCTTCAGGACAGTGTCTCTGCTGTTCCACTCACCATCAAGACCCAACAATGATTTTCTCAGCATTTATAACTTGTGGAGTGGCCAGCGATATGTTAACAGGGAGCATAGGCCATGACCGTCAGTCTTCCTCAACCTGAAGCCCACTCCCTTTATGGACATGGATCTCCGAAGACCTCAAACTCCATCCTTACGCCATCCTTAAAATAGAGCCCCCACACAGCAGCAGTTGCCCACTAGCCTCCAGAAGTCCCTCCTTTCACTGTGTATGTTTTGTGTATTTACATGCGTTATAATGATGGATGCCCAAGAGGATTTATCGTAGATACAAAACCAGTTTCCTTGGTATTTCTTAACTCTAGGTAAGTTATGGTTTGAGTCCCATTGCACCACGGAGGCAGACGCAGTAAGGCTTACATCATGTGTGCAGGCACTCTTGGGGTCCTCAGGTCTTTTCTCCATGTGGGATGCTGCTCAGATGCCCAGCATCCGGAGATCTTCACACCCCACAGGACACTGCACTGAGAAGTCCCTGATTCCAACCTGGCAGGCAGGTACGAGGATCCCCATTGCTGCATGGCATGTCGGACGCATAGACTTCATTTGGCTGCTTTCAAGCTATACAAAGACATGTAGATCTTTACAAGGATCTCTTAATGTCTCTGCCCAGGCCAGCTGTCCCGGGAGGGTCTCTGGGATGAGTACTTTATAAGCCCCCCTCCCCACCGTGGGTGCCCTGGTGAACTCAGTGGCAGACAGGTTTAAGACCACTGCCTTAGACTTCCATTGCCTCTCTGGGTGCCAACACCCCACAGCCTCCCTCAAGGACACAGGTACCTTCCGATCTACAGGCTTTCTGGGTTCAGCTAACACTCACTCCCCTTCTCATTGTCAGAAAGCCAAGCTGCCTTCTGCCAAATTTTCATTTCTAAATGCACGCATTCACACACCCAGCTGTGGCCAAGTTCTCCGGTCCAGTTACATAACCCCACTGAAGCTTCGTTTCTTCACTGAGAAGCTAGGGACAAGAATCAGACCCCTGAGGATTGATACAGGGCTTAAATAGAGAAAGTTTCCATTTCGTAGCTGACTCTTGATAAATGGTAAATATTTATCAAGTGGCTACGATGTGCTAAGCATTATCCTATGCATGGGGGATAATGCAAAGCAAAGTCTTTGTTCTCATAAAAATGACCTTTTAATTATAGAAGGCAGACAAGTGAGTAAATATATAAACTATTAAGGTCTTTGGTGAATGAGTGCCAAGAAGAGGAAGTAACCACAGCCTACATCTGGTGACGGGGTGGAGGGGTGGTGGGTTAGGGGGGCGCAGGTAAACAATTCAAGTTGCGCTATTACGGGCTTGGTGAAGCACAGTGGTAACTCACAGACACTCTTCTGATCCAAATCTTCTAGAAGAATTCTTATCTTAGAATTTAATCCAAAACCCTCTTTCTATTACTCTCCAAGTGAGAATCATCTTTTCTCTACATCCAGGTAGTGCTTTTTCCATACCTCACCAGTGTGAGGCCTTAGACTGTGGGCCTTTGTAATATTTTAAAACATCACATGCTTCTTCCTTTTCCTTATAACTACATGACTTTGAGTTCCTTCTGTCTACTTCATGAGACAATATTCCTTTTCTTGTCATTATTTTGTTCTATTTTGTTTTATTTGGCATTCCAGAAACTGTATTAACGCAAGGGTTTTCAGGAAATAGGTGCTCAATTAAAGCATGTTAAATATCAGTGATACATTAACAAAAGCAAGGTAGAAATCAATCACATAAAGATGCTTCTGTTGTATTCTTGTTCTGCAGGAGTGGTTTCTGTAACATTTTTCACTTTAGTCATAGCCGTTTGTGTCTTTTGCATCCGATGACATGCAGAGAAACTGGATTATGGTGCTTGGATATTGGTTGCTCTAACAGAGAAAATTAAGAGAGCTACAGAGCCTCACTGCACTTGAACCATTATGATTCAAACTAAAGTAATGGGAGGAGAATGAGATGGCAGGAGCAGAAGTGTGGTTTGATATTTATTTAATTCCAGCACAGCATATTTACACTAATTGGAACTGTGCCTTGCAAGCAGATGTTCAAATCAGCTGAGAACACAGGAAGTGAACAACGATTCCTGGAGTTGTGAGTGGCACTGGCTGGAGTGGCAGGGTCCTAGGCACGGACAGGTTTCCTGTGTAGGCAGAGAGGTGCCCTTCCTTCCACACCTGCATTTCAGGCTGGATTCTGAGCACCTGCTCTTCGCCCTCCTTGGATTCTAGATTTCCCACCATCATCTTAGTTTTAGTCTCATTCCAAAATCTGCTCTGCTCTCTACCTCTTTCCTGGGCCCACTCAGTATTGTTTCTTGGTCTGAGATCTCCCCTCCTGTTGAACCTTGGACTCCCTGTCCTCATAAAACTATCCATAAGAATGAGAGTGGTGTAGGAAAAATAGAGCCCACGTTGTGTGGAAGTTGTGGTTCTCCTGCGTTCCAAACTACAAGCTCGGTGAAACTCTTTTCTATTTTTCGTAACTGGAGTTTATTCATCTATGAATAGTTTATCTTATTATAGGGTTTTGAATGAAACAATGTGGATAAAATTTCCAGCACAAAGTAAATGCCTGATGCAGGTGACTCCTGGATCTTAGCCATCACCCTGGCAGCTAACACACCCCCAGCTGGAAACTAATAATCCATTGTCTATTTCATTATTCTTTGTAAGTGTCTGTCTTGAGAGGATGGGACATATGTAGAGGCTAAGGTGCATTATAATTTATCTATTTATCTATCTATCTAATCTATCTATCTATCTATCTATCTATCTATCTATCTATCTATCTATCTATCTATCTATCTATCTCTAGGCATCTAATTTATTTAAAACAATTTCTTGGGCAGCCCGGGTGGCTCAGTGGTTTAGTGCTGCCTTCAGCCCAGGGTCTGATCCTGGAGACCCGGGATTGAGTCCCACGTCAGGCTCCCTGCGTGGAGCCTGCTTCTCCCTCTGCCTGTGTCTCTGCCTCTCTCTCTCTCTCTCTCTCTCTCTCTCTCTGTCCCTCATGAGTAAATAAATAAAATCTTAAAAAAAAAAAAACAATTTCTTCCCTGAAGGAATATACCTCCTTTCCATAAAAATCTCTGTACCTACTCTCTCCTAGTAGACTCTAAAGCCTGTGTGGTTTAGAGATGCCATGGTCATCAACATGGCAGCTATCTGGCCCAGGCCACCTGGATGGTCATAAAATCCAGCCTCCATTTGAACAAGGGTTCAAATTCCCAGTTGATACCAGTAGGAGATCCCATTATGGTTCAGCAGCAGAGCCAAAGACAAGCCTCAGTCCTGAGTGTGAGGACCCAGAGTGTTAGGTCTTCAATCTGTGTGAGATGGTCTTTTATGAGTCTTCACTTCTCAGGCACCCCTTTCTCTTTGGATTGATTTTCCTTCCTTTTTTCCAGCCTTTCTTTCTTTCTTTCTTTCTTTCTTTCTTTCTTTCTTTCTTTCTTTCTTTCTTTCTTTCTTTCTCTTTCTTTCTTTCTTTCTTTCTTTCTTTCTTTCTTTCTTTCTTTCTTTCTTCTTTCTTTTCTTTCTTTCTTTCTTTCTTTCTTTTTCTTTCTCTTCAAACATCTTCTTTGGCTCTTTTATCAGATCTGGTTCCTACCTAAGAAGTTGGGGTTTCATTATACTCGAAGGCTCTTCCCCCCCAATAAGTTCAATACAAACTAGAATGAAACACCATCTTCAGGGTCTTTAGGCCAGAGAAAGTTTTAGTCTAGACAAACCTCACCTTAGTTCTCAGGACCAAGCCTCCACAAAAGTGTTATCACATTATACACACAACTGACAAATTTCTTAGGTACACCACTGACTTCTCTCTTCTTTCTGATTCCAGTTACCTCCTTCTAGCACCATATAATGCTAGAAGTATAGTATATCCTTAATTTCTCATAACATATAAACTGTTGTAGATTATATAAAAGGAGAAAGAAAATGAGTATCTGTTGGCCACTTTTTGTATTTGAGGTAATGAGATAAATGCTGTATGTATTTTAAGATTAATTTATCTTTGTAAAGTCTTCTGGTAAAATTATTATGCTCACTTTTCTACTAAAGAAATGTTTCAGAAAGGTTATTCAAAATCCAGTTGAAACACTGAGATACAAACTCAATTTTCTTGATTAATATACATTCTCTTGTTTTGTCACTTCTTATGTTTTTAACAGGTCTTTATCACATTGAGAGTTTTTTGTTAGTGTAATTAGATTCCAATTTCAGGATTTCATTTCCTTAAATTATTTCTTATAGAAGGAGTAGTAGAAATTTAGGTATATATTTAAAAATAACGCAGAAATTTTTTCCAAAGCAACTTTTTGGCAATAATCATAAACATGGTACCAAACACTTGAGGTTTTTTTGTGTCACATTGATATGGGTTCATATCCTGGCTGTACTATGTTGCTTTTGAGGCCTTGGGAAAGTTGTTAACCTGTTAAACTCTCACATTCCTCATCTGCATGTGGGGTAATAATAGATGTTGTCTTGCTTGGGCTTTCTTGGAAAGCAGAACTGAGAGACGGCTTGGATCCAGATGGTTACTTGTGAGGAGTGATTTCAGGGAAAAGGAATGAAGACGTGGGGAGAGGGAAAGCATTTCTTGATGGTCCCTTCTCCCATTGGTCATTGTTGCTCCATGTGCTATTAACTCCCTCCACTTCCAGGCTGTGCACTCCTAGCTATAGGCATCTTCCCTCTGAAAGCTCAGACAGCAGAAGATAGTGGTGGAGTTGAGACCAAGTGCCATCCTGTGACACCTGTGCAGAGCTGGTCATGGCAGCAGAGACTACATGAAAAATGGAGACAAAATGGAGCCGAAGTGGGGAGACACGAGGCGGGGAGGTTCACCAACAATATATTATATGCTCTCCTCCCTTGTTCCTCCCCTGCATTAAATCCAGTCTGATAGAAAGGCTAAGAGTGGTGCCAGGTAGATCTACAAAATACAATATGAGGGGACTAATATAGAATGCCACAGACTCTGTTCTCATTATTGTAGTTGACATGTGTCCTCTTTGGTAAGGATGAACCACTTCCTTTATAGGATGAATGAAGTCTCCCAACAAGTGGTTTGCCCATAGATGCATCCATTTCATTCAATTCTCTGGTCTTTTTTGATCTTTTTTTTTTTATTTTTAAGATTTTATTTTTAAGTTATCTTTATATCTAACATGGAGCTGGAACTCATAACCCTGAAATCAAGAGTCACACACTCCACCAACTGAGCCAGTCAGTCGCCTCTGGTCTTTCTGTCTTTTGATCAATCACTCAAACCACTCTTCATTGGCAAGGAATCCATATGCATCTGGACCTGATGCCTTTCTTCCTGTACATAAAGTAATTAAGCAATATGCTATTGGAAGTTCTGCTCACAGGGAAGATGTCCTTTTATTACGACTTTCAAGTCCAGTATGCATGGAACTATTTTGTGGCAGTCTCTCATTTTCAGATGATTCATCTGCAAGCTGAACCCAATTTTTCTTCCTCTGCAGTTAGTTGAGGGAGAGACGTCTGTTCAGAGAAGGTCACATGAGAAGTACAAGGGACACAGTTAGGCATCCTGTCTATACAACCTACTCATGGCTACTGGAATTGCTCAGGCCCACTCCTGGTTGTTCCACTTCTATCCTATGATGGACTCATGTTCTATCTGTCTAGCAGATCCAATAATATCCATCTCATGTAGAATAGTTGTAGTCAAGTTAGCATGAGGTCATCAATATAGTATAGTATATAGCCCTCCATCTGGCTAGTTCTTCCCCATATTGTGTCTAGCTGGCTGCTTCTTCTGATTCAGGTCTTAATCTAAGTCACTCACTGAGCTACTAATGCGGTCTCTGACCCCATCATCTAAAGTGGATAACCTTCACCACTAATGTCCCGGGCATTCCCTCATATTGCCCTGTTTCTCCATCTTCACGTTGTGAAATAATTGTGCTTACTGTTTGTCTTCTGCATCTATATTTAAGCTCTGTATCACCAGGAGCCTTATTTGTTTTATTCATATCATACTCACTCTACTGAGAGTTCTGTCTGGGCAGATTGTAGATGCTCAAAATATTTTTGAAAGAATAGATAGATCATCTTTGAACATCCAATACCTTAAAGCATTATGCTTCATAGTGTAATCTTTGTGTATATACACATATGCACACATATAAATGTTATATATTTGGTGTAGAAAATCAATTTCACTCTTATCAACAAAGAGTTAAAGATATAACTTTTTTTTTTTAAAGTTACCATTGTCAAACAATGAGACTCCTTTTTCAAAATTTGAAACAAAAACAAAGGTGAATGTATTGCTTCTTAAGGAAAGTGGAAATATACTGGACAGGCATAGTTTTTCTTATATAGGGTTTTGGGAAAGGTTTTGTTCGAGTTATGTTAGTTACAGAGGCAACAGCATGTTGATATCAGTTTTAAAAAAGGTGATTTTAGTAAAAGAATCAAGAATAGTTTGACTCCAGCCTTAGCATGATATTTTGTGTTGGTTACAGATGCAAGAGTAGGTTGACATTACTGGGCTGAGTCAGCCATCTGTTAGCTGACTATCGGGGTGCCACAAGCTGGTTGGCTTTCAGAGATATCTTCAGTAAAGCATGTTGCCATCGAATAGTTACATAGACTTAAAAGCTATTCTGATATTGCTCGTTATGGTGTTATGGAATGCTTATCAGTTATTAAGACCAGTTTAAAAGCAGGTCTGGTAGTTATTCATTTACCACAATTATAGAATAGTTCTAGGAAGCTAAGGATTTTTTTTTTCTTTTTAATTCATTATGCCACCTTTTTAGCCATCCCCAGCAAAGCTACAGAAGAATCCATCAATCATTAAAAAATGTCTGGATCTTCACTACTGTTTTGAATCTCCTTAAAAATGAGTTTTTTTTTTCCCCTGTAGAGGTCTGACTTTCAATTCTAGTGTCAATCAGAAAAATATGGTTCCAGGTTTTTTTGAGTCAAATGTTGCGTTGTCTGTTGAATTGGTAGCTGAACAGAAGAATTTAAGACTATGGAGAACAGAAATTAAACAAGATTTTTCCTAGAACTTAAAAATGATATTCTATGGGACGTCTGAGTGGCTCAGTGGTTGAACATCAGCCTTTGGCTCAGGTCATGGTCCCGGGGTCCTGGGATGGAGTCCTGCATCAACCCCACAGGGAGCCTACTTCTCTCTCTGCCTATGTCTCTGCCTCTCATGAATAAACAAATAAAATATTTTTTTAAACCCTATATTCTAAAATGTATAAAGAAAAAACGGTAAGAATCACAAAGGCTCTGAGGAAGAAAATCTAGATGGAGAAAATTGTCACACTGAAGGGTAACTTACTAAATAACTCTAATAATGAAAACAGTACAGATAACAAAGGAAAAGTATAGATAGTATGGAATAGGAGAAGAACAAAGAGCCCAGAATCAAATTTGGGAAATTAAGGACATTTGCTGCAAAATAAAACTAATATTGAGAGGTGCTAAGAATGAGTAGGTTATTCAGGAAATGCTACTGAGAAAATTGATGGCCAAAATAAAAATTAAATGGAACGCCTCTCCTCCAACATACGGAACTAAAGTCCACATGGCTTAAAGTCTTAAATGTGAAGGGCAAACTTAAAGAACAAAATTGGAATAAAAGTTAGAAAAATATCTTTGTAACCTTGGAGAGACAGATTCCTGTAAAACATATAAAAGAACAATGTATAAATAAAACTGTCCTAAACTGATTACACTAAAAATATAAATTTTAATCCCCAAATGACCTAAAGTTTAGAAAGTAAAACTTAAAAAAGTATTTGTGGCACATATAAATAACAAGTGATTAGTGTCTAAAATATATAAAAAACACTTACAGATCAATTAATAAACACAAATAGCCCAGTAGAATGACTAAGATGCCAGTGAATAGATATTTCAAAGGAAAAGAAGACCAAGTAGCCAATGACTACATGAAGAGTTGTTCAGCCTCTTTTGTAGGCAGGGATATGCATCTGGCAATTAAAGGCACAGTGAGATGAATTCAGACAAAGAGGATAAATAGAGATTCACATTGTTAGTTGAGTCATCGATGCTAAAATAATACCACCCCAATTATTTTCTGGTGCAAAGAAAAAAATCCATATCTATACATTCAAAAAATCTATTTTCATCTCAACACAATGATCAGTTGCAACAACGCTAATTGTGGCTCAAGCACAAATCTTGCTCTCTGACATCCTGTAATAGGAAATACACCTGTAGGGTATGCCAGCCAAGAGACTGCTACACTTGACCCATTAAGCTTTCAAGGGACTTTAATTTACAGAGACTAGATGAACAGACAACATAGCACTGTGAGGAAGCAACTGTATAAATCTACAAAGAACGATATCTTGCAGATGTCTTATGTAAGTTAGTGTTCTAAAACAGAGACTGCACAAGAATAAAAGTTATGAATGTAAACACTGGGTATATTGCATAGTCTCAGATTGGAAACAGTTCCAACAGGCCAACTGTAGAGTATGTATAAGCCTATTTGAGAATCTGCAAAAGTTTTAGGGCTTGGAAAAGGGGGTAAATACACTGAAATCAAAATTTCAAGATGCTTATTTTAGAAAAACAGCTTACAAAACAGCACAAAGGTTACAATCACATTTAGTTTAAAAAGTTCTGGAAGTACAGGCACCAAAATATTAGTAGTGTGACTCTTTGGATGGTGTGACTATGATTCATCTTAATGTTATGGAAAATGCTTTTCCCTATTTTCTAATCTATACCTTATATATAGACATTAAAAATTATCTGAAAGGGGCACCCGGGTAGCTCAGTCGGTTGAGCATCTCCCTCCTGTTCAGGTCATGATCCCAGGGTCCTGGGATTGGGCCCCTTGTCAGGCTCCCTGCTCAGTGGGGGAGCCTGCTTCTTTCTCTGCCCCTCCAGGGGCCTGCTCATGCTCTCTCTCTCTCTCTCTCTCTCTCTCTCTTCTCTCACAAATAAATAAATAAATAAATATTCTTTGAAAAAAAAAAAACACCACCATATGCTATGTTATACCATCCTACTGGTAAACATTTTTAAGTTCATTGAAATCAAAGTGTTCTCAAGTATGTGGAAGAGCTCACAGTCCTTAACAGAGACCTGGGGGTACGTTTGTCTGTATGCTTCTGGGCACGTGTGCATAGGGACTCTCACATCCTGTTAAAGAACTAGGGGCCATCCCAGGTCATCAAATATTAATTAGATTAACATGCTGGGGTATATGTATACAATTTCACTATAAAAATGAGTAAGGAAAGAATCAATGACAGCTATACACATAAACATTAGTGATTCTCAACACAATGACATTGAGAGAAAAATGAAGGTCATGGGAGATCACATACAGTCTGATTTTATTTACAGGAAATCAAAGCAGGGATTGTCCCATGTAGATACATTCAAAACAGTGAGACATACATGTACATACAATATGGAAATACAAAATAAACAATGAAATAACAGGTTTTTAGTTGCTTCTGTTGGGAAAAAAGTAAGATATAACTGGAAAAGAGCACACTGGAGGCTTCAGAGGAAAATATAGTGTTCTAAATACTATAAATTTAAGTTTTGGATGCAGATACTTGGTTTTGTTGTTATTTTTGAAGCCATTCATATATGTATACACATATAATGAAATAGTATATGTAGATATTTTTATATATTTACTCTTTTATGCATGATGTATTTATGGTAAAATTAAAATTAATAATTACAAAGATGCCGATGACTTCTATTCATAGATCTGTGTTGACTTTACCCAGAAGACCAAGACTTATGGTCAACAGCAACAAAGTGTAGCCAGCACTCAAAGCTCTTTGTACCTTCAAATTCGTAAACTCAGGATGAAAGTGTGCAGGTATCGCTTGTCAATGTCCCCAGAGAGACTAGAA
The DNA here is from genome assembly GCF_048164855.1 of Canis lupus baileyi. Lineage (NCBI taxonomy): Eukaryota > Metazoa > Chordata > Mammalia > Carnivora > Canidae > Canis > Canis lupus. Next base: position 61,290,179 of record NC_132849.1, on the reverse strand, counting down.
TTGATCTGGGAACCAAAGAGTTGAGTCCTCTATAGAAACTGCACATCACATCTTCTTTATCGGTTTATGTATACAATGGAATATTACTCAGCTATTAGAAATGACAAATACCCACCATTTGCTTCAACGTGGATGGAACTGGAGGGTATTATGCTGAGTGAAGTAAGCCAGTCGGAGAAGGACAAACATTATATGTTCTCATTCATTTGGGGAATATAAATAATAGTGAAAGGGAATATAAGGGAAGGGGGAAGAAATGTGTGGGAAATATCAGAAAGGGAGACAGAACGTAAAGACTGCTAACTCTGGGAAACGAACTAGGGGTGGTGGAAGGGGAGGAGGGCGGGCGGTGGGAGTGAATGGGTGACGGGCACTGGGGGTTATTCTGTATGTTAGTAAATTGAACACCAATAAAAAATAAATTAAAAAAAAAGAAAAAAAAAAAAGAAACTGCACATCAAGTGCAAACCTCTTCTCAAGAAGTTCTTAATTTATATGATCTTTTCTTATATTTACCTGCACAGGTGATTAGATTCAAGTGCACCCAAGCCAGTACTCTACTTTGGGGATTTAATTCTCCATTATGTGTCTGCAATGCAAACAAACGAATCAGAAATACATACAGACACACATCTCTTTTAATGTTTGGATCCCAGTCAGCCTCTGCTATCCCATAGAAGAGGAGGGCAGTCATCAGGGATGAAGCAGAGGTGCGTGTCTGAACGCCGTGGTTTGACATGTCAGGTGTTGTGTGGTTGTGGAGAGTCTTAACACTCAGGCATACTTAAAGCCCCATGGGAATCTGTGCAGTCATACTTGGCTCTGAGTGGAAGGATTGTGGTAGGGACATCGGGGTTGGACACCTGAGATCTAGCAGGAAAGGCCAGGAGATGTGAGACACAGGAAATGACATCAGTGCAAATGGACAGTGGAGGGACATTTCTGCCGTCTGGGTATTTTGTTCAGGAGCGTGTGGCAGGCCCTGCAGCGAGAGGTGCCAGTTAACATCCTGTTGCCTCCTTCCCTGCAGAACGAGCTGCAGAGCGGAGAGAAACCTATCCTTCTGGGGTCCAGTAGCAACGAGTGGATCTGGCCTTATGTTTGCACATTAAATGCCACTCCAAACAGTCTTCTTCCTTTTTTTTTTTTTTTAAATTTAATTTCAACAACATTTCCCAAAGCAATGAAACCTAAATCTCTACTAGAAAAGAATCTTCCTCTTTTAAGATCAACCTGGCGTGAACAGACAGTCCTGTTCGGAGACCGTGCTGCTGTCTCTGATGTAGGTGGAGAAAGGTCTCACATGACGGTGATTCCTGCTGTGTTCACCCCCTCTGGCTCATTCCCCTCACTGCCAAGCTGCTCACTCAGCACAATGTCTAGAAATTAAAATGTAGCCTTCTCTCCCCCTTATTCATTCCAGAAGCATTAGTATTAATTTTTATTGATTTTCAAAAATACATAGTAAGGCAAAATGCAATCACAAAGAGCTTTAACCGTGGGAAAGCTTTTACTGGGTCGTGACCTCGTTAATTTATGTTCAATCCTAATTCCTCCTTACTTAACACAGCCTTACGCTGTGACCCGAGCCTGCAGCCCATCTTTACTGCCTGTGTGTAAGTTACTCCCCAGGAGTAAGCACATATGCTAGGAAGGGAGGCTCTGTGAACACTTCCAGCTTCGGACGACTTCAGGAGTTGGCTCAGAGGGGACCTCAGGAAGGGAAAGGTTGTGTGCACACAGCTCTCCAACACCCTGTCTGCTGGTGTCACTCCCAGAGCCACCCCTATGCTCAGATTCAGAACAGATCCACCCCCCTGCACACAACATGACTATAATGAGGGTGCGGCTTATTGGTTCTCTGGGAGAACAAATTCTTCGTGCTCTCTGCTGTTTTTTTCATCTAAAAGGGCTTCATAGAGACCAAAAGTGCAAATACTTATGAGGTACTTACCACTCAGGGTGCAGGATCAGGGATACCTGATGGAAACACCGTGGGAAACCAAGTTGAGCCAGTTACAGAAGGTGGGATAGAGCTCGTAGTCAAGGTGAACATCATGTGCAGTGGGAGAGTGTGTGTGTATGTGTGCATGTGTGTGAGACTGTGTCAGTGTGTGTATGTGAATGTGTGTGAGTGTGTGTGAAGGGGGAGGGCATGAAAGAGAGTGGTGGGGAGGAAGGTGGAGAGGTAGGCTGGAGCTACATGAAGAACCAGGCTGAAGAGGAGCAGAGGGACCCTAATCAGAAGAACGATATGCTCTGTGTTCCCTCCTTATCTAAAAATTTTCATCCAAGAATCACAGTGGTCTGCATTTATACAAAATTGCCTAGAAAACAGGCATAGAGACTTAAGCCCATAAATACATCAGCCCCCAAATCAATGAATCTGCTCATTTCTCTCTTCTCTGTGACCATCTGTCTACATTAACTCCACTTAGGTGCAGAAGGGAGAAAATAGGCTATAACATCACCATTTAAAAGCACACACTGGAACTTCTCAAAGTAGTAAGATCTTTATTTAGCAGGTGTTTAAGTCAGCTTCCTAATGGCATCTCTGTGGAAATTCCAAGTGATTCCAAGAAACAGAAAGGAGTTTCAAAAAATGTGGCTTTTAAAAAATATTTATTTATTTATTCATGAGAGATACAGAGAGAGGCAGAGACATAGGCAGAAGGAGAAGTAGGCTTCCTGTGGGGAGCCTGATGGGGGACTCGATACTGGACCCCAGGATCATGCCCTGAGCCGAAGGCAGGATCATACCGCTGAGCCACCCAGGCATCCCAAGAAATGTGTCTTTGAATAAAGGACCTATATCTCCTTGATTAAGATTTTATTATTTCAAAGGAATAAAGACACCTTAGGAAATAGTGAAGATTTACATACAGAGTTTTAAATGCAAAATTGCAAATGCAAAGCTAAAAATAGAATAAGATGTTAATATTTAGCTATTTGTTTTCTTTGTTTTGTGGAACAAAGACCTGGCTGTCTTTTTTCTTTCAGAAAAAAAGAAATTCTACTGGGTTTTAAGGGTGATTCAAGCATACAGATATATACTGACCAAATTTTTAGAGAAAAGAGACATTAAAATCTATCTGCTAAATGAATATGACCTGGAGATGTAACAGGCAGTATGGTGACTATAGTTAAACATATTGCACATGATACTCGGGTGTTGCTTAGGGAGTAGACCCTGAATCCTGTTTATACACACAAAAATGATGGGGCATCGGGGTGGCTCAGTTAGTTGAGTTTCCAACTCTTGGTTTCGGCTCAGGTTCTGATGTCAGGGTCATAAGATGAAGCCCTGAGTGGGGCTCTGTGCTCAATCTCTGCTTGAGATTCTCTCCCTCTCTAAAAAAAATAATAATAACCATGTGAGGTGATCGATGTATCAACTAACCTTACTGCAGTAGTCATTTTGTCCTATATACATATACCTCAAACCACTGTGTTGTAAGCTAAACTCACCCTACATGCCACTTATATCTCAATAAAACTGGGGGAAATTAGCCTACTCCAGTTCTTGTCTGTGTGATGACAAAGAAATTTAGATCCAGAGGCTGAACCTGATAATTTTAAGTTACCAGAAAGTAAGAGCAAGATCCAACTGGACAGGGAAGAGCCTCTGTGTCCTGGGATAGCACCCTTGCACCTTCACAAACTTTCACATTCCCTCCGTCCTCTCCCTCTCCTTCTTCCCTCCCTTCTCCTTCCCTCCTTCCTTCCTTATGTATCACGACCCTCCTTTAGACCGACTTTATGGGGACATTGCAGAAAGCTCTCCTCCCATCCCCGCATGTATTGTCATGAGGATCCATCTATCTTTACTCATGGTCATAGCAATTCTTAGAAAGGGAAACCAAACATACTTCCTAATCAGCTTATTCTGGTTTTCGCAGCGAAGTTTCCAGCTGCTCTGTGAGGCATTAAGATAGGAATTTGCCAAGGGTGATGCTTTCATCATCACATCATTAAGTAAAACAAACAGAATATGACGGCAGCATCCTCCACCGCGGGATCTCTGCAAGGAAACCAGACCCAGCCAGGCGTCTCCTTCCATTTCCTCTGTCCCTCCTCACTGGGCCACCTCGGCCACCGCCCCCGCAACACCCATCGCTGCCCCCTTCCCTCCAGCTGCGGGGGCAGCCACCACCCCCATGGCCAGGGCGGCTCACGGGAGCTCCCTGAGACCTGATTTGTGGTGAGACTTTGGAAAAGCCTTCCATTTGCCTCTCATTTGGACTTAGGCCATGGGATTAACCTCAAAGTGCTTCCCTCGGGCAGATTCAAAATAAGCTTTACAGACCATGTGAAGTTGGTCTTTGAACTTTTGAGAAGAGGCCTCTGAATTCCGGAGGGTTGGCAGGCAGACAAGTTGGGTGGACAGTTTACAGCTCCTGGGCCTTTAGGCAGTTAGATAAAAATCAGGTTGGCCAAGGTCCTGAATATGTTTTTTCAGGAAGGGAATAAAAATATGCTTTTGCCAAAAGCCTCCTCTTGTGACCGGTGTGATTTTAATTACATTTTTTTGGCATTGTCAGAAGCCCTGAACCAGAAAATTCACTTAATTAGAAACAAAAACAAACAAACAATTCCTCAAAAAATGAGTCTAAATGCTACAAAGGAGAGAGAGAGAGAGAGAGAGAGAGAAGCTAAGAGCATGAAAAAGGAAAGTTTCTAAAAAAATTATTCTAAAGAAAATATGACAGGGCTGTGCAGAAGTCATCAAGCTTCAAAACAGTCTTTATCAGGTTGAACCTACAACAAACATGTAAAAAAGGAAGGGCAAGAGAACGAACGGTACAAGGAACGTTGTCTAGATTTCTCTGATCTCGGTGTTAATCAGTGTGCACGAAGTGTGTTAAACTTGCTTTGAGTACAAACACATCCTTTATCCGGGAGTGTATGTTAGTGGATGCTACGTGGAACTGTGTGCATTTTCTGGTCATTATAATGCAGAGCCTGTGAATTTTACAGTGAATTAGGAGGCATTCATAGCACACATCTTTATATATTTGGGTTCACCTTTAGGATATAACGGCCGTGCACACCATGTAACTGTGTTAAGGAGGCATTAATCGGAACACCTGTCAGGTGAAGTTCAACCCCGAGCCACACCCCCAGGCCGTGGTGGCCGGCTCCTTCCCACCTGCAGCCCACCCGCAACACGGACTGACCTCAGCTCCCTTCCACCTGTTGCACGTCTGTGCTGTCCCACACATGAGTTCTTCTGCTTAGAATGGTTTCCCCATTTCCTCTTTCCTGGTTCCCCTTATACTTCAGGACTCAGGGGGTCAGCCAGGTTTTCTGAGGTCCCCCAGGGTCTCTCAAGTACACCCCAGCTTCTGAGCTGGTGTCCTGGAATGGCCTCTCTACATTCGGAATTGTGTACTTGACTGTGGTTTTTCTGACTCAGTAACACCGAGTATCCAGCTTTCCTTCTACAGCTCCGACTCCCAGGGCTGCATGGGACACGTTCGGGGTGTGCAGTAAGAACCTGTGGTTGGATCAATGAAAAAAAAAAAAAAAAAAAGCAAAGGAAAAAAGAAAAGAGAGAGAGAGAGAGAGGAAGAGGCTCAAATTTGGGGGTCTTTGCCATTAGGAACTTCAGCAGCATTAGCCAAAGTCACATGGATGAGGAGTCAAGAGGTTGGTGTCAGAGTAGTGGGTCCAGGGCAACAAAAGAGAAGTTGCAAGATGTCTCTAGGCCTCACAGGCTGATGTGAATGTGATGGCAAAAACAGAATGCTGGCCCTCAGCATGGTTTTGAAAAAGAGCAGCTCTTTTGATCAAATCTTTAGGAATCTGATTATTTAGCTCTGGTGCTTTGTACCAGACTCCAGTAGACCAACTTCCCTTGTAAAAAACCTCTTTTAAGAAATGTATGCTATTAAAAATAAAGGGAGGGACAGTTAAGTTTAAAACATTTTCAAAGGTTAAAAATTACATTAGGACAAATGCGATCCCTTCATGGAGCCAGTAACCAAATCTGAGAAGTGTGTGTTATCTCCATGGAGAAAATTTGAGCTTAAGTGAAACCAGAGGAGGTGGGTCATTCTGTGCCTGACCCCAAATGCCTCTCACTCATGTCTGAGTCTGATTCAAAATCGGCCGGCAGCCCTGCAGCTCTGCACAGAAGGGCTTTGTGGCCATCTTGGGGTATTTATTTCAGGCTAATTTTTCTTCTGAGTCAGAGGAAACATTTAAAACCCAGTGAAGTAAACTGCAGAAAGGAAGCAAAGCTCCGAAGGAAGGTGTGCCTGGAGAGACTGCTCATGTGCAAAGTTATCTGAAGAAAAGTAAAGAATTCTGCAGAAAACACGGCTGAGAGAAGCACCCCTCGGGGTGGACATAGGGGCTGGGGGCTAATCGACCCTACTGGGCCCAGCACTTGGGATGGCCATTGTTTGTTGGGAGCACTCCGGTGTTAATATCAAACCCAATAGCATCTTAGGAGGAAATCTGCCTTTGGACCATTAAACAGATAAATCGATGAGCCCGTTTTGTTTAATCTCTGGCTTTTAGGACACGAAGAGTATTCTTCTTTACAACTACAAGCTTGCTGTATTTGCACATGTACAAATAATTGTCTTATTAATCCAGAGCTTCTCAAGGAAGTTTCTGTAGATCACTAGCATCTGCAGTGGTAGCAGCTGTTACATTTGGGAAATGTGAATGAGACAAATTGCAATTAATCAAAGACTTCTTAAAATCTCAAAGGTACAAGCATGTGATGTCAGGCTTCAAGAGAAGAACTGTTCCCGATCTCTCATTCAGCTTCTCAGCCTGGATTATAAACTCATCCCTCGTGGGAGCAAACTTTGGGAAACGCTGATGTGCCCTCGGAGAACACAGAAGGCCAGTGAGGCTCTTGGGGGACCTCACAGGGTGGTTTCCTAGCCCGCCACCCATCAGAACTACACAGGACCCGAGGAGAGAAATCCCTGGCGTCATTGCCCGGGTTGTTATTCGAAAGTTCTAGGATGAAACACAGAAATCTGGACTTTGAAAACCTCCTCTGGCGATCCAGACAGCAATGGCACTGTTTGGGAAGCACCACGTAAGCCTCTACCTTTTATTTCATATACAAGGAAAATGCATTCTAACTACAAAGCTGAGTCATTGCCCCCACCCCGGATCTCATGCTCCCTGAGTCTCCCCACCTCTTTGTCTTACAAGACACGGCCCATGCAGCCTGAGCGATGCCCATCGAGCTGGTGCGGGGAAGTCTGACCGGTGGGTGCCCACGCGGAGCACTCGTGAGGACCGCACAGCCCGGGCTCCAGTATTATTCTGCTGCTATATGAGTTAGGAGTGTCTCACTCCTTCCCGGCATTCCCCTCATGTTCCAAATAAAAAGTGTGAAGGAAATGGCATCTCACGTCGGTAGCACCTAAGTCCATTCTGCTCTGATGAAGTGACAAGCTGTGCCAGGCCGTGATTGTCTTTGCTCAGGACCCCCGCTTCACTGGCCTACCCACTGCTGGCGAATCTGCCCACAGGACCCGCCAGAGAGGGAGAGAGCGGCATGCCCTGGGGACGTATGCCTGGCATCGCAAGGGGACGGTCCCTCAGATGTGTGACCACGCTCCAGGCGCGATCCCGCCAGGGTGAGTCATGCATACCATGTGCTCAAATGTGCCGGCCTGAGTGATCACAGGAGATCAAAAGTCAGACTCAGAGCAGGAAGTGCTTCTAAAATTATAGCCCCCTCCCTGAACTTGACCTTCCTGCTATCTGTTCTTTGTGATGGGGCATAATTGAGCCAGCTCTGGTTACAGGGACAGAGGCCTGGGACTGCCAAATGGTCAGACAGAAGGTGACCTTGCCGCAGCATCGGCCTCAGAACAGGGCCTCTTTGTGCAGGCGAGGTAGGGGCCAGGATCCGTTCCCAGGTTTGTGGCTGCAGATCACGCTCGGCTTCAGTGCCCAGCACGCACACGTTTCTCAGGATGGATTTTCTGTTCAAAGGTGAGTGCCTTTCCATTCATCTTGTCCTTCTCACTGAACTTTTAAACTTTCTCTTGAGAATAACTTTGATGAACTCTGGTCAACTTACTTTTGGGTCTGGGGCAACCTCTGGCCGCAGGGCAGGGTTAGGAGCAGCAGCGGGGAGGGGGGTGGAGGGGGGGCGGCTGGGGGCTAGAGGGTTGGGAACATTATCCCATTTTCAGGTACTCCCGACAGTGCCGGTGTTTTTAGCAGAAAAGGCTTCAGAAATGATTTTGTGCCTAATTTCTATATGCAGTGGATTCTCAGGAAGCCAAGTTTAAATCGATCTCAAAAAAAGTCTAATATAAAAAATTCCAATATGTAAAAGATTATAGAAGCACTCTATCTTAAAATTGTATATATATTATATAAAATTTTACAAAGATGTATGTATTTATATATGAGCTTATATGTAAATATATATGAATTTATATATAAATGTATAATATATATAGTAAATATGTATTTAAATCGAAACAAATGATGATGTAAATTGGAAAAAAAAAAGGTTTTTTAAAGTGAGAAGTTACTCACTGGGATGCCTGGGTGGCTCAGTGGTTGAGCATCTCCCTTTGGCTCAGGTCATTATCCCGGGGTTCCAGGATCAAGTTCCACGTCAGGCTCCCTTCAAGGAGCCTGCTTCTCCCTCTGCCTGTGTCTCTGCTTTTCTCTCTCTGTGTCTCTCATGAATAAATAAATAAAATCTTAAAAAAAAAAAAAAAAAAGAGAAGTCACCTACCAGTCTAACACTGGCATCTGTTTCTAAAACTTCAGGCCCCAGGAGCACATTAAGGACTCATGCACACAGCTCACTTCCCTGTCTACACCCCGGACATATGCATCCTTCTCCTCAGGCAGGGGGACTTCCACTCCTCCTTCACTTCCTGGTTGAATCTTATCTCTGACCATCCAAGGAAGAGGTGCTCGTAGCAGGGGCCACACAGTGCTCTTGTCTAGATGTCATGACTTCTTGTATTTTCATGTGGATCCCCAACTCCAAATACAGCCCTAGACCCCTACCATATGCAAGAAATAATTATATATGGAATTTGATTTCTTATGCCAAGCTGTGTTCTCATCTATGTATTCAGTAAACATTTATTGAATGTCTTCTATGGGCCTGGCTATCCTACATGCTGGGTGGGGTTTTACTGGTGAATATGAAAACATGCTTGCTCTCATGGGACTTCCAGTTGAAGAAAAAATGACAATATGCACTTACCTGAATAAAGAAATAATGTAAGATAGTGCCAAATGCCATGGAGAAAATACAATAGACAATGGGTCTGAGAGTCAACTGAACAGTGGATGGTGGCTGACATCAGAGTTGGTGTCTTTGAGAAAGAAATGACTGACATGACTCCTAAATATTGAGGAGGAATCAGTCCTGTAAACATCTAAGTGTATTCAGGGCAGAGTTTACAAAAAGTGAAACAAATGAACAAAAGGGAGAGATAAGAAGACGGTTAGATGCTTTGAACCTGAAATGAAGAAGTCCGATATGGCTAGACTGTGGTGAATAAGAGCAAGGAACATTGATAGTGGCCAATTCATAAAAGCTTGGAAACATGGTGAGAGTAAATTTTATTATAATTCTAATGGTGAAATATTGGTAGGTTTTAAGCAGGAGAATCATATGGCACTTTTTACTTTTTTTTTTAAATTTTTTATTTATTTATGATACTCACACAGAGAGAGAGAGAGAGAGGCAGAGACACAGGCAGAGGGAGAAGCAGGCTCCATGCACCGGGAGCCGGATGTGGGATTCGATCCCGGGTCTCCAGGATCGCGCCCTGGGCTAAAGGCAGGAGCTAAACCGCTGCGCCACCCAGGGATCCCCCACTTTTTACTTTTAAATGAATACTATGAATGTTGTGTAGAGATAGGGTCAGGTCCATAGGATGTCTATGGAACAAAAACTTTGAATTAATTATTAGATGGCAGATATCTGAGCTGATAGGAGTGTCCGTGGCTGAAAAGATAAGTTTGGGAGACAATAAAATATAAAATGAGAATAGATAAGATTGCCTAAGGAAGATATTCATGATAGAAAAAAGAAAGAAGAAGAGGGAAGGAAATGTAGGCCACTTGCATATTCAGAGTTCTGGCAGACATGAGAAACCATGAGAAGAAAGAACTGACATGGAGTCGAGGCTGTGGTCTCTAGAAAAGTCAGTGCCCGAGAGTGACTGGTCACTGTGTCGAGTACTATTGAATGGTGAAGTGAGACAAGGAACAGGTGACTTACTGGTAAAATTTGACAAGATAAAGGTCATTGCAGATCTGGATAAGGAATATTTCATTCAATTGGTGGTAACAAAGATGCACATGAACTCGGTCGAGAAAAACACATGTGAGGAATTCCTAATAGACTCTGTGTTTGTTGTGAAGGGTCCTGTTTAGAAATGGAGGATCTGTTTGAGAGAGATGTGGGGCCAAAAGACATCTCATTAGAAAGATAATATCAAACATGCCTGAGACCAGTAAAGCTAGTGGAAATTACCTCACAAAAAGTGAGGTACTACTAGCAAAGTAGAGATGAGTGATGCCCAGAGTAAATGGAGTCTGAATGGGAGGATAACATGCAGGACACAGGAAAAGATGGACTGCTGGTAGAAGCCAGTAAATTTCTGCCTTTGAAATGGGCAGAAAATCATAGTACATGGACAAAAATTCAGAGACTGATGCATTTTTTTGTTGGGTATAAAGGAAGACCATTAGTTGGGAACTGATGCATGAAAGGGCTAGAAGCTTAGAGAGCCAGAAGGGGTGAACTCGTCAAGTCTAAGAATGGCATGTTAGACTTCCTGGGGGAATATAACATGAGTGTCTGTCAATGCTTTTGGATATAACCTGGATGTGATATTCCAGTTTATTCATGCAACATCACAGTTGCATGAATGTATCCTGCAACATGTAGCAGCAGGGTGCCGTGGGCTTGGTTGAGAGCTGACTCGGTAGGCTTAGTGTTTTCTAAGTGAGAAGAACAGAGGAGTTGGGACCTCAGGGCAAGCGTGTATGTATGAGAGGACACATAGTGCAGGACAGTGGAGGCTAAACCATGTGTGATGTGTGATAAGATGATGTATAGGGGCAGTAGAGAGTATATAGGTGAAGGCCACCATCCTGGAAATTGCTTTGGCAAAGTCCAGGTATGACCGTGACAACAGGTGGCTGAGCTAGGTATGGAAGAGTGGTTCTTAGAGACAAGCTGGTAAAAAGCTGAGACTCTAAAGGATGAAATAAATCCTCTATGTTAATATTCAAGTCACTTGGAAAGATTCCAGGAGATGTGATGGGGAGGGGAATGGCAAGCAAGAGCTAATGGATGATCAGGACAGGAGGGGTGCAGTTTGGTAGATGACGGGAAGACAAGGGAAAGATGGATGATTTGTGTTCAAAGGAAATTGGATTTTAAAGGGAATAAAGAGGAATATTTTATTAAAACATTAGATTTTCTTAATGCAGTGTCCATCGATATTTGCTAGTATGTGAAAGGAAGAAAGAAAGAAGAAAGAAAGAAAGAAAGAAAGAAAGAAAGAAAGAAAGAAAGAAAGAAAGAAAGAAAGAAAGAAAGAAAGAAAGAAAGAAAGAAAGAAAGAAAGAAAGAAAGAAAGAAAGAAAGAAAGAAAGAAAGAAAGCATTGTCCAGTCCCACTTCCTTTTGTGTCATAAAGAGAGGTTGATAAAGGATACTAGGATTTTACTAAACGTTGAACAATTCTCTAGATGGGCTCAAATGCTAGGGCCATCTCCAAAAGCCAAAGCTTCTCAGATCTTTCATTGTTATAGTCTTCTTGCAAGAACAGGGAACATTATACACAACCATGTACTCATGTCTTCAACTATTATTTGATTCAGTGTCTACTGAAGAGAATAAAATAAGATTTCAGTCCATTGTACATTTAAGAACATATACAGGTGTGCTAACTGCCATACCTGAGGTCCTTGGCTGCATTGCAAGAGTATGCAAAGAAGAGTCATTGGGATCCTTTAGAAGAATTCAAGCATCATCTGTGTCTTAAAGGGAAATATACATTTCCTGGGTGAAAAGCATAAGGAAAAACATTCCAGGCACAGAGCACAACATATACAAATGCAGAGATGATTTGGGATGGCAGAAGTTTGATGTGACTAGAGCCCAGTGTGCCCACGTGTGCGGTGCAGCCAGGGTTAGGATGGATGCAGGTGAGAAGGTTAGGTTAGGAGCAGAGGCTATGACAGGCTTACCTCTGGCCATGAGAAAGTTCTGTGTCCAGTTAGCTGGTTTCTAGTTCATTCTGTAGTCCTTAAAACTCACTGTGTGTGTGTGTGTGTGTGTGTGTGTGTGTGTGAAGTGATAATCAACTGAAACTAAGCTTACAGCTAGTGAATTCACTTGGCTAATGGGGGAAATGCTCAGGGATCTTTTATGTATCACAAAAGAAGGGGGTGTGGCTATTTCTTCTATAGGCAAAACCAAACTGATGTGCACTAGTGGGAACAATAATCACCTCCTTACATCCTCTGTTGACTCCTGAGTCCTCCGGGACAGAATTGCCAGGAATGGTATTCCTCATACCTACAATTATTTCTGATGTAGCTTGTAGGTCCTCGGTTGGGCTGTAGGATGAGGGCATTTTTTTCTGAGTTCTCCAGTATGACAACACTCATATGGCAACACCAAAGCTTTCAGCCCTTCATAACTTGTGTAACACTCATGAGCATCGCCACGTTCATTCTAAGAGAAGATGCAGAGGAGTCATTAGCATCAGCTTAGAAGTGGACTCAGAAGCTCAGAGAGGTCATGTAACCACAAATGTTCAAAAACATTGCTATTGATTTTTACCTTAGTGATCTTGAGCCCCTAATTTTTAAATTCAAAACTTAAAAGGAAAATCCTAAACTTAAAATCCTAAAACAGTTTTCTGTTCTTGAGTACATAGTCAGATTGTAATAGCTTCATTCAGAGGAATAGTCCTTTTACCAGATAGTTAGGCTTTTTTTTTTTTTTCCAAGAGTAATAATGATCGACTCATTAACTGTGGTTGCCTTAAAGCATTTTGATAAGATTCATATACAGATTACTATTATTTAATGGATATTTATTTTAAAGAGCTAGTCACTCATGTATTCAGACTAAAGTAACCCCTCTGCTCAATCTTCCTTAAATGGATATTGAATTATTTTCAAATGTATTCAAGCAATAAAGTAACACAAAGGCAATTTCATGGATTCACAAAGCAAAGTTGGATGTTAACAACTAAGTCTTTTATGTACTGATTTAAGATCGAATAACTCCAAACTTTACAGTCTCAACCAAATTGGGTTTTCCAGAGCTGGGTACAGTAAGTGATTATAGCTTTGTAGTGCTATGAGTCCCATATATCCGTAAGAATTTGGTCCTGTTTAGAGGCAGCTGGGTGACTCAGTCAGTTATGCATCTGATTCTTGATTTCGGCTCAGGTCATGATCTCAGGGTCAAGAGATCAAGTACCGAGTAGGGCTTCACGCTCAGCCCAGAGTCTGCTTAAGATTCTCTCTCTCCCTCTGCCTCTCCTCTCTCTCTCTCTCTAATACACACATACATCTATCTTAAAAATAGAACAATTTGGTCCTGTTTACCTTCCCAGGTTTTTTATTATTGACTTCTTTCTCGAGTAGAATAACTGTGTCCCTAGGTTGAAAATTTGGCAACATTCCAGTTCTTGAACTAATTGGGCTCAAGGTTTTTGGGAGATAATCTGGGTCTTCCTTCAGCAAGGATTTAATGAGTGCCCATTATGATCCAGGCCATGGGAAAGTTTCCAAAGATGATATAATACTTGTCATGTTTTCAAGGATTCAGAGCTCATGAGGGCTCTGACTAAGAAATCTAAGACTCCGACAGAGGTGACAAGTACAGTCATGGAAGAGGGTGAGCTAATGTGGAGTGAAGCACTGGGCACTTCACATGACCCATGAGACCAGAGTGAGGAGGGGAATCTTCACTGCACATAGAAAAAGTATGAGACTATGAAAATTGAAGGTAAGAGGTAAGCATGGTATGTCTGCTGAATTACAAGTAAGACAGGATTGTAAAGAGTCTGGAACACCAGAGGGATTGCATTTATGTCCCTCCCACCCCACACCTCTGATCCTCTGAAAATTAGGCTACTATATCCATCTACCATGACTGAGTCCTTTTCTTTGCAAGCAACTCAATGTTTAACCTGCCCACTCTACTTCAGCTTATGTTTCCTCTCCTGAAATTCCTGCCCCAGACCCCCACCTATATGGTTAATTTGGCCTTGGGCATTAGGAAGGGCTGGTCCTCTATGCCCCTCTGCCTGACCCACCCTCCATATTTGCCCCTGTTGGTATCCTACACAACATACATTACTCATTTGTTTTGGATTGACAGACTCCTGAGTATAACCACTGTTTAGGAAAAAAAAAAAAGTCCCTAGATAAATCCCCTACTTGTCTAAAACAATCCTGATAACTCCGTTCTTCCTACCAGTGTTCAATTTATACAGTGTTCTCTGATGCAGTTCTGATGGGTAAGAGAGAAAGATGGGTCAATCGGGGGCTTCTGAGGAATCGTTTCCCCTTACTTAAAGTAAAGCAAACAGACAGGAAGAGGCTGTCCCTTCTGTTGCTGGACATGGCTGTGCCTGAATATAGGTTCCAGCATTGCGGCAGCCATCCTGAAACTGTGAATGGAGCTGACCTGGGGAGAGCTGAGCAGAAAGACAGAAGCTTCAAGACACTGATACTTATTTTACCCTAAGTCATCCTGCTTCAGGGTGACCTATTAATTGAGATAGTAACAGTCTTCCCTTTCTTTAATATCAGAAGAATCAAAGTTGCAGCTACTTACAGCAAATGCACTCTAAGTCTCCTTGCTTCCATTTACAAACTTCTGAATAGGATTCCAAATAACTGATTGCCTTACCTTCAGGTTGGGTGTTCAACCTCTCAGGACAGATGCCACTCAGCACCTGCCACTAGGCTCCCCTGCCCCTGTGACCATCACCGCGGCGGTGATGACCATTCCTGAACCTTCAACCTCATCACCATGAATGACTAAGCACACCTGAACACTGGAGACAAACAGATGGAAAAGATGTTCTCCTCAAGGTGCTTGGGACTGCCCACCGAGAAGAAAGAGTTACATGTGTCTTTTTTTTAACCCCCATATTTCAGGATTACACCACTTAGGGGGAAAAATGTCTTCTGTAATAACTGCAGTTGTAAAATTGAATCTATGACTCAGCCCCTAAAAAAAACAAAAACACCTCTGAGACATCCCAAGTTCCTTTGTTCTTATTCAAAAGTGTATTGGAAGTATGTCATGTATGTTCACAAACATCATGGCCACATTTCACCCCTTAGATCACTCTTGTTAATGTTTCTGGATACTTCATTTGCTCTCAGCCATGACCTCTTACCAGGTTCCCACATCGCCTACTGTTGCCCCATTCCCCAGGCTCCTAGGTCAGCTTGGGCCACCATAATTAGACACCACAGTCTGGGGACTTACACAACACCTTTATTTCTCACAGATCTGGAGGCTGGAAGTCCAGCAGATAGCATTCGTCATGAGGGCCCTGCTCCTGGCTTGCAGACAGGTGATTGCATTCTCACCTGGTCTTGTTGTGTCCATAATGAGAAAGAAAATGCACTTTGCTGCCTCTTTCCAATCTGATAAGGGCACTAATCGCATCATGAGAGCTCCACCTTCATGGCCTCATCTAAACCTAATCACTTCCCAAATGTTCTGTCTCATAACACTATCCCATTAGGGGTTGAAGTTCTGATGTCTGAATCTTGGGTGACACCAACATTCAGTCCATAAAAATGATTCATCAGGCCCTATTTGGCTTCTTAAATCTGCAAGCTGATTTAAGCCCCCATGCAAAATGGGTGCTTATCTCCCAATTTCTCTTCCGCTGTGAATCCCAGGACCCAGACCCAGCCACATTCTGATCTGCTCCTATCACCTTGGGGTTTGCCCTGTTATGTTTTTATTTTTTTAGTTTTGGCTTTTTTCCTACCCTAAGACCTAACATTGGGCACTGCTTCCCCCTCACACGCTGGATGATCATAACACATCACAGGACAGCGCACATCACAGCCTGCTTTGCTTCTCCTTAAGAGGGTCCCCAAAGCCACCTGCCAGTACAGTCCCACCACCAAGCTCCAGGAGCCAGCCACCAGCACTTGCAGAGTTGCAGTAAAATAGTCACCAGTTTATGGAAGAAGATCTGGAATTTTAAGAGTTCTAGACTCTAGGTGTGAACTGGTTAACCATCAGTATGATTTCAGTAGTTTTATAAGCAATTCTGTTTATGGCTGTGTCCTGTTACTACGTCTTAGGAAGAACTTAATTTGGGGGAAGCCCTAGATGGAGGTGGAAAGACATATAATGGAGAAAAGCAGCCATTCTCCAGCATGGCTAAGAATGGAATCCATCGAGATGTCTTTTGGACTGCAAAATCAGGTGTTCTGGGCAGAAAATGCAAGTAGGTGTTCAACAACATAAGCTCTAAATGGACAGCAGGAGGACAGATTCTCAGGTATACAGAGGATTTTCAGTCAAGCTGGTTTTCACAGGGAGGCTCTAGACATGCTCCAGGGTTACTTGTAGCAAGCTTTTATTTACGTAAGAGTGGTTTAAGATGATATCAAGGAATTAGCAGCTAGCACGCTGAAGAAATTTAGGGCATTATATGTATCAGTAACTGAGAATGACAACCCCCCAGACACTTATCAAAGGGAATAATCTTGGAATCAAGGTTCCATTTCATATTCGTCAAAAGCATATTTGAGAGCAAAACTAGGGAGAATTAAAAAAAAAGACACACATCTGATTCGTTAATCTACATACTCTGTTCATCGTTCATTCATTCAACTCTCCTTTACTCAACATTTATTTATTCCGCACCATATGCAAAGCACCATTCTAAAATGTCAGGACCCAGGAGTAAAAGATAGGCAACATTTCCATCTTTAGAAAATGTAAACACCTATTGGGAAAGATAAACATTGCATAGGTAAAAGGATATAATGACTTCAAATATCAATACATACAATGAAGAAAATTAGACCGGCATGAAGATATGGTGGGGAAATTGGCAGCAACGGAGGCATTCATTACCTGGGAAGGGTTTGAGAGAGATGATCTTTATGCTGAGACTTAAATGTGGGAAAGGAAGTAGACAAGTGAAGATCTTAAGACAGATGATGGCCAGCAGAGGACATAGTCAATGTGGCCAAGGAATGTCAGGGAGCCTATCGTGGGATCAGTGTGACCAAAGCACGGTGACAGAGGGGCCAGTATCAGGAAAATATGTTAGCAAGTTGGCAGGGATGGATAGTAAAGGGTCTGGCAGTCTTCGGGGAGCAGGGTTAGAATTCCCATTTGGTCTGCTTGTGGGGAAAATAGCTGTGTTGGTAGAAGACATGAGCAGTGAGACACACAGTGGGCCACAACATGCCAGGAACAAGACGCCTTGCATATCTGGAGGAGCAAAGAACAGCATTTTGGAAGTCCTTTTTTCTTCGATTTTTAACAATTAAGAAAGACAACCTACAGAATGGGAGAAGATATTTGCAAATGACCTATCAGATAAAGGGCTAGTAACCAAGATCTATAAAGAACTTATTAAACTCAACACCCAAGAAACAAACAATCCAATCATAAAATGGGCAAAAGACATGAACAGAAATCTCACAGAGGAAGACATAGATGTGGCCAACAAGCACATGAGAAAATGCTCCGCATCACTGGCCATCAGGGAAATACAAATCAAAACCACAATGAGATCCCACCTCACACCAGTTGGAATGGGGAAAATTAACAAGACAGGAAACCACAAATGTTGGAGAGGATGTGGAGAAAGGGGAACCCTCTTACACTGTTGGTGGGAATGTGAACTGGTGCAGCCACTCTGGAAAACTGTGTGGAGGTTCCTCAAAGAGTTAAAAATAGAGCTGCCCTACGACCCAGCAATTGCACTGCTGGGGATTTACCCCAAAGATACAGATGCAGTGATACAGATGCCGGGACACCTGCACCCCGATGTTTCTAGCAGCAATGTCCACAATAGCCAAACTGTGGAAGGAACCTCGGTGTTCATCGAAAGATGAATGGATAAGGAAGCTGTGGTCTATGTATACAATGAGATATTCCTCAGCCATTAGAAACGACAAATACCCACCATTTGCTTCGACATGGATGGAACTGGAGGGTATTACGCTGAGTGAAGTAAGTCAATCGGAGAAGGACAAACATTATATGGTCTCACTCATTTGGTGAATATAAAAAATAGTGAAAGGGAATAAAGGGGAAAGGAGAGAAAATGAGTGGGAAATATCAGAGAGGGTGATGGAACATGAGAGACTCCTAACTCTGGGAGACAAACAAGGGGTGGTGGAAAGGGAGGTGGGCGGGGGATGGGGGTGACAGGCTGATGGGCACTGAGGAGGGCAACCTGATGGGATGAGCACTGGGTGTTATGCTATATGTTGGCAAATTGAACTCCAATAAAAAAAAAAGACTGTCATGACCCCCCAGTTATCACTGAGTAACATGAAGAAACATTCTTATGAAATACATTGTCCAATTATTTTAAACAAGTAGGGACAGGAGGTGGATTTGATGGGCCTTATTCATCATATCTTATAGTGTCTCCCTTAAAATAATTCCTTGGGAAGTTATTGAAGTGACCGACGTTTTGTTTCCTCCTAATATTTGAAAACATGCACTTCATCAAATACCACCTTGGCTTATTTGCCAACTCGTACTCAATGTGAATCCTTTCCACTGACTCGGAAACCTACTGAGGGAGAATATACAAAGACAAGATGTCCCATAACAGAGTTCGGTAGTTTGGTGAAATTTTCACAAACTGCACACCTGTGTGACCAGTACCCAGACCAAGAAACAGAATATTTCCAAACCCTGAAAGCGCTCTTTGTACTCATTCCAACTGGCCCGTGTTTATCTCACTGTGAAGAGAGAACTATAGAATTAGATTTATGCATCGAGTCATATTTCCTTTCATTTGCTGGTTACTAGAAAAATCCAGAATCGTATTTTGGGCTGACTGTTTATGCAGATGCCAGAGCCTCGGAGTAGATTTTTTACGTCATAATTTCCAACTACAGTGGTTTCATCTCTCTTTCCTCATAACCTTTGTCCTTCATTGAATTTTTGGACTCCAATTCCTCTTACTTGTCTTAATGTCATTAGATCTAATTCTGTAAAACAAAGAAAACTTGGGAGGATGATGTGAGGTGTGAACACATGGAGATCAATTATGTAAATACTGTGTCAGTCTGGATTCTCCTCCACAAACCAGAATTTGGTTACGAGTGAAATAAGACAGTAAAAGTGGCTGTAGAATGATTAGGGGTGAAGAAAACCCAGAGCATAGAACACCTGCCTAAAATCCCACCTGGATGACCCGGGGCAGGTGCCGTGGGCTCTTGGTCACTCCACACAGGGGATGTCGCACCAAACACCATCTCGCCCTCTCTGCTCCAGCTCAGATGGCTCACTTATAACGGGGGCTCCGTGGCACCACTTTGGCTTTTGTCAGAGCCCAGGCAGAGAGGTGGGAGAGGAAGCCTCACATTGTGGCCAGCGGTGAGTCTGGACAGGAGGGTGTTTACTGACCAGGAGTGACCAGAGTGTGAGGTCCCTGCGTCTCTCCAAAGTAACCCCTCCAATGTGCCCTCCACCTGGTCCCCTGTGTACGTCATTTAAAAAGTGCAGTGAGATAAAAATCTGTAAAAAGGGGGCTCACGTGGGTGGTTCAGTGGTTGAGCATCTGCCTTCAGCTTAGGTCGTGACCCTGGGGTCCTGGGATCGAGTCCCACATCGAGCTTCCCAAAGGGAGCCTGCATCTCCCTCTGCCTCTGTCTCTGCCTCTGTCTCTGTGTATCTCTCATGAATAAATAAAATCTTTAAAAAAAAGAAAAAGAGAAGTGAGGTGATATTCAGTTAAAAATGTATTTAATCATGCAATCTATCAGGAGTTTCAAAGTGCTCATTGATTTTTGTAATAAACTATGTACGTTACAACAGTTTTAGATTTGGGGAAAAGGTACGAAGGTCGGATGGAGCTCCTGGCCCCCTGATGCCGGGTTTCCGCACTGTAACAGCACCCCCAGCACCCAGCACTGGACCAGCACCAGTGTGTCGCTGTGAGGAAGGCTTCAGGGTGTTCCGATTTCCTCAGTTTTTACCAGATGTCCCTGTTCTGTTACAGGACACCCATTAGATCAGCTGCTGGTCCCTTCAGGGGCCCTCCTATCCGGGACAGGTTCTCGATCTCCCCTGGGTTTTGATTACCTGGACGATTGTAGGGACCATAGGTCAGATACTTGACAGGGCACCCCTCAGTCTCGGGGGAGAAGACCAGGGCAAGGCACTGTTCCCATCCCACGGGGAGAGGGAGGCTTGCCCACAGGTGACATGAGCACCGTGATGCTGACCGTGCTCACCTGGCTGAGGTGGGGAGGTCAGGCTCCTCTTCGGTGACGGGACTCTTTCCTCCTCCCCATTACTTTACCCCTTGAGAGCAAACCACAGCAGCCTACACATAGGGGGTGTTGAATTGTGCTCCATCTACCCGAGGGAACATTATCTACATGTGTTATTTGGAATCTTTCTGCATAGAGTATGATCTATCTTCCCCTGCTTATTTATTAAAGCATCTATTTACGCAGTCACCCCCCCACACACACACACACACACACGCACATCCACAGCTTTGTTTTCTGTGGTCTCAGGGACCCACAACCAACCTTGGTCTGGAAGCAGCGGGTCTTCCTCCTGACACCGTAACAAGGTCAAGGGCAGCTGCACTACGCCACATGCGCACATCATTGGCCTCACTGTATTTCATCACGTGGGCATTTTATGGTCTCTCACTGTCCCAGGAAGAAGGGTGAGCGTAGGACCGTGTTAGATTTTGAGAGAGAGAGTGAGACCATGAGTGCATATCTGCGGGACAGCCTAGTGGTATTATCACTGTTCTTCATCTGCCACAGTGCCCAATTTATCATTTTTAAATTCTGTCATAAGTGTTGAGGTAGGGAAAAGCACACTGTGTACACAGGGTCAGGCACCATCCATGGTTTGGGGCATCCATTGGGGGTCTTGGAGTGGATCGCTGACCAGTAAGGGGGACACCCATACCAGTTTAGGTTTCTGTGTTTCTAGTTCCTAATTTAAGTCATAATCCAGTACTACTGTATTTATTTTGCTACTTCATTTTTCTAGTTTTGACTGTCAGACTCTCCCAGTTGACTCCTATGTCCCATCATTGTGGTGTGTTTTTGTATTTAACACTATTTTATATGGTGGGGAGAGGGGGACCTGCAAGATACTCCTAGATCATCTTGTAAGGTTTCTGCCCTAGGCTTAAAATAAGCCATCGCCCCAAGGAGCCCTGGGACCTCTTATTGGAGAATGATACTGGAATCCACGTTCTGGGCAGTAAGTGCTACTGGGGAGTGATTGTTTCTGTGCCTTCTCAGCTAACACAGGAAAGAAGAAAATGTATGTGTTCCTGTGTCTATGCTAACTTGTGCGTATGAATATTTCTACGCATGATCTTATGAGTCCATATGACGCTAGTCGAGTATTTGCTGTCTTTGAGGCTAACCCATTACCACCTGAATGACTCTCGCCCTCTCTCCTTATTAGCTGGGCCCTGACAATTCAGTGCCATCCATGTATTTCATTGTTCAACTTTAGCAAATGTACATGGTGGTAGCAGAGTTGTTACTGTAGCCTCATGAGAAGCTACTTCATCAAATAGAGTGCTTACAGACAATTTCTTTTGCCTTAATCTTATAGATTCCACTCATTTCCAAATGGTTGTGTTTATTAATTTTTTTAAAAGATTGTATTTAGTTATTCATGAGAGAGAAGCAGAGACACAAGCAGAGGGAGAAGCAGGCTCCCTGTGGGGAACTTGATGTGGGACTTGATCCTAGGACTCCAGGATCACACCCTGAGCTAAAGGCAGATGCTCAACCACTGAGCCACCCAGGTGTCCCATATTAATTTTTAAGAAGAATAATAATGTGGGGGCGCATGGATGACTCAATAGGTTAAGCATCTGCCTTAGGCTCAGGTCATGATCTCTAGGTCCTGGGGTAAAGCCCCACGACGAGCTCCCTGCTCAGCAGGGAGTCTGCTTTTCCCTCTCCCTCTGCCCCCTCCTCACCCCACACTCATGCACACCCCCCCTCTCTTTCAAATACATAAAATCTTAAAAAAAGAAAAACAATGCCATAAAACATTTTCTTTATATGCGTACCAAATGTAAACAGACATAAATATCTTTGTCTTGTTTTTTAATGTGCATTAATTTTTTCAAAGGAACCTTTACTTTGTGACTGATCCACTTACCAGCCTAAATAGCAGAGAAACATCATCACGAAGGGTTAAATATTCTCACGTGCTATTGTATAAAATGATAGGGGAGCATGACTTTGGAGTCAGCTCTCTTATTTTCTGGGAATATGACCCTGGGTGTGTAACCTGATCCATCGGAGCTCAATTTCCTCATCTATGAAAGAGGGCTTATTGAGAGGATTACATAAATATACATCTGTGATCCTTAGCAGGGAAACTAATTTGAAGTAGACTCTCAATAAATGCTAATTTCAAGTTTTTTTTTTCCCTTTCTATTTTTAATTCTTTCTTTGTTGTCTCTAGTTCCTTAATGGAGGTCAACTCATTGCCACGACAAACAGCTCAACCGACAAATTTCAGTCTGCGGTGACATCTTACTCTTGAGTAATCTTGGATTGGGTTCTTTCATTAGCATCCTCCCTAAGTACTAGCAATCTATTTTCCACAAAAGAAAGGTTTGATTTTCGACTGTCACAGGAATCCAAGCTGAAATCCTCACTGCACACATGAGGGATATTGCCTATGGAGAGCTCATGCTTTCAATCGGTGCCCTGCAAACCAACACCCCATTTAATAAACAGAGCAGAAAAGCTGCTCTGTGCTACAGAGCCAGTGGCTGCCTGAATTCCAGGCAAGCTGGAGCAGTCCTGAGATAGATAAGTTCAGTTAGAGACATCGAGAATACCAACGCCCTACGTGTCCGCAAATAGAGTTGCTTATCGAAGTCATCCACCACTCAAAGACTTAATTTATTTTTCTGACTCAGTAAAACAACGGTTCTTTTATGCAGTATCTGAATAACGTAAACTTAATACAGGCGAGGGAAATCCTATCATCAGATGTGACAGGGGACACGGGCTTTAAGTGTTGAGTAGAAATGATCCCTTTCACAATATCACAGGACAGTGGGTAGAAAGATGAATGTCGGTCCTGCACCTGGAGTGGAGTTGGGTAATCCTAGCCCCTAGTGTGGAGGGACTAGCATGGGGAAAAAAAAAAAAAAAAAAAAAAGATTGTTGTGGCTGCACTGGCATTCCTGACCATGTCAGGGGATTGTTCACTTAATAACTTTGGGTACACAGGCCCAGTTCTTGTCTGGACACCCAAACAGTGAGAAGACCCAACCCCGATTTCCTTGAAATGTGGAAGCCAACGTTCCAATGGTGCCTGGTATTGTCTCTTTATAGATGAAATCAGATTCTTTGGTCAAACGGGATATATGTTGTGTGTCAAGTGGGACTGGGGCTCTTTTTTTTTTTTTATTTTTTTTTATTAGAGTTCAATTTGCCAACATATAGCATAACACCCAGTGCTCATCCAGCCAAGTGCCCCCCTCAGTGCCCATCACCCAGTCACCCCTCTGATGACACTTTTGGGACATTGAGCATCCAGTCCGCAGAATGGGATTCCATCAAAACTGAATGGGTAAGGCAGTGAGTGCAGCCAGCGCTGGGCCATCTTTGCAGAAGGCATCCTGAAACCTGCCCTATGGCTCAGACTTCCACCCTGAAGTCTGGTCAGTTCTCATGTTGGGATCGTCTGTTTGGAATCTACCTTGTGCTCCGACTCTGGTTTCTCCAGAAGCTCTGTCCTCTTACGTCATCCTGGCAACTCTCAGAGAGTTACCAAGTTCCTTTTCATAGTCTCTGTCTTTCTTTTTTTTTTTTTCTTTCATTTTTTCTTTTCTACTATGATTCACCAGAATCATGATGCTTTTCCTGGTCTGATTCATGGTCTTTCTTCAGGGACCTCTAATCTCATGTGGCTCAAACATGAAAAATGTTAATTTTATAACTTTGTTGATCAGAAATGTGAATGGTACCTTAATGAATCACTAAAAATAGTACAATGAAGGAAATGCTACCAGTCTTATTTTTACAGCTACAGAAAACAAGGTTTGGGGAAGTCAGGCAGTGGAGGACTTGCCCAAAGTCATAAGGTTAAGAAGCTACAAGACCTCTTGATGTCAAGCCCCTCCCCAGTTCTACAAAACTCCACATTTCGACCAATAATCACTTCTGAAGGTGGAATAAGCCCCCTGTTCTTAGATGTTATAAATTCTTAGTGATTTTTTTTCTTTTAAACCTGGAAATTAACCCATAGACATCTGGTATTTATTCTGTTTTTTAGTAAATGGAGAGAATCAACTGATCACAACAGATACTTAAAGACCTTGAAAGAAATGCCTACACAAGTAGTCTCACTTTTTTTTTTTTTGGGAGAATATTCATTTTAACATAATACAATCAAATAACAGCTGCCAGCTATTGACTATCACTGTATGCATACTCTGTGCTGCCACTTCACAGGATTCCATCTCACTTAAACTCGATAACAACTTGGTGCCCTCGAGACTGTTATCCCGGGCGCATAGGAGAAAACTGAAGGTCAGAGAAGGTAAATACCGTATTTCAGAGTCACACAGTGGCAGAGCCAAAATCTAAAGTAAGATTTGCCTCTCTTGCAAGTTCATGTTCCTAATATACTATCTGCCTCATTAGCATTCTTAGGATGAGTGACATGATTTTAATTTAATAATTTGAAAGAGTCTTTGCAGGCTGAGTACCAGAAAATAATCACCAGTGGTCATCTTAACTGTTTAATGAAAATGGCAGGTAAGTTGATTCCCTAAGAGGTCAGAGGCACTAAGTTGAAGTTTTGAAGGGTTTTGGAACAGTCCACAGGTAAAAAGAAAAAAAGCAAAACAACCAAAAAGCCTTCTTTATCTCTATCTTCATCCGGAAGGCGCTCTCTTCTCTGACATTTCCTCCTTAATTGATTTAACCTGCTCCCGAAGCATTTCTTACATCTTTGGAGACATACGTCAGGAAAGTCCTCCTCCAGAGATGTACTGCTCTCATGTGTCATCAGCTGGGCGACAGCTCAGTGCTGCTGTCACCATAAATAAAGCTGTAATTTTATTACCGTCAGAAGTCAGATGGGGGCATGCTGACTTACCGGAAACGCATCCAGCATTGAAGGCGAGATTTCTGATGGACTTCCTAAGCCATGCTCCCTGTCCTCCAGAGAAGGGTAAGACTTAAACCACAGGCACTCAGAAGAGAACTCAGGAGGTGGAGGTTTGAATTACTGAGATGTGAAGCCCTGATCACATTCACAACATAAGTAAACAGGCAGCTTTATAGGAAGAGCTTTCCAGGGAGGACACCGAAAGTTTGAGGGTTGGCCAAGGGGAAGGTGAGTCTGCAGATGCAGCATCAGCCCTCAAGGGACCTGTTCCCACTAAGGGGCTTCAATCTCTCAGCAGAATGTAATTTCTGTTCCCAGTTCCCTTACAGGCAAGTTCCGGCCACCCCGCCAGTTCTAGAGCTCCCTGCACACAGTCACTGGGTCACTCAGCACATTTCAGTGGTTGTGCGTCTCAGGCCTTCACCAGACAGAAAGGCAGGGCTGTGTTGTATTTACGTTTGCATTCTAAGAGTTTAATACAGTGCCTGGAACAAGGAGCAAAATGAGTGAATGGTCCTTGAAAAAGTCATCATCTCCCAATGAGAAATAAATCAATGGCAATGGTAATAGATAACCATAGACATATAGTCAGACCCACCAACCATTACACTGAGACACAGGAACTGTTATGGGTAAGATTGTCTTACAAATTCACAGTGCAAATTTACAAGTTAGAAGGTTTTTTTTTTTTTAAGATTTTATTTATTTATTTGTGAGAGCAGAGAGAGAGGGGTAGAGACATGGGCAGAGGGAGAAGCAGGCTCCATGCAAGGAGCCTGATGTGGGGCTCGATCCCAAGACCCTGGGGTCACAACCTGAGCCAAAGGCAGACACTCAACCACTGAGCCACACAGGTCTCCCAAAATTAGAAGGTCTAATTAGCTAATTATGCTGACTGGTTCGGTCAAGGTTATCAAGGCAGAGCAGGACGCTTACTAGGGCCACTTCTTTTGTTTGCACACAAAGCTTCACATTCCTGACTCGTGCATTTGCCTTCTATCCCACATACTCCATCAACTATCATAAGTCACCGACATTGAACCCATGGTCCTGATGCACAGAACTTTGCTCAGCACATCCATTCCTCCTTGGGTAAATGAATTATTGAAATAAAACATACCAGCAAGTTTCATGAGTATGCTTCTTCTTATATCAGCCTCCTCTCAGATACTTGTCATGAAATAACAATTGCAGCTCCACCCTCCCTGGGCCCTGAATCTGGTGACACCTTTCCCCTTGGGAAACATACAGTCATCCTTGAGATAGGGTCCTGGATTTCCAGGAGATCCGTATTTACTTAAGCATCCCATGAGATGGATAGGTAATGCCTTCATACGTTAACCATAGTTTATATTTAAAATAATTTACATGTATCTACTTTAAATATAGTTTCTGATCTACATTCATGTAGAGTTTGACAATATAGTTAGGATCTCCACTTTACATGAAACAGTGTCAAAAACAATAAACAGCTCATGCATGCGAATATGTTGGCAAGACGTTAACAAAAGTCTAAGCGACTTCAAAATGCATGTTCTTCCCACCACACCAACTGCCTTCCAAATTATATAATCAGGAGGGTTTTGTTCCTAGAGAGACATGTTGACTTGCTCATTTTTGGTCTCTTTCTTCCACTGAATATGGGCCAAACACCTACCGCATGCCAGCCACTGCTCTAGGTACCAAGAGCTCCATCTTACAAACAGCAGACAAGGTTTCTGCATCCAGATGTCAGATAGTGGAGCAGTGGGATTAATTGTCCTCCCTCACGTGCAGTGTGCATAATAATCACATGTGGTATATGCATTGTTACACCCATCCTTAGATGCTTTGGGAATATTCCATCAAAAAAATTCAACCCTGCCCCTTGAAAATACATCACATCAGCCAATTCTGGAGTAGTTTATAGATCATGTTCCTTTCACAAAGACTTACAGTAATGACTACAAGAAATTTCCTTTTAAAAAAAAGATTTGTTTATTTATTTGAGAGAGTGTGTGTGTGTGTGTGAGAGCTTGCGTATGAAGGGGAGGGGGGAAGGGACAGAGGGAGAGGGAGAGAGAATCTGAAGCAGACTCCCTGCCAAGCACAGAGGGCATGCAATGTGAGGCTCAATCCCATGACCCGGAGATCACGGCCTGAGCTAAAATCAAGAGGCAGATGTTTAACCAACTGAGCCACCCAGGCACCCCATGATTACTCTAAATTGTCTTCATCAGCAACCGTCAAGCCTTTGCAAATAACATCACCATATACAGAGAGATAACATAAGAACCAATTCTATATTTTTCAATTAAATTGTCTTAAAGCCCAAACTTCATTTTCAAAATGGTGAATATGGCAATGCATCTCTCTAAAAACAGTAACAAGCCAAAGGCAGGCTCCTGATACCAGGCACAGCAGACAACAAAGGGAATGTGGCACTCAGGCTGGAGGCCAGAGCTCTTCCAGGGTCTTATTTGGCACCAAAGAGAATCAAGGAAGGGGATCTCAACAAACAACCACACAGATGAGCTGTGATGCAAGGTCCCATCTGCAGGTGAGGCACAGGGGTCCTGCAGGCACTGGTGATAGGGAGTCCTGTAAGCAGATAGTGGTGAGTACAAGGTCGTAGCCCTGTCCATACAATCAGAAACCATCATGTCTGTGTCGCCGGTATACACACATACTCACTTTTACCTGGTGGAAGCATTTTTTTCCCACTTTTCGTGTGTTGTTTAAAAACATTGCACATTTTATTTTAATCTTAAATACATATGCCGTATATATTCATATAATATATATATATGATAAAATATTCTAGATCCTAAAATATTCTAAAATATTGTCATTGGAATTTTTTTCCCTTTTCCTCAAACATACATAAATAAATATAAACCTCATTTAATGTACTTATATCCAGGGAAGTGTTAGTAAACTGGCTCTCCAGGGGAACAGAGGAAACCCTGATTGGTAGCATTTGGCAATTTCTGCATTGTAAATACTCCCACCATGGCCAATTTAAAGCCACCGATGTTTCAATCCCTGGCTAGCAAAAATCCCTAAAGATTTGACTTTGGCTTTTAGGAGCCCTTGCAAACCAGCCGTACGGAGCACACCACATACCCACCCCCCCAACACTCTGTATAATAACAAACTTGTGTCATATGCTGTAAAATCATGCAAATTATCTCTTCCTTTTAGACAATCATTCTGCAAGGCAGCGAGACAGGATATTTTTTTCATCTTTATCTTACAGATTAGGAGGGAAAAGTCGAGAAAAGTCAAAGAAGATCGAAGGAAATCAAGAGTCCTGGCTGGCTTTTCCGGCACCAGGGCTGAGCCCTCCTGGCAGGGCGCAGAGTGGAGGCCCCGGCCATGCTGGAAGTCTTTGGGTTGGGCTTTGGGCCGCAGGCTTCATGCTCAGATGCAAACACAGGGTGCCCTGCCTCTGGGGAGGCTCACAGCCCGCCTGGGGGCGAGCCCACGGAAGGTGCCAAAGCCCACGGAATTCAGCTTTTCCAGCTCAGGAGCCTTCCTTTCACCTGCTGTAACTCAAGGACTTCCATGAAGACACCCCTCAGCTTTTCTCTCTCTCCAGGCTAAATAATCCATTTTCCAGAAGTCCCCCTGGGGTCCTATTTCCCCACCCCTTTATCATTTCTGTGACTCCTGTTTGAGTGAAACGAGAATGAGCTTCTGGGGGAAAATCTCACCCCTGACCCCGTGCTGAAAGGCAAAGGAAGCCGTGAGCACAAAGTGAAGGATGGTCACAGGGCCATTTCTTGCTGGAAATCTCCATCTCCAGCCCCAACGCTGCCTCCTGCAGCTGCCCTGATGCGTCAGCACATCAGAGGCACCCTGCTCTCCGAACCCCTGCACCTGCACCTGCACCCGCGGAGCGCCCAGGTGTGTCTGCCCAGGACAGACCATCGACCCATCTCACAACTCTCATTTTAGACTCGTGGAGACTGGGGTCCAGGGGGCGTAGAATGTCATGTGAACAGAGAGTTTATTGAAGACAGAAATTAGAACCAAGATACCCCAGGGCATTCACGGCCTCGGGCTAAGTTTCCTCTACACCTGAGCCAGTCACAAATAGTGAATCCCTTACAGGAGGCCACAGTGCAAACATGCTATCATGCTATCCCCTACATTCCTCTCCTTCCCACTGAAACATGTCAGCAGGAAGCCTTCCTGCCTTGCTGGTCCTTATGTCCCCAGCTCCTAGGAGAGAGGCCGGCATGTGGCTTTCCCTCCCCGTGCAGTAGCTCTTACAGGAGGGAGGTCAATGATCTAGCTTACTGGGCTGCAGGGCTCCCTGGGAACGAGTCTTACTGACGGGAGAACTGGGATGTTTTTCACTGTATTCTCTTTCCACCCAATGTTTATGATAGAAATCATGAACTTCCGAATGGCAGAAATCCCCTAGAATTACTTTAATTACAGAAAACGTATTCTAGGAGGTGAGCCGTATCTGAACTTTAAAGACGTCCCGTGTGGCCCAGCGTCACACGACTCGGGCCTGGGACAGAAGGGCCTTTGTTCTTTCTCTCTCTGGCCCAGGCTGTGGAAGCCTGTTCACGCACTCCAGTGGAGCTGTTGTAGGAACGGTGCAGGGAAGAGCCATGTTTCAGTTACAGTTCCGCCAATAGCTGTGTGGCCTCAGGAAATTCGCCTAACCTCTCTGGGCACACTATCCCTCCTTTATAATGTGGGACCACGGGTATGTGTTCTTCCTACCACACCAAATAAGCAAGTTGTCTAAAATACTTTGAAAAGTTTAAAATAAGATACAACACAAGACTAGAATAGTTTATTATAATCGAGGATGGCCTTCTCTTCCGGCTGGAAAAGGCACATCAGATGGACAGTAATTGCCATCAACCAAAGAAATGTCACTGGATTTTCACAATCTACATCAAGATAACCTAGGGTGAAACAAACCTATTTAAAACCTAGTTAAGGATATACAACTTCAAAAAAAAAAAAAAAAGTGGGTGGGGAGGGAGCGCCTGGGTGGCTTGGTCAGTTGAACATCCAACTCTTGATTTTGGCTCAGGTCATGATCTCAGGGTCATGAGATGAAGCTGTGCATCGGGCCCCCACACTTGGTGGGAAGTCTGCTTGAGTTTCTCTCCCTTTCTCCCTTTCCCTGCTCCCCACTCATACTCTCTCTCTCTCTCTTTCTTTCAAGAAGTCTTTTAAAAAAAACCTTTAAAAAGTAAAGTAAATGAAATAACACATTCTTTTTAAAATTAATGACTTTCCAGGGTTTCCTGTTTCACCAATCAGAGCAAAGTGAAAAGGCATACAACGTCTTTCTTGAGCTACTCGAAAGCAGTTCAAACAGGCAGAGAGCAGACGTAGAGCTCCGACAGGCAGATTGCTCAACTGTGGATGCTTCTCACCCTGACAAAAATAGGGACCCTTTGAAAGAATCTATGTCATCAGATGGCATTATGTTTACTTAGACCCGATCCTGAATCTTAAAAATAAAGGGGCCTTAAATCTTGACCCTCACATGTCAGAAAGAGTGGAACTATTTTAGAGAAAACCAGCATGCTTCAGATACAGCCCAGGGGCAATATATGAACAGGAATTCTTGAGTGTTTTGTGTTCCGTACGTAAGAAAATGAATAAGCAAGAGTAATAGTGAATAACTTTCGTAGATAACTTCTTTCAATGGATCTCCATTCTATCTTGAATAATAATTTTAAAAGTTGAAATATAAACACTGCCATAAATCATATTAGTTTAATTGCCTACAGTGACTCTGAAAAATAGGAAGAGCATAAATTAACACAAATTCTCTCTTCCTTTGACATTTATCTACGTGTTCATTCAATGAACAAATGATGAGAAGCTCTAGAACTGGGGCAGATTATGCAAAAAGACTTTTGCGATACCTCATTTTCAGGCTTTATGGTCCAATCAGACAAAGTTGGCTCAATGGTTACAAACTAGATAAATAGATGATCAATCAATGAAGATCAAAGTCGCTGAATTACAACCAGAATGTAAAGCAAATCAGAAAAAAAAATGCAAACAAAATAGGAAGCATAGAGTTTGAACGTTTGGCCGATCGGAATTAGTGCAATTTCCTTTCAGAGAAGTTAACTTCTTAACTAAGTAGAAACGTATCTGTGAATCGTTCACTTACTTCAGTTATAAAGCGATACTGGAGGATTTCCTTTTCTACTGAAACAGGGTTGTTTGAACTACTTGAAATGGAAAACAGCTAAACTATTGGAAGAGGACTTTGTAGACGTGCCGTCTGTTAACAAAGGCTATTTTCTTCCTTGCAATGTGTTGGGATATCTGCAAAGTATTATCATGCTTTCTGTACATGGATAATACATTTTGAAAGAAGACTTCATGAGCATACTTCATTCGTTCAGTCACTAAGTAGGCAGACTTTACAAAGTACCAGCATTGTGAGAGAATGCCCCTGAGCTTGGGGAAGCCAGGGCTGGTGCCAAATATTTACGGACATGTGTGTGCATGCAGACCTCAAAAGCACTTCGGTCTACACAATCTCATTTGTTTGACAAGAACCTTGTAGGGTAGATTGAGATTATTTGAATCTCTGTTTTGTGTTTTAGGAAAATGACATTTAACAAGGTTAGGCAGTTGCTAGAAACCACTCACTTGAAACGGAGAGGCTCTGACGCCAAATGGAGTTCTTGGATTAGAAACAAAGTCCTACTTGGTTGAGGGATAATCACGGATGTTTTCTGGATTAGATGGGTTTCA
This sequence comes from Canis lupus baileyi, assembly GCF_048164855.1. Lineage (NCBI taxonomy): Eukaryota > Metazoa > Chordata > Mammalia > Carnivora > Canidae > Canis > Canis lupus. The sequence continues at coordinate 61,258,085 of NC_132849.1, read as the reverse complement.
TTTGGAGTGGGAACGGAAAGGAGAGTCTGAAAATGTATCTTGAGGGTTTCTTCTCCTTGAAATCGTACCTCCCTTGGCGACAAGGACTCCTTGCTTCCTCCTCTGGCCCTGGGAGTCTCTCCTCCAACCTGAGTGTTCCAAAGGGAAGCGTAGGGGTGTGCATTCTCTTCCCATCCTGCGCCCCAGGCATCCTCCTCCCTGTCGGAGCCTACAGTCAGGGTGCACAGAGTATTCCACTGAGCTATCTCCCAACTACACTTGAGTGTTTCCAGAGCAGCTCAAGAAAGGCGACCACTCGGTCTCCCTCTGAGTTTGGTCCTGCTCTGCTGATCCTTCTCTGGGTCACTCAACTGTGCAAGCCAGGAGAGCTTCAGGCCCTCCTGGACACATGCTCTCCCTCCCAGACATCACAGAGCTAAGTGCTTCCAATAGTTTAGCTGTATCATCAGTGGTCATGACTGGTAGTCACAGAGCCTGTCCCAGTGCCCGGCACACAACTTACAAGTATTCCTTTATTTAATCCTTGTGGCAAATAGACAACTCATGTGCCCCACTCACAGAGGAGAAAATGGGAGCCCAGAGAAGTCCAGTAACTTGCCCAAGCTCGTTGCAATTAACGCCCAACAGAACAAGTTCATAAACCAGGCATCCGGGCTCCACAGCCCTGACTTGGAGCCAAGATGCTGTGCATCTCTCAGGGCAGAGGCCTGATCACCAGTAGCAACTGTGAAACAAACAAACAAACAAACAAACACAAACAATCCTCATCTAGCAGCCAACCCTTCATGACTTTAGTTTTCCCATTTTGCAAGGACAGGTAGTCTTCCAGTTTATGAATTCCGGGCTACAGATGGTTCTGGCAACTCCCAGAGAGGGGTTTTTGTGTCTTGTTGTCATCAAGCTCAAGGGGGGTAAAAGTCACCATACTAGGAACTACAGATGAAATGCAATAAGCAGATTCCAGAAATATATGGAATCTTTCCCACAAAGATACAGACCAGAGATGAGTGAAGAGAGGCCCAGCTCTGTCTGGAAGGACTCACCATATTGTTTGGTAATTCCCGGGAATGGAAGTATTTCGTGAGTTTCTTCTTTTTTAAAAAATTATTTTATTTATTTATTCATGAGAGACACAGAGACAGACCCAGAGACACAGGCAGAGGGAGAAGTAGGCTCCATGCAGGGAGCCCGATGTGGGACTCGATCCCAGGACCCCGGGATCTCGCCCTGGGCCAGAGGCAGATAGATGCTCAACCACGGTGCTGCTCAGGTGCCCCATTTCAGTGAGTTTCTGATCCCCAGGCTCAGGGCTCCTTGAAGTGTCTTTCACGTACCAGCAAAGGTTAAACACAACTTCTTGAGATTCTCTTTCTCTCCTGCACAATCCCACACACATCTGAGAAGGAAGAGAGTGTGGAGGGGAAGAGATGGGCAGTGGAGTGCAAAATCCCGGTGTGAGGGTGGGCAAGTGGTAGAAATCAAGGCATAGGGGATCCCGGAGCCAGGGCTGGTGGAGGAACCCCCACCTCCGCAGGGGTGGGAGGAGACAAACAGGGGACAATGCAAACACCCTCTGGGTGGAAATGACAGGGCCAGGCAAGGCTCACCTGCAGAGAGGAAGCGGGAGATGGAGGTTCCTGGTGTGAACGTTCTGGTTGAAATTCCCAACCTAAACACTGAGCAATGTTTCACACTACTCTTCCACATATGTGGGCCTTTTTGCCAGGATAAATAATTGATATTAATAAAAATAAGAGCTGCTACCACTTATTGACGATCCACTATATGCAATATCTGACACATTTCGTGCATCACCTTCTTTTCTTCACAGCAGAACTGCCAGACAGGAATCAGCATTTCCATTTTTACACATGAAGCTCAGAGAGATGAGGGAATTTCTTCAAAGTCCAGCAGCTAATAAGACCTAAGTCCCTGAGGGTGGGGCTCTGTGTTACAGCCAAAGTCGGTGTCTTGAAACATCTTCCCATCATCCTTGGTGTGTGATGCAAGGCTCAGCTTAGGATCACAGCAGATGAGGACATGGTGGAAACGGGTATTCTCGGAATGCCTGGTTCAACAAGGCACCGTGAAGGAGAGGACGAGTTCTTCTCACTTAGGAGGGATGGGACTGAAGGGTCTGTTGCTAAGAGACTGTCCTTGGGGCGGGTCATATGGTGAAAGCAGACGGCGTTTGAGGCCATCTGACACACAGTGGGTGTGAGGAGCGGAGCGCGGGGCTCCTGGAGACCAGCACACCTGAGAGCACCTGCAAGGTGCATAGTTAGAGTTCTGGGGACCAGAGGTCTGCTTGTTGACCTGCCCCCAGGCCATGTTGTTGTCCTTCCTTCATTTGCTCCCTCCCTCCCTCCTTCCTCCCTCCCTCCCCACCCTCCAGGGGGTGTTCACCAAGCAACCAGCTGAGGACATAAGAGGAGTTTTTGGAACACCGCATCAGTTCAAACCCCTGATCTGCTTTTTAACATCTGTGAAATGCAACAAAATAACTCCTGCACCCAGACATGGAAAAGATGAAATTAACGAATTTTATAAACTGTCCCATGTAATTCTTGGCACAAAGTAGTTGACCAGAAATCTCCTCTTTCCATCACTTTTTATCTTAGGATAACAGGTCCTGTGCCAATCAGGGGTCATGGTAAGCAACCTGTCCATCTCCCAAAGTCCCTTCATATAAAGGTGCTCCCCGGACAAGGATATTTTTATCCATCGGCTAGCTGAGTCACGAAGTCTCCAAGGAAAAATGACTCACAGAGACTTGCATCATGGAGCTGCTGACCATGACGTCTGTCACTTTCCTGCACACTTCTGTGACCCTGGGAGAGACCACAACCCCCTGGCCATTCTGTCCACGTCGTGTGTGCACTGAGGGGCTGAACTGTGTGTGGATAACGTGTGACTCTTTATCCACCTCTTTCACTTCTTCTCCTTTTCCCAAGACAGCGTGAGGCAACCGGATGGACTTTAAGTATAAATTCCAGTCGGGGGGAGACTCCCCAGAGCACCCACAGTGACAGAAGGAAGGTCACAGAAGGTTCACTGAGCAGAACTTCCTAGAAAATGTGCCAGCCTGGCCCAAGCACTGCCTGGTGGAGCAGCTGGGAAACGGAGGGGAGAACAGGTCTGGGTGCTCACCCTCCCCAGAGGCCATTGTGATAAGAAAATTCAAGCTCCCCTTTTCAGATGATGATATATTGGTAGATGCTCTGAAGCTCCTGCAGGCAGTAGAGGGAGTGACATCAGGCATGGCAAGGAACTCAGCCTGTCCCCTGGGACAGCGACTGTAAATCAACCTATAATGGACCAAGCAGAGCCACAGTCACCCGGAGACAAAGGTCAAAACTTGGTTTCAACCAGACTGAAGTATTTGCATATCTAAAGAAATACTGTTGTTGCTGTACAGGGTCGGGCTCAGTGAGAAGCCTGGACAACGGAGTGGAATAGGGGCTGAGCCTCATTCCCATGGTCCAGAGACCCTGGAGCTCTGGTTGCTGAGATGAGAGTGACTCTGCCTTGGAGAGATACATATTGAGCTACGAGGCATTTGGGCCTTCCCACTAACTCTTCTTGCTTCTAATTATAATCTGGCTTCCCCGGTTGGGGAGGCCCACCTGAGCGGATGTGCTGATGCCAACATTCTGATCCCCACCATAGTTATATTTTTGTGACGATGGTAGCAGATTAAGGAAGCTGTGGAGCACTGAGCGCAGATGAACGCAAAGTGAAATGTGGGGTCCTTCCAAGTCTGGCGGGTGACCAGGCTCGTGAAGCCCCAACGTGGTGCAAGGAAGACTTGAGTTGTGTCAGAGAGAAGGCACACGACTGTGCTTTGACCCTAGAGCTGCCCAGGCTGTCCTGCTGTGTGTATGCTTGTCACCCTGTGTACCTGTATACTTCCCGGTGTACCTCAGTTTCCTGTTCCTTCTCTGGCTAGTGGGTTGGGGCCTAGGATCCTCAGCCATCCCACCTCCGGAAGGGCTGGAGGCTGGCTGTCGCCTACATGCCAGGCTTACTCCAGAGCAGAGCCCCAGGCACAATCACTTAAAAAAAATTAAAAAAATAAAGAAAGAACAGCAATGACTAATAAATATAAATCCCCAGGAGTCAGAAGAGGGTATCTGCGTCCTCCGAAGCCCAGACACAGCGTGGCCCAGCACCCCTGCAATTAGATGCCAAAGTTCTCATCAGATTCTTTGAGGCAAAATAGCAGGGCCCTTTTCTGAGGTTTGTGCGAGAAGACATGATATACTTACAAGCATTGAATATATTCAGGGCCAAAAAAAAAAAAAAATACTACTTTTAACTGATACTTTGCTACCTTAGAATTAGATGGAGCTGCTAATGGGCATCCCAGGGCTGAGAGTTGTCATACATTTACTGTGAGATTCTTTTATCCTGAAGCTCTCTACATATGATTATTATTTTGTCAAAGGAACTATTGATTATTTAAAATAGTGCAGCATTATTTTCCTTTAAAAAAAAAATCTCAATACAAAAGGAGCTTTCTAAAAAGCCGCTGAAACACCTTATCTCTGTCATTAATCCCCAGGAAGCATGAATTTGATGTTCAATCCTTGGAAATCCCTTCTTACTGCAGCCTGCCATCAAGGGCCCATCGTTGCCGGCTCCCACAGTACCGTGGAAAGAAGCCATCTGAGTGGATTCCTTGCAAACAGGAGAGAGACTGAGCTTGTCCCTTTTCCGGGGATTAATTTGTTGGCCAAGAAAACAGGAGAGACTCCACAATCCTTTTCCTTTTCTCCCTGCCCATGCCCCACAGAATTCTTCAATTCTGCTTTCATACAATAAGAAACAAGCCCATTTCAAACACCGATTTAACCTACATCCTGATGAAGTAAAATAGAAATTAAAAAGCCAAAGAGAGGCATGTTATATTTTGTGCCTGTTGACGTGTTGGATCATTTTAGAGCAGATGTGCCCAGTGTTGAGAAGTTGTGCTGGAACTGGCACACCTGTCCCCTGTGGTGGCCTTGACATTTGACACAATTAAGAAAGTAGCATGGCAACAAAAACAAAAACCCACTCACAGGAAGATGCTCTGGGAGGCATCCTCAATAAATTTTCTACTGGAAATGACTTTGAGATTCAAACACAAAAGAACAACTAAATATATCCTATCCAGTCGCATTCTGGTAGGAAAAGAGGCAGTCATTACAAATTATATGCACACCAGTTATAGTAAGAAGAGAAGAGGGAAGAGGGGATCCCATCAGTGAGAAACACCTATGGGCATGGCTACTACTGATAATTTACCTCCATAGATATATTGCATTATAATTTCATGGATAAGGGGGGGAAATAAAAAAGCTTAAAAACCCAGCAAAGTTCCCATAATTAGATGTTGACTGGAGATGACTGTCAGGCTTGGGTGTCTCCAGATCTGGGTTCATCTGGGTTCATTCAGAGCTCTTGTTCACTTTTGAGCAGATATTATATTATGTTGGAATGCATGTGGTTGATAGTTTCCTTTTCAGAAAACCCCTTATGTATTATTTTTCTATTATTATTATTATTAATTATTATTATTATTATTATTATTATTATTATTATTTCTATCACAGTATGGTAGTTATTTCATTCGGATCTTCAGTGATCTCTGGATGAAGGATGGTTTGTCAGTGAGGATACTGCTCGTGACAGGTGCCACAGAGGGAGACAGTAAGTACCGCCGTATGGTAGCATGATGCTCCTCTTTCACACCATCATGCCTATTCTCTTATTAAAAAAAAAAAAAACAAAAAGCCAGGGAGACAAATTTTCCAAAGCTGGAGGGGATTATAAAGAGATTGGCCAGTAATTTTTAGTTTCTTGATAGGAAAAGCAGAGGAAGAGAGGAAAGTGACTTGCTCTGGTCCCATAACCAATGCCACAGCTCATGTCCCTCTTTGGGCCTGAACCTGTCCTGACACTGTCCTCATGTGCACCATGCACAGAGTCTATGGGGGACAGGACTCCCTCCTCTGTGCTCCTGTTTGAGCCCACCTCCCAGGAGGGACTGCATTGGTGGGGCGGGGCGGGGGGGGGGGAAAGTCTGTCCCCAGCCAGCTGGTCTACCCTCCCTCTGCTGTTGTTCTGCAAGCCAACAGCTGAGGGGCCCTCTCCCTCTCCCTGAGGGAAGGAAGGCCACAGCTTCATCTCTCCTTTCTCCTGAGGCCACAGGCAGAAGGGGAGGCGGGGATGCGGCTTATTAGTAGCAGCTGCCCCATATATCAGGCTCTTATTTCCCAGCACGCATTGAGTGCTGCCTAGCGATATTTATATCTCCCGGACACACTCAAATACTTAAGCAATGGGCTTTAGCCATACAAATTATCTGCACATTGAAAGTGTCTTTGTTTCCAGTGGTGATGGAACTGAACGGCTGAAATTCTTTAAAATGTCATGTGAGCTGTTTTGAGGATAGCTCCTAGAAATGTATTATGGATGTAAAGTTAAAGAGGGAAGAAACAAATGATGCACCTGGAATCTTAACTGCACCATCACCACACATTCCTGTCTGCTTGCACCGACTCTCCGTGACCAAAGCACACCAGACGTATCTGTATGATGGAAGGTCTGCCACACATATTCTTTGAATATCCATTATAAATGAAGGTTAGGCAGCGAGGTTTGATTGTCTAATTTTATCCTTTGTACATTTAATTCACAGAATTCTTGGAAAACAACTTTTTTCATATAAAGAAGAAGAAGAAGAAGAAGAAGAAGAAGAAGAAGAAGAAGAAGAAGAAGAAGAAAAAGAAAGAAGAAGAAAGAAAGAAAGAAAGAAGAAAGAAAGAAAGAAGAAAGAAAGAAAGAAAGAAAGAAAGAAAGAAAGAAAGAAAGAAAGAAAGAAAGAAAGAAGAAAGAAAAAGATTCATCCAGTGTGTTCTTACATTGGCTTCTTTTCCAGGCATTCTAAGAGTTTATGCACGTTCTCTCATCTTTGCACCTGTTCTGCCTTCCTCGAAACACTCTTCCATGGTGTGACCATACAGTCATGCTACTCTGGTCTCTGCTCGAATGCCACCCCAGTGTCCACATCTGAAGGCCTTCCTCACCACATCTCCACCCTCCCCCATACTCCTGGCTACTCCTTGTCCACTTACTCTGTGTGATTTCCTTCAGGGCCTTCATCACTTGTCTAGTGCATTCACTTACCCATATCTATTTAATCTCTCTTGCCTCCCCGCCCCCAAACACTAAGAGGCAAGCTCCATTAGGACACGCACTACGTGTGTGTGTGTTTTGTTCACTGCTCTATTTCTAGCACATATAACAGTTTTGGCACAATGTTAGAACTCATTTATCGTACCCACTTTGAGGAAGCAGCAGCGTAGGCTCGGTGAAGCTAAACAGGTTGTCTACTATCATCAGGGCATTAGAAAAAGTAAGTGATCTCTCCAAGACCACAGGCATCGGGCTCCGTCACTCCCTACAGCCTGAATGGTGGAGCTATTTTTTTTTTTAAGATTTTACTTATTTATTCATAAGAGACACACAGGGAGAGGCAGAGACACAGGCAGAGGGATAAGCAGGCTCCCTGTGGGGAGCCCGATGGGGGACTCAATTCCAGGACCCCAGGATCACACCCTGAGCCCAAGGCAGACGCTGAACCACTGAGCCACCCAGGTGTCCCTCGGAGCTACTTTTTAAACACTGGGCGTTCTAATCCTTGCTTGGTCCACATTTCCATGTACCATGACCTCTTCTCTCTGTTCATTCAATGAATATTTATTAGATGTGACACGGGAATCACTACTGTGTGAGGGAAGAAAAAGAGAGTCTCTGCCCTCCATAAGTTTTAACAGAAGAGCAGGAGACATGTACAGAGAGAAGTAATTGCGCTACTCTGGCCAACAGAACAGTGAGTGAAGCTCATGGAAGTGGGAAAGGGTGAGGAACGTTCTAGATGTGTTAGGTATGCTCTCTGATGAAGCCCTTAGAGCCCCAAGCTCAATCCTCGGACATGGAGACCCCCCCTCCCAAGTATGACATCATAATCAAGTGTTGCTTTAGGATAAAATATAGGGCCTTACGTGGAGGGGAGTAAGAGGAGGCTGAACACGTAGGCAAGAACTAGATCCTAAAATGATCTTTTGTGATCCTTCAGTTACAGCCTAATTCTGAGAGTCCCAGGCCACCAGACTAAATAAAGACTTATAAATATGAAAAATAATATTATCAGGCTTTGCAGTTGACAAGGATGTTCCCATTTTTTAAAAATGCATATTTTCAAGCAAGAACATACACCGACAAGTAGATAAAAATATATGTATTAATAACAGGATGAACAGTATCACATAATGAGCTGCGCAAGTCACTCGGGATCCCGCGATGAAAACCCAAGGTTCGCATCCTTACAGAGCTCCTCAGTGCCCTCCACATCCTCAGAAACAAGGAGGTTTCCCATCTCTCAGATTCTAGCAAGTTCCACCTGTGGATCCGAAGTCCCCAGTCCCCGATGAGGCAGGATCCGGCACCTGCTCTTGCATCCTCTCCCTCCCGCACCGACACCACCACCCAGGACCACCGAGAGCACGGGTTTGGGCAGGAAGCCACGTTTCTCACCCAGACCTTTGCTTGTTGACTGGAGCCCTCTGTTGAACTAAGATGTTCAAGTTTTTGGTTTTGGTTTTGGCTTTTGTCACTCAAGACCATTTGAAGTACATCTTTCTCTTTGTGGAGTCTGGAAGTGCTTGTCTCTTCTGACCCTTCAAAGCTCCACATTTTGGCTTCCTAGTCATTCCTACGTGTTCTCTAAGCAGCTGATTCATATCCCAATCCCCTGTATTACAGTATTTTGCTGATCTCTGCAAGTAGAGGCTAGTTCGCAGGAGCATTCGGGTCCTTCTGAGCCATTGTCCTTGGAGCAGTGTGGGTTCGTGGGGACCTCTGGCTTTCCCAGCACAGCACAGACACTTCAAGCCTGGGCTGCAGAGTCTCTGTGCCCGGGGCTTCCTGGCACACGCAGGGCACCCTTGCCCTTGTGGCTTAGCTGGCCGGCTCCTCCTCTATCAAGGCCAGACGCGGAAAGAGAGGCCTTCTGAGAAGGGAGTCGTAGCTCACGTGAGGCCACACGATGGCTCCTCAAGAGGAACACGATAAGAATGGGTGAGGGCCCTGATGGCAGGCACTCCCTCCAGAGGGGGATCTCCTGCACACCTGGGGCCTAGCTTAATCGCTCCTAGGTCCTAACATAGAGCCCATCAAGAAGACCCAAGATAGAGAAGAGAATGAGAGTTCGTGCCGCCGACACAAAGGAGACACGGAGGAGGGTCGGAGAGGAAGAGCTGGGGGAGCGGGCTGGGACACCCATGCCAGGGCGATGCCAGGTCCTCAACCCTAGCTCACCTTGGTCCCCGGGAAGCAGAGCCCAGCTGGCCCAGCCACGGGTGCAGGGGGCAGGCACTGAGTCCTTCACCCCGGGCCCGAGTTTCTTCCTCTGGAGGCCTCTCGCCCCCTGGGGAGCACTCAGGAGCATCTCTTCAGGGCAGTTTTACACTTGCTTCTGCCAGGAACCCCGGGGCAAGAGCAGCTTGAGAACATTTATGGTAACGTGTCAGCTTCAGGACTCAGGACAATATGGACATTATGAATTCCAGCCCAAAGCTCAGTGCTATGAAAGTTGGAGTTTTGACTTCTCGGGGAATACTGGTCCCCTCTCTTGTTTACCCTCAGCGCCCAGAAAGCAATGGGTTCACTTTCCTGTGATCCTCTGATCCTGCTTAGGAGCGGATTTTTTTTCTCCGGCATCCTTTCCCGTGGAGTAAAGTCCTTCAGAAGTTCTGGCTTTTCCTGGGCTCTCACTTCCACCTCTAAACCTCCCAGGGGCCCAAGTGTCCCGTCCACCTGCCGGGCAGCACAGCTCCGAGGTTCTCACCCCAGCCCTCCCCTCCCCCTCCTCCACACGCCTGTGCTCCCCGACCTCTGCCTTCTGAGCTTCGCTCATTTCTGACACGTGGAAATGTGTCTTTCTTACAAGCTAACGAGGCATTTGAAAGAACGCTCATCCTATATGGGGTTTCGAGGAATGGATAGCAGGGGTTTGTTCACTTTCCACCGATTCGACTTATCGGCTTCATTTTCTTCCCCGAACCTCCATTTCCTCCTGTGCAGAATGGTGCTGATCACGTCTACTTTGCAGGTTTTTAAAAGTGAGAATCAAGATATGTCAGCATACGTGCAGGATAAGCATTATTGGAGAAAAAATTATGTAGGTGTATACGTGTGTATCTAAATACATATTTATTTCAAACATATTTTACACACACACACACACACACACACATATACAACTACAGGTAAGTCATTCTTCTTTGAGAGTGCCGTTGAATAGCTAGTAACGGAGCAGAGAATCGGGGAACCGGGAACAAAGGGCATGCTCACAGGGTGTGTGTGGGGGGTGGGTATTGAAAGTTCCCATGGCAGGCCTGGAAACCAGGGGTTCTGCTCCCCCCACCCCATCCGGCCACTTCCATTTTCACACCCGAGTATTGGGTTCAGAGCCAACCCCCAAACAGCAGAGCAAGTTCAAGTAAGACTTCGTGCACAGCCATAGGCTTCCCCGAGTGATTTCCTCCAGGAGACCAACAAGGAAGAGGAAAACCACTCCCAAAGCCTTGGGTGTGGAATTTGGAAGGCTTCACCCCTCCAGGAGAACGCCTTTCCCAGCGCCCTGCCGGGCGTCAGGTGCACGCGGGGCTGGGTGGCGCTCTGCTGGGGCCGCCGACGCCTGGCTCTGGTGCTGCATCGTCAAGTGCGGGCTCTCTCTGGTTTTCCAATATCCCGGTGCCCAGAAGTCAACGTTTCATGAAAGGATGTCCCTGTCAGTGGCAGGCACATCATCTGGCCCTGAGCTGTCAAAGAACAGATTGCAGAATTACCATTAGAATACAGGAGCCCGGAGCTGCAGGCAGTAAGCGCGGAGCCGGCCAGCATATGTCCCCAGCATGGTCCTGGAGCCGCCTGTGCAGCCCAGGAGTGGACGCGAGCCAGAGCTACGCAGCCACTGCTAGCTGCCCGGCCGATCCGGGTTTCCACGCCATGCCATATGTCTGGGGGGATCCTCGGCGAAGGGGCATTACCCTCCTTCAGCTGACTGATAGCATTTCCCCGAAGGGCTCGAAGAGTGGAGCGAGGCCGGCAGCCAGGGCTGCACCTGCTTTAATTGTCCGGCCCGCCTCACGGAGCCTTCGTTCTGGAACTCTGGTAGGAAAGCGGAACATCTCTCGCTGTGGATTAATTATGGGGAAGAAGGAAAAGCTTCGTAGAGAGGGGGGAAAATGATCTTAAGGCTTTTGGATTCACTCCAGACAGCTAATATTGGTGTCAAGGTTTGAATAGAATTTCAAAAAAGAGAAGCAGTGGGTCTTTCTATTATCCCTAGAGTGTAATCGATTTTAAAAAAAAATGAAAAAAAGAAAGATGGAATATTTAAGTAACACTAGGCTGATGAGCTTCCCCAAATATGGCCCCTGCATGATGGTGGAAGAGACAAAGCCTCGTGCTGTGGGCTCAGATCAGGAGTGATGAAGAGTGATGAAGTGCAGCTGGAAGCGGTGTGACCTTCACACTCCTGCAACAGCAGGTAATACACCCCGGGGTGTTGTGAGCATCGTCCAAGGGAGCGTGTGAGAAGTGCCTGTCATGAGACTCACCTAAGTGGGGACTAGGAAGGGTCAGTTACTGTCCCGATCAGCTTTTATGAGATCCTAATATTTAATCCCCATTCTAAAAGATAAAGACAATATCACTTCAATGTAAGTGAATAAACTGAATTCCTAAGAGATCAGTGAAATTTCCCAATGTCAGAGGGGAAAAGTGAAGATGCAAACCCACTGTTCTTGAACTCCAGACCCCATGCTAATTCCACGACACCGTGATGCCTCATGAAAATGGCAAGGCAAAGTTATCCGCATGGCCATTCCTATGTGAACTCACTTTTCCAGCGTTGAAAATTCCATACTTAATATCACATATTTTGAACCTATATTTATTTTTATCACATATTTTGAACCTGTATTTATTTTTGACAGTGCTGCAAATGCATAAGTATAGTATATTATTTCTATAATTTTCCCAATGAAATATTAGCCTAGAATTATCATGGCTAAAGATGTCTCTATAAATTAGACAGATAAGGCTGATATTCATGGGCTTTTCTTCAACTTGTAAAATATTAGACATTAATAGCTAAATAAAGCATGCCTTTGATTTGGAGCAACTCCCCTGTCCAGCGAATGACTGAATACTAGCTTAATGGTCTGTACACATAACAGTATCTCACAATGAGCCCACATTTAAAAATAAAACCATCTTATGAAACAATATAGAAAATCATAATGCAGTTAACATCTTTGAGAATTATCTAAATGTCTTTCTTAAACAAATGCATTATTAGCCTGTGTGAATCTCAGTTTTTTCATCCATTAGAAGCCAAACACAATTCCTGCTGCTGTGTTCTTCCCTATTCACCAGGCACCCACATGCTTCCTGCAAGCCCATACCCATCAAGGTGTCTACAGCTAGCTAATGGGCTGTGGATGGAAGGAAGGTGTGGAGGTGATTGATAATAATAATAACAACAGTAACAAAGATGTATGCTAATTTCTAGTGAGAGACCACAATTGATTCGCCTTCCTAACATCTGACTGGTTAAGAGAGACTTGCAATAAATATCCATTTAGTATTTCCCGTGTTCTATTTTCTCCATCATTCCTTACACGTCTAAAAAAAAATATTTTGCCTAAAAACCATATCTGATTTTGTGTTTACACATCATGATGTGACTTCACGCCACCTCTCCAAGATCATGGGATTTCTGGGTTCTAAAGCTCATCAACCCAACCTTCTGCACCTTCCCTTCCATCATATACAGAAGCCAAACTGGATTCCTCATCTCTTCTGAACAGCAGTGAATTTTCACAATGTTCTGGCTTTGCAAATTCTGTTTCCACCACTGAAATGTCTTCAAAGTCGCTCTCACAGTCTTTAGATCTGGGAGACCCTGATTCTGGAGGTTTTTTGGGGTCCGGGGTTAGTTCTGCTGGATGATGGTGATACCATGGGGCTCCATCTGAGACAAAAGCTGACAGTAAATTCTTGCAGAATACATGCACTCTGTTACAGGAAAAGTAAACACAATTAAAGCAGTTCAAGAGGGGCTCTAATTCAGTTACACAAACTTCTAAGTGCTGTGAATATCTATTTACTAATCTTGTCTCCACCCAGATAAGATAAAAGAATAAGGCAGGAATTGTCGAGAAAGGAGAAAAATACGTTCACATCGCAAACCCTGGGAGACATTTTTCAGGCACAGAAGCATGAATGCATGAAATGACCTCCCAACAAGGCATGGGAGAGATATAAAAGTCAAATGAGCTGGCGCCGGGCCCTGATGGGAGGGACGTGTGTCAAGGAGAGAGCAGGTCGGGTGTCTCGTTCCTTTACCGGCCTCTGACTTAACACATCAAGACTGGAGGAGAGCTGTGTCTGCAAGCATGCCCTTCAATCTGTGCATTTATTTTGAGTATAAAGAAGTTGACATTTCTTCATTACCTCCTTGTCTTTCACAATGAGCTCTTCCACTTACATGTCTTTGGATTGATATCGTGGGATTTCAGCATTTTCTCATTAGGCAAGACTCAGTCTCCAATCCTGCTTTGCACTTCCTAGCTTGTGATCTTGGAAGAATTACTTTGTCTCTCAATCCCCCGAAGCTTGGAGATTGGAATCCTTATCATGAAATGCTGCTTACTTAATTATTCAATCATTTATTCATGCAAATACGTGAGTGCCAATTCTCTGATAAGCATCTGGATCATTGCTAGGATTTAGACAGTGGGCAAAGTAGTCAGGGCCCTTGTCATGTGGACTTTAGAGTTCAACGACCCATTAAATAAAATCATGTGTGTGAAGCACCCACCGTGGTGCCTGGAATACAGTGAGACCTCAGGAAATGTCAACAACTCCTGCCCTCCTTCTCTTTTATGGCTCTGCGCGCACTCCAGGGCTCCTGTCCTCCATGCGACCTCCATGGGAATCTCACAGCAAAGGTTCATAATTTCTTTCCCAGCCTGGAGTATTGAGATGAGATTTGGAAAAACAGCCAAATGGAGAATTTTCTCTTGGGAAACTTCAGTGACTTGATGCAGCTGCTGAGAAGAGTCCTGTCTTACCAGGACCCCATTTCAGTCAAAGACACTACGTCAGCCATGATTCAGAGCCTGACTGAGGGTGGTGGCTGAATGAAGGAAAAGCAAGAATTCTCCAAAATCAGATGATAACAAAATTCCAAAAGAAAAAAAAAAAAAAAGCTAAATGAAATGAAACCAAAAACCCTCCCTTCCATTAACATAGCAACATAGCCCCTTACATGGAATGACTTCTCTTGATCCCTACAACGAAGATGCTAGTAGTATGATCCCACTTTACAAGATGTGGCTCAGCCAAGATGAGGATTTACCCACAAGGTATCAGTCAAGGATTTGTTGTTGCTATTTTGTTTTTAGTTTTCCTGCAACAGAAGCTGACTGTGAATGATGGAAGCAAAAAACATGTTTATTCAAAGGATATCAGTAGGTCACGGGATTGCCAGGTGACCTGAAGCAGCAATCTTAAAACTATGTGAGTAAAGATCATACTCCAAACGATCCCCAGAACAGATATGTGGAGGGAGGGGTGCACAATACTCACCTGCATTTCTTGTGTCTGGTGTGCCTGTGTCAGGACAGTGACCTTCATGCACTGGTACCTGCACGATCTCCCGCAATCTGCTCTTGGAAATCCTCATGCAGTTACAGCCAGTGGAGCCTGGGAACCCAGCATGGGGGTCTCAGGGCACGTGGGACAAGGGAGACTCTGTGAATCCGTTAATAACAGGAAGGGACTCTTCCTCTTGTTAAGACCCATGTCAAAGGGAATCCCCCAGACATGAGGAGGAGGTTCCAATGCTGCATATCAAAGCATGGCCAGTGTCTCTTCGCCAAGGTCACTCAGCCTAGTGGACAGTTGGGCCTGAAAATGCAGTTCCAGTGTCTGTTCTAGGGCTCCCTCCACCAGGCCCCATTGCGCAGTAAAAACAGCGCTGGACTGTGGTCCACTGAATCGTATTACTGCTGTCATCATAGAACAAATACCTCACACCCCCTTTTTTTTTTTAAATCATTTTTACATTTTGTATTATTTTAAACTTTTTAATCTTTTTTTGTCATCTTAAAAATCATTTTTGTCTTTTATCATTTACAAAGAAATTTTTCATGACTATTGATAACTATCCTGAGAAGTAGGAGAACAAGTAAATGCACCTCTGTTTGTTTGTGTGTTTGTTTGTTTGTTTGTTTGTTTGTTTTTTCAGGTAAGAGAAAGTCTGATGAAGCACCTGGTACCAAATGCAAATTTCCTTAAAAGTGTCTGATTATTCCACTGGTGTGGGAACTTTACTCGTGTTGGGAGAGCCAATCCCTCGTATATCCATAAAGACTTCTTTTGACCATGGAGAAAGCGATTGGAGGGGAAAAAACAGACAGTTTTGCTCTCCCAGTGTCTGCTCTTTAAAAAAAAAAAAAAAGATTTTATTTATTTAATTATGAGAGACACACAGAGAGAGGCAGAAACACAGGCAAAGGGAGAAGCAGGCTCCTTGCAGGGAGCCCAATGTGGGACTCAATCCCAGGACCCTGGAATCATGACCTGAGCTGAAGGCAGAGGCTCAACCACTGAACCACCCGGGTGCTACAATGTCTGCTCTTTTTGAAGAGATAGTATGGAAAGGAAAAGCTGGGGACCTGAAAACATTCACTGTAACTCAGAGGGGTCCAGAGTAGGAATATAAGGACGTGAGTTGGATCAGAGATGGATAGTGTATAAGTATTGACTGTGTGACCTTGAGTGAATCACTTAACTGCCTCAGTATTAGCTTCTCCATCTATTAAATATAGCTAGAGAATCTATATTACACTCTATTATAGGAGAGTTGGAAATATACCTAGAACGCATTACACCCATCTACAGGGGGTTCTTTATAAATGGTGGCCACGATTAATACAATGAGCACGGCATTTAACTGCTCAAGGAGAAACACATAATTCAGCTCCATATTCGAAAGAGTATCCATCTCCCTGCTACGCTGGAGGATAGTCTGGGTTATAAAAACCTGCACTGAGATTATTATTTCTCCGTGAGGGTGATTCAAATGCTCCGATTATCCCCCAGAAACACGAGGCACATGCTGTTTCCAGGAAATCTTGGTAACTCCTTGAAATTAAGTCCCAAATCTTTAAGAAGTTAAGAGGTTCGTAAGAATAACTTGTTTGATACATAAACTCTATCACATAAAAGAGAGAAGATACTACATATTTTTTAAGTATTGCAGGTAGGTTTTAACAAGGTAGGAAAGGTTTCCAGAACAGCTGTGCCAAAAACGAAGGCAAGTAAAAAGAAGATTGCGTATACTTTCTAAACTTCCAAAGATCAAACTTTGTGGTCACTGATGTGGTGAGCACTCTTTTTCTGCAGCCTGATCAAAAATGTAAGAAGAACCTTAAGGAATGAATCCCCAGGGTCGTTGTTATTTTCCTCTAAGGGACCATGAATTCTTCAAGCACAGAGAGGCCTTCATTCATCTTTTTTTTTTTCCTCTACCCAGCACTTGACTCACTTGACTCACCTAATAAGTATATGCCGAATAAAGCTTGCTTTGATGAATTCTTTTTTTTTTTTTGCAACTGTTGAGTGAAAACTCAGATTATATGGTATTACTAGAATTCCTCCTCTAAGCATTCTGTTTTATTACTGAGGCTTTTACATGTTTGAGGTTACATAAATAGTGAAGGGGTATATCGGCCTCTATGAGTAATATTTATCTTGTTCCCCACTCCCTCATTTGTTCAATGATTGAAGTAATTTCATTTCCCATGTGTGTGAGCCAGGGCTCCCAGAGAAATAGAATATATATATAGAGAGAGAGAATTGGCTCACACACAATTATGGAGACTGGGAAGACCTGGGACCAGCATATATCTGCAAGCTGGAGACCCAGAGGAGGCAGTGCTATCATTGGAAAGCCTAAGGGCAGGAGGCTGAGGATACAGATTTCAATCCCTGTCCACAGGCCTTAGGAGCAGAAGCACCAAAGGCAGGACAATATGCCGCAGATCAAGGAGTCAGTCCGAGGAAATAATTCAGCCTTTCTCAGATTTTTTTGCTCTGTTCAGACCATCAAGAGATTGGATGAGCACCCTCCCACACACTCACACACACATACACACACACACACACACACACACTGGGGAGGGCATCTGCTTTATTCAGTCTGCCAATTCGAATGCTAATCTTCTCTGGAAATACCTTCACAGACACGTGTAAAAAAACGATGCTTAATCAGGTGTCTGGGCATCCTGTGAGCTAGTCAGTTTGACATATAAAATTAACTATCACAGCAGGCAGAGACGAGATTTAGAATTAAAATGCTCTGTGCTTATTCACACTAAGATGTTAATGACTGCAGGAAAATTCCAACCTGATACCAAGGGGAAATAAGAAAGGGGCGAAAGGTCCAGGGAGGCACAAAAACTGTGTGTGATGTAAAAAAAAATAGGCAGAAAAGAGCTGAGGACTGCCCAAATAGACATCACTTCACAGGTTCCTCTGAGACAACCTTGGTCACAGCAGTCCAGAGAAGACAGGAATCCTAACGGTAAAAGCAAGATGTCAGACCTGACATCCTTTTTCTTCCAACACACCCTCAAGGAAGGTATTTCTCTGCAACCACTTTGAACTTTGCATTCTCATTCTCAAAACAAAACAAAACAAAACAAAACAAAAACAAAACAAAAACAAAAACAACAAAAAAACCCCACTACTTTGTTTTTGATTTCAAAATTTCAAGTATCCAGTTCACTCTGGAAACACAATAACGGAGAAGCAGAGATGTGAAGCAACCCTCTTAAGGGTTATTAGTGCTATGCCTCAGAACTTGCTGGGATGACAGGGATGTACTACAGCTCCACCGTCCACCAGAGCATCCTGTCTGTAGTTGCCTTTTATTCAAGAAGTGAATCGTTGAATTGAAGAACTAAACTCTTAATTTCAGTTAATTTAAGATTTAGGTACCTATATGTGGCTAGTTACTACTGTATGCGGGCACCACAGGACCTGAAAGAAAATGGAAATTTTAAAAGACAAGATATGCACAGTTCAAATCCCTGAAGCAGAAAGGAAGTAGTTAAACAACTTCCCTGAAATCAAAGAAAAAGAAAGCAACAGTCAATGCTATGTATTGCAAAGACACACTGTATCTTCAAGAACATTGGGAAAAAAGAAAAAAAGAAAAAAAAAAGTCTACACCAAGATGTAAGCTAATAAAATTGCTAGAAACCAAAATCCAAACAGCTTCAGGTGCTCTGGAAAAATAGCAAATCACCACTGTGACCTTCAATGTTGGAAGACAGTGTAGGAGCAGAAAAATATTACACAAGGAAATAATGTGTGGTCCAAGCAATTTTACTCACATTTTCATGCAATACAAGGTGGCAATCTACTTTAAGCATGCAAGGACTTAGAGATATTGTTCCCAGCACTAGAAAACAAATTCAATTAATAACAAGTTAATTAGGACAAAAAAAAAAACAGACTAGCCTCTGAGTATTGAGCATGTAACTATGGAAATGAGAATAAAACAAGTTGTAGAAATTATGGCTTCATACTAGAAAGAACATTTTTATATTCATTGACAGTGTTAAAAATGAGAAAATATTAATCAAATCTTTAAAGATAGAAAATATATAATACAAAATTACAGCAGAATTAAAGCCATTTATGTCAGCTGTAACAATAAGTATTAACAAGCTAAGCTCACATTAATAACAAACAGAAAACTGACTTCAAATTGGATCAACTGAGTTAAGAAAAACTCAACTTTAGTCTCTATTAAATACACTAAAGCAAGCAATTATGAATATTTAAAAATATAAAAATAAGGAAAGTATATAAAAGAAAATTCAAATAAAAATGGATCTTCATGTTAATATCACATAGCTGAATACAGAGCAAAGTCATGTACTATATAAATCTTACTATAAGAATATACAACTTCTAAATTAAGTGAAGATTACAGTTCAAGATAAAGGTATAGCATTATGGGTATTTGTGCATCAATAAAAGTGCACTAATATTCATTCTGTAAAAATACGAGTGATTAAAAAGAGAAATAAGACCCTGCAAGACTGGGGCTTTTATTCATATTTTTGTCGAATAAGAAATATAATAAACATGAAAGATCTAAATAAAAGGTGAATCTAACAGATATATCAAAACCTACAGTGTAAAACAAGAGAAAATGTTTATTTCAAGTAACATAGACCATTCACAAAAATCGACACAAATATAGCCACACACATACACATAATCTAACTCACTCAACTCATACATTCAAAAGAGTAGAAATGTATTTCAGTCTCTATTACTCTGAATACAATGCAATAAAACCAATAATTGAATACAGAGCCAAAAGCCAACAATGTGCCTAACTCTTGGTGTGGGAAAATAATCTTATATCAGAAAGAAAAATCTCATTGAATTTGTAAAACATCTGGAGTATAACAATTTTTTTAAAGATTTTATTTATTTATTCATGAGAGACACACAGAGAGAGAGAGAGAGAGAGAGAGAGAGGCAGAGACACAGACAGAGGGAGAAGCAGGCCCCATGCAGGGAGCCCGACGTGGGCTGAAGGCGGTGCTAAACCACTGAGCCACCCGGGCCACCCTGGAGTATAACAATCTTAAACACCATGTATTTTAGTATCTCTGAGCTAGAGATAAAGCAATGTCCAAAAGAAAATATGTAATCTTAAGGCAAACATTCATAAAAATTACAGGAAATGTTAATTAATGGATTACATTTCCAATTCAAGGGGAAAGAGAATACTCATCTCTTCTCATAAAATAAGGAATGCAAGAGAGAGTAATAAAGATTAAAGTAATGATGAGTAAAAATAAAAAACAGAAAATAATAAACCTATTAAAAAACATATTGAGGGATCCTTGGGTGGCTCAGCGGTTTGGCGCCTGCCTTTAGCCCCAGGCGTGATCCTGGAGTCCTGGGATCGAGTCCCACATCAGGCTCCCTGCATGGAACCTGCTTCTCCCTCTGCTTGTGTCTCTGCTTCTCTTTCTCTGTGTCCCTCATGAATAAATAAATAAAATCTTAAAAAAAATATTGAAACTAATGTGTCATAGACTGAATGTATTTCCTCCACATTCTAATTTTGAAGCCCTAATGCCCAACATGGTGGTATTTGAAAAAGGCCTTTGTGATGGTTAAGTGTAGATGAGGTCCTGAAGGTGGAGCCCTTGTGATTGATGCAATCAGTGATGCAATCAGTGTCCTTGTAGGAAGAGGAAGAGACTGGAGCTCTCCATCTCCCCACACCACAGGAAGACACAGTCAGAAGACCGCCACCTGCAAACAACCAGGAAGAGTCCTAACCAGAATTAAAACCCACCAGGACTTTGATCTTAGACTTCCAGCCTCTAGAACTGTGAGAAATAAGTGTCTATTGTTTGAGCCACACAATCTGTGGCATTTCATTATAGCAGCCTCAGTCCTGGAGTGCTCGGGTGGCTCAGTTGGTAGAGCATGGAACTCTTGATCTCAGGGTTCTGAGTTCAAGCCTCAGGTTGGACATGGAGCTTACTTAAAAATAAAAAAAGATATAATAGTCTTATCAGATATAAAAAAATGTCAAGTGATGATAAATAAGACATTATTTTAGTGGCATTTGAGTAGGTAAAATCAATGTAAAGAATAGAGGGCACCAGAGTGGCTCACTGGTTGAGTGTCTGCCTTTGGCTCAGGTCATGATCCCAGGGTCCTGAGATCGAGTCCTGCATCGAGTTCCCCAAAGGGAACCTGCTTCTCCCTCTGCCTATCTCTCTGCCTCCTTCTCTCTGTGTCTCTCATGAGTAAATAAAAATAAAATCTTCAAAAAGAAGAGTAGAAACTTCAGAAGTAGATCCAAACAAATAAAGGTATTTAGTATATGACAAAAATGTCATATCAGGGCAGCCCGGGTGGCTCAGTGGTTTAGGGCCGACTTCGGCCCAGGGCGTGATCCTGGGGTCCAGGGATGGAGTCCCACATCGGGCTCCCTGCTTGGAGTCTGCTTCTCCCTCTGCCTGTGTCTCTGCCTCTCTCTCTCTTTGTGTCTCTCATGAATAAATAAAATCTTTAAAAAAAGTGTCATATCAAATTATTAGGGAAAGATATAATTTTTTTAACAAATTTATTTTTTATTGGTGTTCAATTTACCAACATACAGAATAACACCCAGTGCTCATCCGGTCAAGTGCCCCCCTCAGTGCCCGTCACCCATTCACCCCCACCCCCCACCCTCCTCCCCTTCCACCACCCCTAGTTCGTTTCCCAGAGTTAGGAGTCTTTATGTTCTGTCTCCCTTTCTGATATTTCCCACACATTTCTTCTCCCTTCCCTTATATTCCCTTTCACTATTGTTTATATTCCTCAAATGAATGAGAACATATAATGTTTGTCCTTCTCCGATTGACTTACTTCACTCAGCATAATACCTTATTCTATTTTTAATATATTATTTAAGAAAGAAAACTTTTTAAGTCAGTAAGATGGCAATCTAAGAAAAAACTTCCTACCCACAGCTTACAACAGAATAAATTCCACAAGGATCCAAAACTTAAACACAGAAATTCAAACCATAAATCTATGTAGAAGAAATCATTTCAGAATTCTTTTATGAAAGCTTAGTGGAATGATCCCTTTCATATATGTCACAAACCCCAGAAATCATGAAAGACTGATAATAGCATAAAATCAAAGTTTCTAAATGAAAAAAAATTAAAAACAAAGTCAAAACAAATAAATAGCAAAAGAAGCGGGAAATGTAAAGAATAGTGAAATAAAGATGAATGTCCATTATGTACATTCACCAGAACTTGTACAAAAACGAGTAAGAAAAATGTCAACACATGGATAGAAATTTGGTCAAACAACACAATTAGGTGATTCAAAGCAAAGAAAAACAAGTAGCTTTTAACATACAAAGAGATGTTTCCATGACCATAATGAAAGAAATCAAATTGATGCCATTTAAACATTAAGTTTATATCATAGACTGACAATTTAAGGTTTAACGCGATGCGTTCCCAAGGTAAGGGAAAGACACTGCGATCCCACGCTCAGTGAATGGGGAGATAGTTGGCATAACCTTTCTGGAGTGTAATTTAATGATTTTTATCCACATTAAAATACAACCTACCCCAGCAATTCCATTATTGAAAATATATTCTAAGGATATATCTGTATGTATATGAAATGATACATGTTCACAGCAGCAATGTCCACAATAGCCAAACTGTGGAAGGAACCTCGGTGTCCATCGAAAGATGAATGGATAAAGAAGCTGTGGTTTATGTACACAATGGAATATTCCTCAGCCATTAGAAACGACAAATACCCACCATTTGCTTCGACGTGGATGGAACTGGAGGGTATTATGCTGAGTGAAGTAAGTCAATCGGAGAAGGACAAACATTGTATGGTCTCATTCATTTGGAGAATATAAGAATTAGTGAAAGGGAATAAAGGGAAAGGAGAAAAAATCAGTGGGAAATATCAGAAAGGGAGACAGAACATGAGAGACTCCTAACTCTGGGAAACGAACCAGGGGTGTTGGAAGGGGAGGTGGGCGGGGGGTGGGGGTGACTGGGTGACGGGCACTGAGGGGGGCACTTGACAGGATGAGCACTGGGTGTTATTCTGTATGTTGGCAAATTGAACACCAATAAAAAATAAATTTATTAAAAAAGGCATAAATAAAAAAAATGTGGGAGGTTATTTGTTACCTCGTTTTTCTGATAGCAAGAGATAGTAAACCAGGTAAACAGCAGCACCATGTACTTGTTGGGTCAATTATGGTAAATCTAGAAAACAGAGGCTATGAAGCCATAAAAGAAGGACCAAGGAAAATATATATGTCCTAATACCGAATGAGCTCCCAGACGCATTGCTAAGTGAAATAGAATATTCCCAAACAAGGTGTCTATTATTTTACTGTTTGCATAAAACTGGGCAAATATATGTGGTGGTTTTTTGTTTTGTTTTGTTTTGTTTTGTCCACAAACAAGCATCAGAGTGCCGGGGGCACACCAGACAGGATGAAGTAGATGATTTGTAGGGATGGATTCTAGGATTCTAGGTGGTTGCAAAAGGAAAGGGAGCAGAAAGGGAGGATTTTTATTACCAGCAATTCTGTACTTTTGGAATTTTAAACCATGTAAACCGGTGACTCATTCTATAAATAAATACATAAATTAATAAGCATCGTAAGGTTGAAAAGGATGCATTGGACAATGGCGCTTATAAAACTAATCAAGTTTGTCATCCCTGAGAGTGGTGAATTCTCCCATTTATATGGATAACAATAGGAAAAGATCAACAACCTCCAAGTATGAAAGCAAATCTGTCGCAGAAAACCCACACAACAGGAAACATGTACTGTTTCGCATCAGAAAGCCCCACTCCTAATCGGTATATGATTTTTCATAAATTCTTTAGACTTCCTTCAGTGTAGCTTGGTGGTTGTTTCCATGGCTTCTCAGCTCAGAGTTCTGAGTTCAAATGCACATCTGCTATCAGCTATTGGCTATTAGCCAAGCCTGCTTCGTCATCAGGACGGCGGACGTGGTAAGAACAGTGCCTGTCACGAGAGCTCGTTACCTTAAACCGATGAGCTAATGACGTCACATTATCAACCTGGGCCCAGGAACATATTTCCTCTTAGGCATCCAGGATGCATCGTGCATCACACCTGTCTCTCCTGCCACCTGCCTCCCCTTCGAGTCCCCAAAACATCACTCTGTTTTTCAGAGACACTCCAGGGCTCGTGGATTTGAAATCAAATAAAGAATTATTGGATAAAAGGCTATTATGACTAGAGTAAAACAAGGACGATATCTAGAAAGCCACCAGCAAAAATCCTAATGATCTAGAACCTCCAACCAAGAAGACCCCATGAGACAGGTGCCCTCCTACCTCCTCCCGGGACAACACATTCTTGTGTTAAATGGTCGTCCTGAATGGCAGGATTCGGTCCTCCTGATTAGAATGGCATTCTCGATTAGTGACTGTACGGCACACATAGGTGGAGGCCCAGACAGGCTTCTGAGTGGCCTAAATGCACACTACAAGGCACTAAAATTGGAGCAATTTGCTGTAATTTAGAAGGAAGAATGAGTGAATGAACGCACGCACTGCAGAAAATTATATATTTTATTCGAAGGTAAGATTGCACATCTCTAATCAAGGCTTAAAATCTGAATTAGGATAAATTGTGCCATAATTATTTTCTTAGAAGAGAACAAAGAAGTTTTTAAAGCACCTAATATTCCCCTTTGAAGCTTTCAAAATGAAGACGCTCACTTTGTGGCAAATGCGTGGCTTTATTTGCCTCCGTCTCACAAAGGCACACGTTCATTTAGCCGGATCCTGGGCTTCTGACATTAAAAGCACTGAGGAGAATTTCCTCTTCCAGGGACATTTGTGCCATTTGATTTTGGCCCTCCTGACCTTCGAGCCTTTAATTAGGAAAAAGAAGAAGAAGAAAAAAAGAACAATTAGCCTACTGGTGATAATTATTTGCTTGAATCTAAAAGTTCTTTATCATTCGTGTGCCTTTGAGGTTTGCTGACACACACGCATGTGCATGCGTGTGCGTGTGTCGGGCAGACGGGTACGCCAAGGAAAACGAAAACTGAGTAAGAGTGGCTTATTTTATACTTTGATATTCAAGGTTTTGCTTTGACCATTTTGATCTTTATTGTGAGGAAAAAAAAAAAAAGAACGACCTCTTTGCATAACGAGGGGAAATTTTTCAAAATATTTCTTCCCACCATCAATAGAAGGTATTATTCCCTTCCAGCCCTTTATTCAAGATCTTTCTGAAATTGTGTGTCGAGCTTTCTTCAGCATCGTGCTATTGTGCTTGTGAGCTGTAGCCCCCCACTATGAAACATGCCTGAGTGTGCATCCTGCAGCACAGCCCCCATCCCCTTGCAGCAGACCAGGTGCTCCCGACCCAAACCGTCACCTCCCACTCTTCAAACCACCAGAGGAAAGCCCAGTAATTTGTAGCATCCCATTGTGTAAAGAGCTATGGCTTCTCAGAAAGCTCATCTCCATACTTGATCTCATTCTTCTTATCAGTTCACCTCTCCTTTCTTTCTTTCGTCCAGTCCTTAGGAAGCAGAAAGCAGGTGGCTTCCACCTTTTCCTTCCTATCTTCCCTCATATCTGAGCCAGAGTGACAGAGACAGCACAGGCTTTGGATGAGGTGAGGGTTCAAATCCTGACACCCTGGAGCTGAGTGAAGTTCAACACACACTTGACCTCCCGCCTGGAGCTTACTACAAGCCCCCATGGTGAGGGCTGATGCTTCCACAGTGCTGAGCAGAACAGCCACACTACCTGCACCTTAACCCCTGGACCCTCACAGCCACCTCCAGATAGGCGGGATCATGACCCTCGTGTTGCAGCTGGAGACAGTGAGAACCAAGATGGGGACTTGCCCGCCGTCCCTCAGCTGCGGGCTGGTAGTGTCCAGGTGGTTAAATATCACACTGCCCTGAGGCCATCATCACAAAATGAGGCCACCAATACCTGCTACCACCTAGCAGAATAAAAAAGACCAAATGTAAAGCATCAGGAAAATTTATGATACCGAGGAAAGGTTCGATGAGTAAAGTTCCCATTGTGATTCTGTTCTCCCAACTATATTATTTCTGTTTGTAGAATTTATTATTTTTTTAATTCAGAGAACTCTGAGATCATCTAACGTGATGCCAGGAGAGCTGACTCCTCCCTGATCACAAACCGAGCGGTAGCAATAAATGCATCATCCGCACTTTATAGTATGTACTGTTAGCTGAAAATCAGAGGCAACATAGCTGACCCAAGTTATATCAGTTCTAGGGAATATGATGCAGTAGGACTCATCTTTTAAAAAATGCTAAACTGTTCATATTTCACTTCTTAACATTTCAACAGTCCCTATTCCCTAAAGGAAAATGTTCAAAGCCTTCGGGATGGCGTTCAAGGCCCTTCAGGAATCTGCTCTCAATCTCCCCGCCCCCCACCACCCAGAAGCCACATCCCTCAACAAACCCCCTCCCCAATCATGGTAGTAAGACAGAGGAAGTGCCACCTAAGAATTTCAGATGCACTAACCCGGCTAATGCTTGCAGCACCCCTGCGAGCAGGAAACCCTGATTATAACTGTTACTATTATTAGGTGGACTCTAGTCCATGGACAGTTGGAGAAATCTGAGGCCCACAGCAGAGGAGC
Source organism: Canis lupus baileyi (assembly GCF_048164855.1). Classification (NCBI taxonomy): domain Eukaryota; kingdom Metazoa; phylum Chordata; class Mammalia; order Carnivora; family Canidae; genus Canis; species Canis lupus. The sequence continues at coordinate 61,231,696 of NC_132849.1, read as the reverse complement.
TAAGCCACCTCCCTGCAGCCCGGACCCAGAGTCCGCACGCAGGATCTACAATCCAGGCCCTTTCCCACTCCACGCCATCCAACCATGTACTTCCCTGACAGACGCCTTCCCTTTGCAGGACTGCCTCTCCCCCAGAAATACCTTTTTCTCCTTGGGGATCCCCAGTTACCTGAATATTGTATTTAGTTTATTTCCCATGAGACACCATTTTTAATAAGTTTCACTGAAACATCACCACTTCTCTTTTTTCTTTTTTCTTTCTTTTCTTTTCTTACTTATTTTGTGTGTGTACATTGTTGCTGTCCTTCACTGTACTCAGAGGCCATGGGGAGTGCAGATTTACACACTCCATCTGCTAGTAGACTCTAACTTTCCAAGGAGCCAGGGCTTTGCCTTAGCTTGTGGTTCTCTAGCAGCTAAACTGTGACTACTACAGGGAGGTTGCTCAGTGATTTGTGGAATAAACAGATGAATGAATGACGCACACCTACAACAGGACATACTTAGGATTTACGATAAATACTGGATTAGCAAGAACTGAGCAACGGGAGTTTCTGGTTAGGTAAGGACAAACTTCAGGCTTATCTTTGTTGCACCTTTTTCCCATAGTTTCTCATTTCCATCCCTTTTTATCATGGTTTTACTTTCTTATTGGTTATTATTTTCCTCATTATATCCTAAATCGCTATCTTCATAGAGATATTCATTCTATTTATTGACATGAGTGTTCAAAAATAAATGTAAACCTCCCTCAATAGACTTATTTTCACTCACATTTTAATATAAACTTGCAATGAAAATGGTAAAATATTTCTAAATAAGAACGTTCTGTTTCCTTTTTCCTACAGAAGAGCAGTAGTTCAGGCATTCTGAGAGGTGTCCCCAAATTCCCTATAGAGGAGAGAACACTCATCCTACTGGATATGGAAAGAATCTGACTCTAGTTTGTCAGCCTCCTCCTTCCCCAGTGCGTGGGCGCTGCCTCTGATGCTTCCTGGCACTGGACACGAGGTGGTCAGGGAGCAGCACGCATGCAGGAAACACCTGCGGGCCACTTTCTTTGTTAATGGCACCGTTTACAGTTAATGGTCTTCACGAATAAATTGGGACCAGATCAGGGGGCAAGTCTGGATGGACTTCAATGCCTATGCTCAAATCCATCCTCTTACATGCATTTTGAAAGAGTTAAAGCCATTACACTTTATTCACGAAATAATCAAGTTTTGGTTGTGGAGAATACCACACACAGTCATACGTACGTGTATATAATTTGTGCATGCACACCTAGATATGTGGGTATTTCAGATTCCCAACTTCACTCTTTCTTGAACAGGGCTAGTACTCAAAAACACTGATAAACTTTGAGTCACCCGAGTGGCTCAATCAGCTAAGTGTCCAACTCTTGATTTCTACTTAGGTCATGATCTCAGGGTCATGAGGTTGGGCTCTACATGGGTGTGGCGCCTGCTTGAGATTCTCTCTCTCCCTCTCCATCTGCCCCTCCTACCTTCCTGCTCTTCCTCTCTCTTTCAAAAAAAAAAAAAATAATAATAAGTTGGATTTCTCTTATGGTATAAAATGATGCCTACTTATATTTTTATCTTTCTGAAAACTTCTTTGGGAAGTGACTCATTTATTTCTGTGCCCCCAGTAACAGCAGAGAGCTTAAAGATAATAGTTCCCAAATAAACGCTTATTGAATTCAAATATTTTCACTTATTTTAGTACATATTGCATTTACTTATTTAAATTCACATAGAATGAGGTCCTAACTCCAAGAGCTGTATACAAACACTGTTAATATTATGCTTTCAATCATTTCCTTCTGCAAGGTCATCCCTCATCAGCAGCAAACAGTTCTGAGTTTTAGCATCTTAAAATTTAACACTTCATTATTATTTGCACCTCTATATCAGTAAAAATTTCATGTCATAGATTTTAATCTTCCAAATGGACAGATCATGATTTATGGAACCACTTCAAAATTTTCACTATGATAAATAAGTCTGTTACAAAGTTCTTTGTGTGGTGCCCAATTAAGCACATAAAGAAAATGATCTGAGAGGATGAGAGCCAGGGGTCAAATGTTAATGGTGGTCTAGTTTGGGGGTGTTAAGGGGCGTGCATGAGTAAAGTGGGATCACTGGAGAAGAGGAGCTTGGGGGGACTAGGGCATTGACTGGATCATCCAGGCAGTTTATAAAGCCACCCAGAAATGTGGCAAGAGTCAGGGTGGAAAGCCGCACAGCTGGCTCATCAGTAGGATCTCCAGTGAGTGAACGGCCACCCAATGGGAGCATTGCCTTTACAGAAGATAGGACTTCTGAAGTAGGAAGGAAGAGTGATTGTGAGACATAATGGGAAGGAAACAGGACTTTCCCTTCTCTTCCAGACACTAAGAAATGTGGCATGAAAGAGAAAAAATAACCCACTCTTTAAAGAAGGGTGCAGAGAAAGCCATAAAAGACTCAATGGGTACCAGGAGCTCATGCACATCTCCTTTCTCACAGCCCTGAGAGCACACCCCAGCCTCCTCATACTTGATGCCTATTTAGAGAATAACTCTTCATATCAACCTGCTTCATTCAGTAAGGCACTTGCTTAACTAATTTTTCACTGTTGCCTCTTAAAGGTGAAACAACTCCCTAACTGAGACTTAAGGCTTCCTACATGTTCACACCATCTCTACACTGGTGCACGTAATGCAGGGCTTTCTACTCTCCTGTTGGTCATATCCTCTTTGTACAGCTATTTCTCCTGATTTTTCCAGATAAGATGATATAGGAGAGAACACATATTGCATGTTCAAATGTGGCTTCCATAAAAATACACTTGGTAATTGCAGCTGCACTTTACGAGGCTATGATGAAAAAGAAAATGTAGCTGTGAAAAATTGTGTTCACAAACCTGAGAAAATTTGGCTGTGAATATCCACTCTGTGAATTACAGCGACAGATTATGACATAAACTACAACACTGGAATCAGAAACATCCTTGGACGTCGAAAAGAAAACACACACACACATACACAACTTGGTGTGAAGTAGCCTAAGGATGAAGAGCCCTAATCCTTAGAAACATTGTCATTTCAATTCTATTTGCTTCCCACTGTCCACTTAAAACATTTGGCTATTTGAACTAATTTTTTAAAAGATTTTATTTATTTATTTATTTATTTATTTATTTATTTATTCACGAGAGACACAGAGAGAGGCGGAGACACAGGCAGAGGGAGAAACAGGTTCCCTGGGTGGGGAGCCCAATGCAGGACTAGATTCCAGGACCCTGGGATCATGATCTGAGCCGAAGACAAATGCTCAACCACTAAGCCACCCAGGTGTCCCTGAACTAATTATTCCACCTTGCTTTTAATAATGAGATTTAATGCTTGGACCAGGCTTGCGTTCACTCCAAAATTCACAACCCCCCAGAACCTCAGAATGTGACCTTATTTGGACAGAAGTTCTTTGCACATGTAAGCAGTGATGGCGAACTCACACGGGATTAAGAAGGTCCTTAAGCCCAGTTGACTGGTGTTCCTCTCAGAAGACTATACAGAGACCCAGACACACAAGGAGGGAAGAAGCCCACGTGATGATAGAAGCCGAGAATGGATTGGTGCATCTGCAAACCAAGGAATGCCAAGATTTTTGACAACCACCAGAAACTAGAAAAAGTCAAGGAAGCATTCTTCCTCCAGTCTTCAGTGAGAATGTGGCCCTCTTGACACCCCGACTCCACACCCCCAGCCCACAGACCTGTGGAGGAATAAATTCCTGTTGTTCTAAGCCTCCTGCTTTGTGATCATTTGTCATGGCAGCCTAAGGAACTTCCATACAAATAATGTATTTATTAATTTTTTAAAAGATCATTCCCTAGCATAGGGAATTGAAAAACAATTATGTGTTTGATTTTCATGTATTTTGTTTTCGAATCCAAGAAGCCAAGTGAATCAATGTTTTCAAGTGGAAAATACCTCAGTTTATGGAACTAAGATTCACTAGGATTTTACCCATAATACTGGAGAAGCCTCCAGTTTACGCATTTAGACCATCTTTCACAAAGAAAAGGGAACTAATCTTCAAAAACATAAGTCAGGGCCCTTCACTGACTCTCTATTGAATTCACGATGAGATTCATACAGTTGGCATCAAAAATAAGCCTAGTCAGTGGTCCTGAGCAACACACACTTCCAGAGCAGGCTGTGAACGCACATGCATCATGCCTCCCCCCAGAGACACTCAGCCTGGGCCCTGTCTCCCTTTCAACAAGACCTACTCCTCCATGTCCTCCAGGCTTGGGTCTATGTCACCTCACCTCTGTGGGAAGGCTGTCCCCACCCATGTAGCCTCCAGGTCTGGAGGATATGCACCCTTCCCTGTGACGAGAGCTCTCCACATGGATAAACTCCCATCAGAGACAGGCCAGAGCAGAGGATGTGGGATCACTGGGCGATTGAAAATCAGTTTGATTATTTGCTAGCCTTTAAAAAGAACAAAAAATTCTCAAATTGCCTTCTCTCTCTGCAAATGGTAGTATAATCACTCAGTAATACCGGGGTTATAAGCATTAATTCAGATAATTCATTGATTCAGATTCATAAAGTGAATGTTCATTTTATTTATTACATTGTACTATACGTTAGCATATTAAATACATTTTACTAAATATATCTTTTATTATATTATATTGAATATAATAGTCTGTTATTATTTATTCAGTATTGTCTGTAATGGGTATATTGAGTTGACACTGGTTAAAAAAAAAAATATGCACAGTCTTAGGGTCCCTGGGTGACTCAGTTGGTTTAAGCGTCTGCCTTCAGCTCAGGTCATGATTCCAGGGTCCTGAGATCGAGTCCCACATCGGGCTCCCTGCTAGGCTTCTCCTTCTCCCTCTGCCCCTCCCCACCACTCATGCTTTCTCTCTCTTTCTCTCTCTTTCTCTCTGCTCTCTTTCCTGCTGTGCTCTCTCAAATAAATTGTTTTTTAAAATGCAGTTATTACTAAATATAAATTATAAATAATATTTAATATTATTTAAGTGCAGCAAACTCTGTGCCTAAGCAATAATACAGTTGTTATCAAGAAAGGTCTTGGTGCTTACAACGTTTTCTTAGGTTAAACTTCTGATTTCTGTCAGTTTTCCTTGTGTCCTTAATTCTAAACTTTCTGTTAAAGCAGAATTCTTGTGAGATAGTCTACACTCTTACCTCACCTAATGGAGTCCCATGAATTGAAAAGGTTAAACCATCCTTTGCCCCCAGCATGATAGATGCCAATGCCTGAGCCCTGAGAGCACCTGGAACAGCAGTATGTGATACGCGCACAGGATGGGCAGTGGTGATGCGTGTGACCCTGCCCTGAAGCCACACGGCTGTCTTAGCCCTCAATATACCCAGTGGGAAGCACTGGTCTATACCCTCTTCCACTAGACCATAAGCTCCTGGAGGGCAGGATGCGGCTTTCAACTCAGAATCCTGAATATCTAACATGCAAATAATGCACTCTGAATAAATGTATAAATAAATATAGAAAAAAGCATCACTCCTGTATATCATTTAATCACAAATCCTGTTTGAATCCACATGGTGGAAGTGACGATGAGAGTTTGTTTTCCAATTTCCTCCCAACAGTCACCTGAGAGTGATACACTGGGATCACAACAAGAGGCTAAGTGCTACTTTCTAGACATTGTGAACTTGAACATAATAGTTCCATTTGTTGAATGTTAACTGGATTTCAAGCACAATTTTGAATTTGTATGTAACCACTTATTGAATCCACACAACAACCCTAGGAGATAGGTCTTATTATCATCTCGATTTTTACATCTGAGAAAAATGAAACAGAGAGGTTAAGTAATTTATTTTAGGTCATTTGTATAGTGAGTGGCAAAACAATATTCAAGGTTAGGTAGTCTGCTTTAGGACCTGTGCTCTAATTGCACACATTTCTCTCAATGCCTGTAGAATACCGCTTTGGGTGCTTTTTAGATGCATAAAGCATATACTTAAATAACTGCAATGCCTTGCAGGAGATGCTGAGCTTTAATACAGAAGTGCAAAATCCTATGTGAATCTCAGTGAGGGAACACTCAATTTCAGTTCCAGGATTCACACAAAAGAAAATGGAAGAGGTAGCACCTGACATAAGCTTTTAAAAATGTGGATAATTTGACAGAAATGGAAACCTGGGGAGGAGAAGAATAAAATCAAATCCCAGTTCCAATGACTGTGTGTTTGGCACCATCACTTAGGTTTTGTTGCCCAGGGAGCTAGGTTAGTGTCCCTGCTCCCACATTCAGAGGGCATGAACTTGCCTTAAGTGTCCTTAGGTGCCTACACTGCAGTGAGTATCCAATACAGGTTTGCCCTATTACAAAGATTATTAGAAGGAACTGGATCCAGATCTGGATTTAATTCAGTTCATGTTAGAAAGATGTTGAGCAGAAGTGTAGCCGAGTAGGGCTTTAGGAGATTCACACTGGGAACCTAAGAGAATGGTTGGTGCAGAAGAGTTGGAGGAGGGAAGCAAAAAGAGCCAGTTGGGAAATATCAAGGGCAATGCACGACAGATTAGCAAGATATTTGCAGCAGGTGTAGCCAAACTATAACTGAATAGGTGGAGGGAACAGAAATGAGGAATAAGTCATAACACAGAGCTCTCACACCCAGGTGGCTGATGGAGGAAGCCACGCTTCTGCTTGGCAGGGAGGCAAAATGGCCGTGGACCAACAACAGAAAAGGGGTTCACAGGTCCCAGGGGATACATGAAGTGCATATATCCTTTCTTTACAATCACACTTTTTTTGGGTGCCTACGCCCTTCTCTCTATAAGTATTTGGATAGAGGTAGAAACCTCTGCTGTCTTACTCTTCACTTAGCAATTATTTGTTATGTATATACCACATGCTAAGGGATAAAAAGGAAACCCAAATCCCTTAAGTTATATCATCTGTTGTCTTCAAGTTGAGTCTGCCTTATACCTGGACCCTGTCAACTTGAACTGCATTCACACCCAACCACTCACTCCATTCACTTGGCACATGGTGGTCCAACCTCATGGGTGGCCTTCTGTGTACCCCCTGCCAGCAAAGGCCCTGTCTCTTTGAATCCAGTTCTGTGCAGCATCTGCTGTGAAGTCTTCTCTAATTTCTTCAGATGACTGTCTATGCTTCAACAGCATTTTCTTCAGCCTACCCTTATTCTATGTAT